>NC_083277.1:56984773-57302451 GCF_963506605.1 Zootoca vivipara | reverse complement strand
CTCTTTTCATGTACAAAAGCTGACTGGACTGGTACCGTGTTTCTCACATTTTAAGACATGTCTTATATTTATTTTTCTTCCAAAAAAACATGCCACGGCTTATTTTCAGGGGATGTCTTATTTTTTTTTGTTAAGCTTTTTAATTTTTTACTGGTATTAAGCTTTCAGAGAGTTTTGCTGGGTTTGGCTCAGTGCGGCGCGCGCTGCTGTCTTTGCCAGGTCCCGCTCAGTCGGGACTCGGCACTGTGCTACACGGGAAAAGTGGAGAAGAGAGCAAAGGCTACAAAAGTTCGGCAATAACACGAACAGGGCTAACACCACCACCGGGAAGTCATCCAACATGCCTTGCTTGAGCCGGCAGCTACGGGAAGCTTTATTGTTTGGCCGGGAGGGGCGGGGAGAAGGAACTTGGGCTGGGCTTGCAAGCTGTTCCTCAGCTCTCACCTTCTAGAGCTTCCCGAGGACTCGGGAGCTGAAGGGTCCCGGGCGACCTGCACTGTGACAGGACCCTGGGGGAGGGCGGCCCGTTTCCCCTTTCCCACATTTCTTTGTTCCGGGGAGGGCGCTAGTGGAAGGGAAGGAGGGAGCCAGACGAGGAAAGAGGAACCAACCCTCCCCCCCCCGCCCCGGGCTTCTCCTGTCGGGTCTGCGACACAGGCACTGCCGGTGTTCGTGAAGGAGACCCGCTCCTGTTACACACAGGCGGAGGATAGCAAAGCGGGTAAAATATCCCACCACCACAACCCCCGCGCCGCAAAAAAAACCCAACCCGAATTTGCTCCCCGCCTTCCTAGACCAGGGCAGGGCCCAGTCAGCCGCTCCTCGACGCTCCAAATCCCTCAGCAAACGCAGAACCCAGTGAAGAGGCGAGCGGAAGGAGAAGCAGCCGCTCAGGCGCCGTTAACGGAGCCGCACCCAGCCTCCTCTCCTTCAGTCCCGGTGAGCGAGCCGAGACCGCCGCACCCGGGGCCTCGCACCCAGCGGCCGTAGATCCGGAACAACCTCCGCCCCCGCCCTCTCTGTGTCTCTCGCTCTCCCACCCTCCGCCCCACAGCACCGTCCCCTCAGCCTTCACCTTATACGAAAAGCTCGGCCACCGCGCTGACTCGCCCCTCCGCTACGTTCGGCTCCCTCTATTAATGGGGCCAAACACCCTCCCCGCTTTCACTTCCGCCTCAGCGCGCACCGCGCGGAGTCCCAACTGAGCGGGACCCGGGAGAGACAGCAGCGCTCGGTGAGGCGCGCGCTGCAGAAGCGCCATGCAGACCTGCTCCCACCACTAACAATACACCAGCATGTCTTATTTAGGGGGGATGCCTTATATTTTATTGCCTCCAGAAAATCGTGCCATGGCTTATTTTATAGGCACGTCTTAAAATGTGAGAAACACGGTAGTTGAATGTTGTCTCAACAGTGGCAAGAGGACAGTGTCATTCTAGCTTAGAGCACACAAGACAGGCCATTTGGCACACACAGCTCTGCCCTCCAACATCTCACTGCGTCTCTCTTACCACCACCACCACCCAACAACTGCCTGAGGCTCCTGTCTCACTTCACCTAACTGTAGAGCCAGTCCTGTTGAGCAGCCATAGTTTGACAGCCTTGGTCTGCCAAACCACAGCATAGTATGACTGGGTAGAGACGTTTCCCCTCCTATTAAGGTAATACCCATGCACTTTTGTGTTTAGGCAAAGAAACACCAGGAAACCTCCAATGATAAGGAATCTCCCATGGCCAACACAAATCATGCAATTTATCCCAGACTAGTGGTAGACTAAAGATTTCAGCAACTCTGCTGCCATCATAATAGCTATTGGGGAGGAGATAAACCTACACATGCAGCTTTCACAGAGCTGTCCTCTTAAAGACAGGAGCACTATAGAGGCAGCTCCTTGCCTGCCTTCTGGGCTTTACAGGGCAGTCTTAAATTGGCACCATGGAGAGGGAAAAGGGGGATGGACACAGATGAAGACAGGAATTGGTGTCTGAATGGGGCAAGGTAAGTGTTGCCCCTGACAGAAGTGGCAGGCTGCCATGTGGGCTCTATTTGAGGGCATAAAATGTATTTGGCAGGTGCTAGCTCTTTTCACAAACACAAGCACAATGATACAACCCCTAAACGCATGAGAATCTCTCACTGCTGCTAGTTCTGAGGCAGAGCAAACTGTCCTCTATTGTGGAAGTGAAACTGCTAATAGACACAGCTGAGGAAATAGTAAAAGAGGCAGTAAAGCAGCGGCTAAGTGACCACATCCCAAGGAACTGGTATTTCCATGGTGTTCTTAACTGGACACCTGCACATCTGCAGAGGAACCAACCCTGTGCATCGAGAGGGCAGTCTGTCACCGTAAGAAAGTGATGGCAATGGAGAGATCAAGGGAACCTCAACTAACATACTGATGGAAGGAGGGTCTGAGTATGTAGCAAGCAATAATCCCCAAACAACATCCCAATTATACTCTCTCTGTATTCGTTTGATACTATCCCCAAATATTTGCATACAAATCTCCTTCAAAACAATGGATTGGCTAGCGTAGCCCTTTCCAAGTTTGTAAAAATGTTCTCCTAGCATTGGTAGTCCAGAACTACATGGGTACCTGAGTTGGCATGCAAGTGAATTCTTACCATAACATACTATGGCAGCTTTTGCCCCACGGTAGTATATCCGGCTCATGGCCTCATAACGCTCTGAGCCAGCTGTATCCTAGGAAAGGGAGAAACAGTAAGATTTTGTATCCAGCAGCTTAGAATCCTAGTGGAATTCAACATAGCACTAAGGAGCAAGTCTGCCTGTCTGTCAAATGATTTCACTTCCCTGTACAGTAGTACCTCGGTTTTCGAACATCTCCATTAACAAGCATTTCAGTTTTCGAGCACCGTAAACCCAGAAGAAAATACTTCAGTTTTCAAACACGCCTCGGAAGTAGAACATGCCACACGGCTTCTGCTGAGTGCCGGATCCTGAGGCCTGGCTGTTGGCTATTGAGTTTTTGGTTTTCAAAAGTTTCAGAACTCAAACAGTCTTCTGGAACGGATTATGTTTGAATACTGAGGTACCACTGTATATTGTTCTGGGGATTCACCCAACCCTCCAGAGCAGCTTTAGGGGATACACATGAGAACGGGGAAAGCCCAACCGAACTAGCGGAAGGCCTTGCGCTGGCGTCTGCTAACAGAACTGGACAGTGAAGCCTGGCATATAGCCCTTTTTCAATGCAACGCAAAACAGGTGAAGGATCAAAGTGAAGGAACGAAAAGAAATACTGTCAGTGTTGTGGAGTAAATAGAACATTTGCTGGGCAGCTCAAAAGAAATAAAAGAAAAAATACATTGATTCAGCTGCAAGTGCAAAACAATTAAATAGCAGCATTAAACACAGAGAAAACCTGTGTACAACAATAAACACCAGACATTAAGAGCCGGGATTTGAAGACCACAAATTGTTTCAAAGGCCCAACTAAATAGAGAGGTGCCAGAAAGGTGCCAAGCAAGCATCTCTGGGGAGGCCGTTCTACAGTTGGGGTGCCACCACCGAGAAAGCTCTAAAGTTCCCAAACGGTGCTCCACAAACCTAACTCCACCTGAGTCTGCAGCATGTCTGTGAACAACAGGAGCAGTGGCAGAAGGAAACGACTTGAAAGGAGTGAAGACCAGAAGCCAGAAACATATTGTCTTTTATTGCATTACCATTTGTATTACAATTGGAATTGATGTATTACGAAAATCACGCCGCATCTAGCATAGTGCATTACAACAGGAAGAAAAATAGTTAAGTAGTCCACCAAGACCCTTAGCAATTTTCAAGTTGTCCATGGAGGTAACGTTTGGGAACCCCTGTTCTAGAAGCCTCCTCACACTTGGTCCCCCCTCCCCTGTACAACCAAAGCATGCCCCATTAGTTCTCTGGTACTTTATGTTTGCCACACACAGTCAGTGTCATTTCCATCTTAAGACTTACCCAGATTCCCAAGGTTACGGTCCGACCTCCCACTGGCATCACTTTGGCTACAAACGCAGCACCTATTGTCTAAAATAAGAAGAATATATATGAATGCAGCTGCACCACCTCACCAGCTCTTTGAAAGTAGCCACTAGTGGCAAACAGGTATTTCTTCCAGACGGCCAAACCAGGAAGTTTTTACAAATGGGAAAAGAATTGCTGCCCCCCCCCCAGCCCCATTCCTTTTAGGCTGTCAGAGCATCACAAACAAATGACTAACACAGGTACATACTGACAGCAAGCTAGTAAATATTTCTGTAGATCAGTAACATCAGTGAATCTCTTTGCAAGGATACCTTTAACAGATAGCAGATATTAGCAGTTTCTTTCTTTTCCCTAGCCAACATGGCCCTTTCTGATATGGCACGTAGTCTTATGGGCTTCCTTAGTTTCACTTTCTTTTAGGCTTCAAAGTTCCTTTGTGGTTACAAACCGCTCACCAAATGTCCATTTCACTGATTCACTGATAAAGATTTCAGAAGTGGAGGGGTGGGAGCAGAAGAGGACTACAGATTGCTCAACCCAGTTGCCACTTGAAAGGCTCTCCACATCTGCCCCCCCCCCCAAGAATACACTCACGTTCTGGTAAGGTCCCACAAGGAAGCGGTTGTGAACATATCGCTCCACCAAGCTGGTCTTCCCCACGTACTCTTTGCCCAGCATCACAACTTTGGCATCCACACGCTGCCCACTCATCCTCTTGCCCTAGCAGCCGTGTGTTCCTCTCCAGGTGGTCCAGAGGGATCCCCAAGGCCCCCACCTGAGTGAGTCGGCTGGCACGGCCTACGAGAGATACAGCTCAGGTGGAGAGGCTCACCTGCAGTAAGCAGAGGAGGAAGTACAGCAAGTGATTCAGGAGCAGCACCTCCCCGTTCCCACGTCACCCCAAGAGCTAAGAGGGCTCCAGTAGGCATAAGCCAGAAGGCCTGGCACTACCCAGAATGCAGGTGTGCCCTGCATCCTCCACAGCAGTTGCATGAAACTACTGGCACGCAGTAGCAGCACTTCAAAAAACGCGGAGAGGGAGGCAAAAAAGGGCAATACTATTCACAAGGACAACAAGAAACGTATTTCTCCAGCACTACCCATTTCTGCGGCAGCTGTCCACCGGGGTGCTGCCCTTCGCTCTAAGGGGCTGGACTAGATGATCCTCAGGGTCCCCTGCGACTCTACCATTCCACGATTCTACGCTGCTCTGTCTCCAGGGGAGGGGCGCATGGGCTTCCCTTGGCCTCCACGAACTCCACCCATGTGGGCACACAGGGGCTTAAGGACTGGCACCACCAGGTCTGGCAGGACCCTGGATCCGATGACGCGGCAAGGGTGATCCTAACAAGAGGCTCCCCGGACTCCGGAGGCTCCGGGACAGCGCTCAGCGCCAAGCCACGGTTGCCAGGGAGGCTAATCCAGGGCCGGGCTGGGGAGGGAGATAGCAGCGGCACTCACCCCGGTCTCATGGCGGTGGAGCCAGTCGCCGCTGGCGGAAGCGGGAGGGAGTCGGGACGCGGCGGCGGGGAAACGAGCCGCCGACAGACCAGTTCCCAGCCAGCGCTGTTGCTGCTGCGGAGCAGCCCGGGGAAGGGGGCGGGGCTTCGCGGCGGGGCCGGAAGCGTGCGGCCTCGGCGGGGCGGGGCTTGCGTCCCTGAGCGCGCGAGGAGGGAGGAAGAAGGAGATCGCGGAGCGGAGGAGGCGGAAGCGCCTGGGCTGCTCCTCGCGGAAGTCGCTGCTGCTGCCCTGCCCTCGCATGGCGGCCGCTGGGCGCCGCTGGCCGCGATCTTCGGGACTGGCCGTGACGCCGGAGAGAGGCATCCGCGAGGGAGAGCCCCGGGAGGCGTAAGGTGGGCCAGGCCGCCGCTTCCCGTCGCGTTTCCTCTCCGTCTTCTGCTGGATCGGTGACCGCGGAGCTGATGGGGAAATACTTCCTGACCCTGAGCGTCCTCAAGGGGCCTTGGGACCAAGTCTTCGCCGCCTTCTGGCAGCGCTATCCGAACCCCTACAGGTGAGCGCGGGCCATGGGGTCTCCTTTCTCTCTCCCCCCCCCAGTCCTTTCACTGGAGGAAGTGAAAAGGGCTGGGGGAGCCACAGTGTTTTCCTCGTGGGGGATGCCGGGCGACAGCCTGACAGAGCGATGCTTTCTCCCTCCCGTGATCCCTGCTCCCGTGATTGGCTCCGGAGCAAGCACCATACATTTCGGGTGGTCCCGCACTCGGGGCAGAACCGGCATTCATAGTCCGAGCCTGTTCACGTACGTACAGGCTGCTCTGTTCGCTGGTGCTTGCCGCTAGGGGAGCATGCGTCGGGCTGCTCGCAGCCCCGACTTGCTGGCCTCAACCTGGCGACCTGTGCTGCCCCCAGCGGCGGTCTCAAGACGGGGTAATGCAGTGGGGAAAAGTCTGGCGGAAGACGTACGTGCTGATGAAGCAGTTGCCTTTCTTCTCTGCTTTGGCCAAGGCCGCTGCATGAACCTTTCACCTAGTGCGCCGGGAGAAGCTTTGTGGCCATCTGGGTGTAATCTTTGATAGCCTCTTCTTTGAGGCTAAGCCGTCGGAGCTTGCTGTTTACCGATCATTTGGATTTGGGGAGGTGGGGCAGGACAGGGATTTCTATAAACAGGAGTAAATAAGATAAAAAAGATTTGCTAGATCAGGCATAGGCAACCTTGGCTCTTCAGATGTTTTGGAACTACAACTCCCATGATCAGTTGTGTGGTCAGGGATCATGGGAGTTGTAGTTCCAAAACATCTGGAGAGCCGAGTTTGAGGAAGCCTGCTCTTAACATTGCTGTAAAAGTGCACATGCACAGATTTGCGTTTTTATTAGGGATCAGTTGATTAAAGCCAACTACTAGTTTCTGGTGGTGATTGACTCCCCTGTCAATCACCTGACATCACTGGGACCTCAGGTAATCCTTTTTTCCTTTGCAGAGTGACTTGAACTCAAGCTGAGCTACAAAGGAAAATCCCAGCCAAATCTAAGCAGGCTTGAAGTCAGCACTGATTAGCTGAGTGGCACTGTCATTAAGCCTCAATTTTGGCCAGGGTCAGCTACACTTGGGAGCTCTGCAGCTCCCTAAGCCACATGTTAACATCGTACATGCCAACTAGTGGGAGTGGCTTGGGAAAAACAGCCAAACTGAAGCCTAAGTGGGACAGAGGGAAGCAGTCGAGCTAGGAATGGCATTCTCCTTTGCTGAGTGACTGGATAGGAGGCAATGTACTCTTGTCACATGATTATACATATAGGAAAGCTTACAACAGCCTTCCCCCAATCTGGTGCCCTCTGGGACTACCAACTCATATCTGCCCCAACCAACATACACAACAGCCAGAGATGATCAGAGTTGTACTCCAAAAAAACAACTAGAGGGCACCAATTGAGGAAGCACAGCTTAAAATGAACTTGTCAGATGCTCCTCTCTCCTCCCCAGCAAACATGTCCTGACAGAAGACATTTTACACCGAGAGGTGACAGAAGACCAGAAGCTGCTTTCCAGGCGGCTCCTCACCAAGACCAACAGGATGCCTCGCTGGGCAGAGCGCTTCTTTCCATCCAATGTTTCCCACTCTGTCTACATCCTCGAAGATTCCATTGTGGACCCACAGAACCGAACCATGACCACATTCACCTGGAACATTAATCACGCGCGTCTTATGGTGAGCAGGCTTTGAGCAGGGCTAGCGCTGCAGCATAAACTCCCTGCTGTGTTTCGTCCTATGGGGGGGGGGGAGTTGATGGTCATTTTGTTGTGCTATCTTTTGTGCCTTGCAGGTGGTGGAGGAGCGGTGTGTTTACAGAGAGAACCCTGAAAACAGTAGCTGGACAGAAGTCCAGCGGGAAGCTTGGGTTTCCTCCACTCTGTTTGGTGTCTCGCGTGCTGTCCAGGTGAGTGGGTCAGTGACCCGTGGCTCTTGATATGCTTCAGCTGCAAAGAGGCAGTGTTAGAAGAGCTCAACATGACGGGTACCTTTGGATAGTTTTGTAACTGGAAACTAGAGCTGGGCGATATCAGCTTTTCAACATTGTGATGTATCACCAGCCAAACATCAGTTTGGTGATATACTGCAATGTTGAAAAAACAAGATGCATTGGCCTCTGCCCGCGAGACACCAGGTGAAACTGCCCCAGCTCTCGCCTCGGGCGCAATGGGGCTCCTTTGACTGCTTGCTTACGGGGAGGAAATCAGGAGTGGTGCAGTTTCATCAGTGATATACTGAGTTAAACTGACATCACGGTCTGCTCCTCATACTGCTCCTGGCCGATATATTAATATATCACCCAGTAGTATATATGACCTAGTAGACCCAGGTCTACTAGGAACATAGCTGATGGGTCAGACCAGGCATCCCCAAACTGCGACCCTCCAGATGTTTTGGCCTACAACTCCCATGATCCCTAGCTAACAGGACCAGTGGTCAGGGATGATGGGAATTGTAGTCCAAAACATCTGGAGGGCCAAAGTTTGGGGATGCCTGGGCCAGACTGATTCCTCTGAGTTCAGATAGTGTAAATGAGTGGACTCCGGGGTGGGTGGGGGTGGCATTCATTATTCTTTTCTCTGCTCACTCCCCCTGTATTCTTGTTTTAGGAGTTTGGCTTGGCCAGGTTCAAAAGCAATGTGACCAAAAGTACCAAAGGATTTGAGTACGTGCTGGCCAAAATGCAAGGTGAGTACTGCGGTGGTAATAAAGGAAAGTGTTTGAGAATATGCCACTAGTGAACAGTGGGATGGAGTTCCTAAGCATCCAGCATTGTTAGCACATTCAGGTTCTAAAAAGCACACAGCTCCCTTTCACCAGTGCCAAAATTTTCCCCCTTTAGTTAACTGCACCCATGGAAGCACGTAAATTTTGTTGGGAGAGCAGCAAATTTGCTGCATCAACCTGACCTTGGGCTAACACCGAATAGGGTAGAGCTTGTTCCATTTTCTGCAGGAAGTTCCAAGAGAATTTTGGGTTGCTAATTTCACCAGCCCTGCTCCAGAGTAGTTTCTAAACCAGAGAGTGGGGTGAAGACAGAAAATACAGTTTTAGAATGTCTGGAGCTACCTTTTGGGGCAGGGGCAGGTGTCTTCTGTGCTTGTTCTAGGTAAACCTGTAGAGTTCAGTGGCAATATGGACTATTGAGAAAACAGGAGAGTTGTTAAGAGCCATGACAAACAGCTGGGAGATACATAAAACTCCAGTTTGTTGTTCAGAAACTGAGATGGTAGAACCGATAAGTACGGAGCTGGTAGTAAGTTTCCCTTTGGCTCCGTTTCTCTTTTTCCAACTGGTGTTTCTTGTGAACATGAGGGCTAGATAAAATAACACTTCCTTAACTATGTGGAAGGAGAAGCCCACTGACTGTAGAATGATACCTAAACAAATAGCAGCAGCAAACTAGAATGCTTACACTGAATTTTTGTTCAGACCTTCAGGCAGTTCAGTGGACATACTTAAGAGCTTTTGGCTTTATTACAGGTGAAGCACCATCCAAAACCTTGGTGGAAACTGCAAAGGAGGCAACCGAGAAGGCCAAGGAGACTGCCTTGGCAGCAACTGAGAAAGCAAAGGACTTGGCTAGCAAGGCAGCTACTAAAAAGAAGCAGCAATATGTTTGAAAAACAACAATAGTTTTCCTGCTGTGGGGAATAGAATGCAACAAAATAATACTGGAAGGCTTACCTGTCTGTAACTAAGCTTCTCTTCCCTTGGGAAGCATGTCTCTGGCTTTTGTGTTTTTTTAAATTGCAACTATACAAATCTGACAATCATCTTCTTTCTAAAAGGTGTAATTATCATTAAAAGAATAGACTTCAAGTTAATCCAGTGCCAGGGCCTGTTTCTCAGGTGGGCACCAATTTTCAAAGCTGTGACTAAGCCAATAGAAGTCTTCCTGTTTACATTTACCTTCTATGCAACTTGGAGGTCTTTGTATATTAAGATGCAGGTGTGGGCGTGGGTGGCTGCTGGTTAGCAAGTATGCTATAAACAGCCTCACCCATGTTTTGCATTCTTAGGAGAAAACCAGATGAATAGGATACAAGAAATTAAAAACCTTTACTAGAATACTGCTGAGTACATAAGCGGATGGGTCACAAAACGGAAGCAATGTTTGTTCCAGGGAAAATCAGGATGCTTCAATTGGGTGGAATGTGCCATGGAATGAGAGCCCACTAGGCATTGTCCTAGCTGTTCCCAGCTCCCCTTGGTGCAACCCATTCCGTGTTGAGAACTTAGAGATAAGAGCAACCCAGTTTTGCTAGCTTGTTCATCCTGCAGTCCTGGAACTAAGTGCATCTCTGCTATAAAGTTGGAATGATTCAGTATGTCATGGTCTACTGTTGCCCTTGTTGAAGCTTGCTTCTAGTCCTTAACAGGCCAACTCTACCTCCTCTTTCTGACTAGGAGATGAGACACACAAGCTTTCACAGCGGGTGGGGCACACAGAACCATATAGCTACCCCATGCATAGTGTAAGCTGCCTGGTACACATTAAGTGCTGTGGGGATCTCACCCTTCTTTCAGCCCTGCCCGATTATTGAGTAATCCAAGTCTTTTATCAAAGTCTCTAGAAAATATTCCGGCTTGGTCTAGCAGGAAGGTAGAGGTACGACGTGGGTAGCACTGTCCTTTGCGCCATGCAGAGTCTTGTTCAGAGCCAAATTCAATTCATGAAATCCTGGCTTTGCTGCTGGAAATCCATCTGGGTGAGAGCTGCCCTTATAACTAGGCTTCTGTCCATCATAACCAAAAGTTGCTGGCACTGGAATAACTGTGTTCCTGCCCAGTGCTGAAGGCAGCCACAACATCCTCTTCAACGCTGCTGAATGCCAGACCTTCCACGTCCACCTCTGCATCTTCTGTAGCAGAAAAAAAAATACATCAGAGTTCTTTACCCATGCAGGATTTAGTATCTTTTAGACACTCCAGAAGGCAAGGGATACACCTCCAGATGCTGCTGAACAGCAACCCCCGTCATCCTTGGTCATACTTGCAGAGGGCTGATAGGAGTTACAGTCTGGCAACATTTGGAGCTGTCACAGGTTCCCCACCCCTGCCTTCCACATCCTGGTGCTCTCCATGTTTTGGACTATAGCTCCCATCAACCTGAGCCAGCACAATTCTGCTGGCTGAGAATGATGGTGCTTACAGTCCAAAACGTATGGAAGGCACCGGGGTTGAGGAAGGCTGTAGTAGGAAATGTCCAACACACCCTGCTCTTACAGTTATGCCTTCAATAGAACTCATCCAGCCATGGGGACCGCAGCACAAGCCATCGGATTGTACGGCAACACCCACCTGAATCGGAGCGTTCGGAGGAGAACCGAGAAGAGTCCAGGCTATCTGTTCGCAGCCTCTCCACACTGGAATGAGCCAGCAACTCTTCCAGCCGCTGGTGCAGGTTCTGCTGCTCACAGCGTAGCCTCTCCTTCAGTTGCTGTGCTCTCTGCTCCTGCTCTTCCAGCTTCTGGAAGGGGAAAAGGGGTCAAGGACAATATCCAATAACTATAGCAGATGCTTCGGCTCCTTCCAGGTTCACCAGCTTTTGTGAGTTTTTGGGAAGCAACATTGCACTTCCATCACAGCTGTCCAGGAGGACTTTGATGTCTGGCTTATAAATTCCCCGGAAACATTTGGGTGGCCACAGCTGCTGGAAAGATGAGAGATCACAGGGGTATGATCCAGCAGGGGCAAATGAAGCACCCAACGTGAATTAGTTCATATGTGGTAGAGTAAAAAGGTACACCCCTTAGCAACGCAACACACTGCTAAAACAAGAGGTTTAATAGTCACACTCATGTGATCCCCTCCCCCCCCCTCTGGAGGTTGGAAGCTGTTTGGTCCATTTTCAGCCCTACTCAGTAAGTCTGCAGGATCCTGCTCATACACCTTCTGTCTCGTGTGTTCCAAGTTTAAAGTACAAGGCTGGCAAGGCAACATTGAAACACAGCCAGTAAGCAGGGAACTGTGTCGCTTACCTTAATATGCAGCCTGGCTCTGTGCAAAAGACTAAGGGTTGTATAACGAGAGCACTCCGTGTTCATGGGGACCTGTTGCTTTAGCTGATCCAAACAATGACGCAGCTGAGCCCTCCTGCCAGAGAAAAAGAGATCACAATGTGGGTTCGATTCATGAGATGGCACGGGAGCTCACCATGTCTCTGGGTAAGGCCTTGAGGCAACTTCCAGGCCCTTGCAAAATTGGAAAATGTGTGTCTAAGTCACCTCTAGGGACCCAGGTGGCGCTGTGGGTTAAACCACAGAGTCTAGGGCTTGCTGATCAGAAGGTTGGCGGTTTGAATCCCTGCAACGGGGTGAGCTCCCGTTGCTCGGTCCCAGCTCCTGCCCACCTAGCAGTTCGAAAGCACGTCAAAGTGCAAGTAGATAAATAGGGACCGCTCCGGCGGGAAGGTAAACGGTGTTTCTGTGCGCTGCTCTGATTCGCCAGAAGCAGCTTTGTCATGCTGGCCACATGACCCGGAAGCTGTCTGCGGACAAGTGCCGGCTCCCTCGGCCTATAGAGCGAGATGAGCGCCGCAACCCCAGAGTCGGACACGACTGGACCTGATGGTCAGGGGCCCCTTTACCTTTACCTTTAAGTCTCCTCTAGCTAGAGAGCTATAGTCATCCACGTAGGCCAGGTCTCAGATTTAATTGTAATTAATTAACTTTATGTACAGAGGTGGAAACGGAACCAGATCTCGTCATCTGCCTGCAACTCTTACATGCCTGTCTTCCTGAATCCAAGCAAGCTGATATGGGTAGATGTATACAAATTGGGATGGTTATAATAAGTAGCTTGAGCAGAATTACAGACACCCAGATCCAACCAACATGGCTTTCTTCCCATCTCTCATTGTATAGGAATCCTGGTAGAGTGATCCGTGGCTACTGCATGCAGGATCTTAACAGTTGGAAAGCCCTACCATAAGAACACAGAACTAAAAACTGGCCCAAATGAGTTGTGCCAGAAGATCCGTAACACGGTCTTCGTCTATTTATCAGAGGTCTCTTTCTCTCTGTGTGTATATATATAAGATCGAAGTGATTTGTGTGTGGAGGTGGTTAACTCCTTCAGACGTCTTTTAACTTATTTAAAAAACCACAGGAGTTCCAATCATGGCCTTCCTGACATCTCATGTATTGAGTTTTATGGTCTAAGTTGAACATCTTGTGATCCTCTATCCCAATGGAAATCACATGTGAGCATTTAATTAAGCCAGGAACTAAAAAAAAAGGCATTTTGGCAAGATATGATATACTGTACAGGGATTGACAATTATGCAACATTAATCAGGAGTGACAATTTTATCACTTGGCACCTTCATCGCAGGAGGTGCCAGGATCTCAATGCTTGGGGAGCCAAGACACTTTATTTACTTAGCTGCGGTAAGTACATGTTAAATTTATCACCATTTGATTGGAAAGTATGTATAGTCCTCCAAATATTTCACACACTTCTTCCCTTACATCTCCCTCCATGGACATTCTCCTATGTGCATCTCCATTTAAAAATCAAATCATATTGAAAACTAGTGGTCAACAGCATGCTAACTCCTTATACAAAAATCTGGTGCACATCTCCTAAGTTTGGCAAGGTAGAAGCGGCCTGGGGCAGCCGTCTTACTTACTCAGCTGTAAAATGCTTTTGCTACTTCATGAATTCCATCTCTCTACTTAGACAGGAAGTGCTCTTATAAAGAGGAGCTGGTATGTTCAGTTCTGTCAACTCCCGCTTCCTACTGAACATGAGAAATGAGAAACCACCCCTCTTCTCCCCGCAACCCCAGCCCTTCCTATATGAAAATTTACCTGTGCTTCTCCAGCTCATTGTGCACAGTTCTGAAACGAAAGAAGAATAGGAAATAAGGTTAATGGATCACATTTAGATTTACAGAAAAATGATAGTTGGTTTTGTTCACATTGTCCACTGAGGCAGAAAGTTCTCATTCAACCCGTTAAACCCTACCTTGCCCAAAGCTCAATGTCTACTATCCACATTGTGAATATGCAGGACAGGAGAGGAAGAAGAACCATTTCATTCCCTAAAGTAGTTTATGGAGAAGCCCAGTAACTGGCACTGGACTTGACCAGTCAAGGTCCTCTTTGCTACGTCATTAGAAATCCCCACATCCAAGGACCCAGGAAACATGTAATACTGTAAATAGCACAAATCCCGAAGTCTGGGGTGGCAGGGACAAGCTTGAGGTAATGTAAAACTAAATGCCTATTTGAGAAGAGTCAGATTTCACAGAGAAAATGACAAGTGCAACAGCACACTGCAAGGAGGTAGCATGGGTGGGTGTAACTATTTATGCAGTAAGAAAGCCAAGGGGTGGTACGCAGCTCAGGGAAGAAGCATGTGGTTTGTATGCAGAAGGTTCCAGTTTCAATCCTTAACATCTCCAGGTAGGGCCACAAAAGACCACTGCCAGTCAGTATAGACCAGGTCAGGCAATGTTGTGCTCTGAAAATGTTGTTGGATGGCAACATAGCTGCATGGCTAATTTGCAGGGATGATGGGAGATGCAGTGCAACATCACATTGGCTACACCTGGCATATAGACAGCAATAGGTGGACCAATGCTCTGACTCAGGATAAGGCTGTTTCCTATGTTCTCATGCTTGTGGGTGAGTGACAGTGGGACAACTGGTTTCAAAGAACCAGATGTCAGGAATAGTCATAACTGCTAATCTCTATGCTAGGAATGCAGCTCCTCGGAGCTTGCACAATGTCACAGGAAATATGCAACCATCAATTAAAGCATTTTGTTTCCTGCAATTAGGACTTCTGTCTCCTATTGGACAGTAACACAGTAGAGTACAGCATATGAACCTCGGGGTCCATGTATTGAAATGTGAGCCTTACCCCAGAGGAAAATGTAAAAGCAAAACGAAACACCTAGTCCAATTCCTGAGCAAGGTAAAACCAATGAAGGAGGAGGTTTTGATTTTCTTAAACCACAAAGCCAAAAACTGATGTCCAGGAGAGAGAAACAACTCCACTGGTGGCTATGGCTTGTATCCAACTAATTTAATTCAGAGCAGACCCACTGAAATTCATGGATCAGAACGAGTCAAACCCATTAATTTTAGCAGGTCTACTGTCCATACAACTAATGCTGCATTCAAACCTGGTTGCCTCATGTCATATACAAGCATTTTGTTTCTGGTGGCGAGCCCATCACTTTGAAGAAGCGCTTTGCCAGCCTTGCTGAGATTTCACAGCCACATCTTCTTTATCCAGCCCCCCCCCCCCAGCTATATAGACTTCTGTTTTCAGTAAGTCCATCATCAGATGTCCCACTGCAATACCAATACCAATTCCAATGGCAATAGTAGAACAAAACCCGGGGTCTTCTTACCTGAGGTTTTGCAGGGCATTCCGAGGCTTGGACCTCTTCCGGGGCTGCAACGAGTCTTTCCCGGAGTAAGGAGACAGCGAAGCGTAGCCATGTTCGGCTTCTGCGAGACAAAATCCGAGGCTCGGAACGATTTCGCCTCCGCACCATTTAATAACCCCCAGCCCACTTCTTTTCTAAGGAAACAACCCACCACCCCATTCCTCCGTCCCACTCACGCGGAGGACAGCCACTCCTGCCTGTCTCCGATCGAGGCAGCCACAGTATGGCCCTCATATAGCCAAACCACCGCCCCCGCCCCTGAGATAGGCAGGTGGTACCTCTCTCCCTGCGCTCCAGGTACTCCGCCGCTTGCAGCAGCACCTGAATGTTGCTAGCCACGAGCTCCATGACAACAGACTCGGACCGAGTGAAGACTTTGTTGCACTGTAACCGACCCACTGCCTTCGGGAGCCAACCCGACTCCGCCCCTTCGAACGCTCCGAGGTTCTAACCCCGCCCCTTCGAACCCTGGCGGCAGCTGCGGCAGGCCTCGGAACCGGGTCCAGTTTTGGCGCGGGCCGAAAGCTTCGCTCCAGGAGCCGAGAGCTGCTTTTCGAACTGCCCGGAACTCCCAACACCCGTGACCCTCTGAAGCTCCGCGAGCCCACCCAGCTGACTTGTTTTGAATCTCATCCTTCGGCGGACGTGGCCTGGGAAACTAGCGCTCTCATTGGCTGAAAGGCTTGACCAGGCGTGGCTACGTCGATGCAGTTTCAAAACAAATTCGGGCGGGAAAAGGACGGGGCTTCAAATTTGAATTGGAGGCGGGGCCATCGCTCTCCAGCGGGAGTACAGTATTTTGACGTGAGGGATTTTTAAAAATAAGGTTTCTAGGAGCACGTCAGGCTTCGAACACCTCAGAATTCAGAGTAGTTCCATCGTTCGTAGGTACTGTCGACAACAGACTAGAACTCCTCGCTTCATGTGTCGCTCAGTAGTAGAGCAGGTGCTTTGCATGCAGAAGGTCTCAGGTGCAATCTCCAGGCAAGACTAGCAAAGACCCCTTGTCTGACCCATTGCAGAGAGTAGCTGTCAGTCAGTGGGCAACACTGAGGCAGATGGCCCATCCAGTGCCCTACCTTGGGGAAGCTTCCTATGTATATGTATGCATGGGAAAGGTGCAAGAGAGAATTTAGGGCAGGCATCCCCAAACTGCGGCCCTCCAGATGTTTTGGCCTACAACTCCCATGATCCCTAGCTAACTGGACCAGTGGTCGGGGAAGATGGGAATTGTAGTCCAAAACATCTGGAGGGCCGAAGTTTGGGGATGCCTCATTTAGGGCCTCCTCTTGTCACCACAACTCATGTGGTTGGTGAGAGTAAGAAGAGTGCTCTGTGAAAGAAGTAACCTGGGCTCACTATTATAGTGCAACAAGATAATTCCTCAAAGGGAAAGCAAAGTTTGTCAGTCACATACTGCTATTTAATACAATAGTTTACATCAACAAGCATAATTTAAAGTGTGTGTGTGTGTGTTTAACATGCATACCCTGACTGTTTTCCAGTCACATAAGATACCCATTTTCTTTATGGAGTTGGGCATGTGAATGTATACTCTTCACCACATCCATACTGTTATAATTAACAGACACAGTGGGGTTGATTCACGGGTAGCTGCAGGGGAACATTGCAGTAATGGAAAAGCAGAATTGGAAACACAATTATATCCTCTGCTATTTTGCAGAGTAAAACAGGAGGCCTGTAATGTAACCCTATTGGTGCCGGCCGCAAGTAATCCCTGCCAAGTTCAAAAGGGCTTATTCCTAGGCAGGTGTGTACAGAACTGTAGGCCTACCATATACTGTACCTTAAATTATGCCAAGACCTAATCCCCTGCTGCCCTCACCCTAACTGATGGAAGCTGTTGTCTGCCCTGCTCCTACACTAGCTCCTAAAGCAAATGTGAGAGGAAGCTGACAATTGTATTATAATGAAAATTCATAATAAATCTTACAAGTGGAGCTTACTATGCTTCTTTTAGAATAGTCACCACTCCAAATTCAGCTGGGGAAATGGTCATATGAGTGACAGAGGAAAGTTCTGCACTGGCATCTTAGTTTATCCTGACAACCAAGACAGTGAGAGTGAAGGGGGTCAGTGTCTCTTTAAAGGTAAACTAGAAAAACTTAAGCTCTTTTAAAATATGTTTAACACTTATACAATAAACGTCCTGGTGTGGGAGCTGCTGGCTTCTGTTCCTAGATGTACAAATCGCCCTCCACCCATATACGTACATGGCTACTTTTCAGACCTCCCTCCTCCCCCTGCCATTAATCAGAATTTTTAAATTCCTTCTTGCACTCATTCAGGGCCTATCATTGGTACCAGCTAAAAGCACTGCAGTGGGTTTCTGGGATGAAAATCAAGGTGTTTGGTAGAGGCGGAATTACAACCAAAGTGTTGGCAGCATTAACTGTTGAAGGTGGATACCCATGTGCAAGGCTGAAAGAACAAATGAATCCCTGTACACACTTTCAATGTAACCCACCATTCCATTTATATCAAAGAGGTTATCTGTTGCTGGAAGGCAGGTGATGCAGCTAATCAAACCTGCACAGAGAGGAGTGGAGGTGGCAGGAGTGTGAGCTGAAGGAGGGGGGGGGGGAGACTCCACACACAAACACAGCAGGAAGGTTTAGAGTTTGTACTGTATTTGCATTTTCCTGGGGGAAGAACTGTAGCAGTAGATTCTGCCTCTCAACACCCAACAGCTAAATTCAGCAAAAGCGTTTATTTTTTAACCCAGAGAAGACAAATTGGCAACAGTAACAGACAGCATTTATTCAAGTATTCAGGAGAAGAACCAGCTCGGCCTGGTTTCAAAAAGGAGCTATACATCTCCTGGAGATGCTTCAGAAGCGTCTTCTACACAACAGTGTGGCAGGAGAGTCTTACAAGAAAATACATTGCATATGAAGATTGTTGAAGCCCTTAGCTGTATCAGAAGCTGGTGGGCAAAATGTCATGGCTATCCTCCGCAAGGCTGCTGTTGGACTAGAGATCCTGCCTTTCAGTTCCAGTGAAAGGCTCCACAAAGCCCTTATTGCACATACACCCAAATCTAGTAATGCAACCTCAGAGATTTGTCAAAAATAAATCCACAGGACCGACGGCTATCATGGGGCTCCCCCAAAAGCCAGGCAACCAGCACCAGGCAATCCCTACATGGGCCACAATTTACTCTAAGGAAAGAGTAATGGGGGAAAGATGCTTTTACTGTCATTTACAAGAGCTTGCCGAAACATCTTCTACAGCAAGCTCTAGCTCCAGCCCAAGGAATCCCACTGGGAGTTATTTATATTAAACAGCAAAGATTCAATCCCCAGCTATAAAAGCCTGGCGTTCCCATCTCTTGCCCTGACCACCAAGGCCTTTGGAAAGTTCCCAGGAGCATCCTAATAAGACAAGTGTGGTTGTTCCCACAGTCCTTTGCTGACGGCACAGGCTGTTGCCACCTCCCAAGTCTTTGGTGTTTCCACAGGCACAGAAGGTGATTGAGGCAGCTCCAATCAACTGGTATTTTTGCTAGTGGAAGGCAAGTGGGTGGTGTAGCAGTGTGTACAAATGCGGACTGGCTTCAGCTGCTTGAAGTGGGGCAGAGGCGCCAAGTGTGACGAGCAGCGAGAGCAGAAGATCTGGGGAGGAAATAAGATTGTGCATCAAATAGAGCCGAGGGCCACGTGGTACTGCAAGCCCCACTCCACATGGAAGAGATGCGGCTGCCCTAATCCTTTGGCCAAGAAACAATCAAAAACATGACTGACCCAGTTGAGGTCCCAACACAGACTTAGATTGCAGGCTAGTTCAATTATTGCAGCCTCTGTCCATCCCTCCCATCTGGAGAGGCCATCCTTTCAGGGACAACCCTTACTCACAATATTTGTTTAAAGGCATCTTTCCAGGAAACATGTAAGCCAGGCTTGCCCAACCAGGGACCCCCTATATGCTTTGAACTATAACTTCCCTCATTCCTGACCACTGGGCCATGCTGGCTGGGGCTTATGAGGTTGCAGCCCAAAAGATATGGAGGACACAAAGCCCAAGCCCAAGCCCAAGCCCTGGCCCATGACAAGATACGCTATAGTTAAAGTGTTCACAGGCATGGTCTGCCTGGTCCTTTTGCAGCTGCTGCTTCCACTAGAATGAAAGTCCCAGGTGGTCCTTATGTAGCCCCATCGCCTACCTTGCCACAACTTCGGCAGTGGTGCCGTCGGCGAAGAAAGGTGAAAGGCACACGGCAAGCCATGCAGTGACTGCAAGTGCTGTCTGGCACCCAGTCTGGTGGTGCTAAGGCATCTGTAAAAGAACAGAAGGGCAGTTGCGGACATGGCCACGTGTCTTCTAAAGTCCGCCAGAGCCATAAAACTTCCCCCAGCCAAAATGTGTTAAGAGAACTCCGATTACGGAGAGATATATGTTTATTCAGTGACAAAGCAGAAAGTAGTTCACGAGGAGTCACAAGTCATCTGCCCAGGCACAAAACCTCAGGAAAAGCCATGAGGCTCTAGAGTGGGGCACGGTTTGGACAACACAGCCCCTAAAATATAAGGCAAGAGGGGGACTGTACAGGATCTTATGCTTACTGCAAACCAAAGAGAAAATTTCCCTTTGTCAGCAAGGCCAGCCCAGGGTGCCTGCCTGTGCATAACAGATCCTTGAACATGGGATCAACCTTTCTTGAAGGCTTGGCCAAGTGAGAGAGAGAAGCTCAGACCGAATTCCCTGGGATAATAGGAGATGCTCAGGAAGAGGCCTGTTTCACATTCTGGGCTCTCACCTTCTCTCCCAGTGCCTCCCCTGCTTCTGGAGCAGAGAGCACAGTCTGCCAGGTGAGAAGCTGTTGGTAGCACATGGACCTCCACCTCTGAAAAGGAAAAAATAAAAGCTATAAGCAGGCAAGTTGCTATTGCTCAAGGGAAATACATCCATGCCAGGGCAAAGATACAACTGGCTGGATGTTCACCTCAGCTGTATGTTTCCATAAATGTTCCATTCATTATCCTTAAAAAGGGGGTCCAACTACATGTTACGAGGCAGACACATAATCAGACATACCCAACTTTGTTTTAAAGCGGGGAGGGGAAAAGAGGGAAGATGATGCCTAAGCACCAGCCACAATGTGGTGCTTAGAGTGTTTCTTTTCTATGCTTATATGAAGAACTAAAAAGTACTCCATGTTCTTCACCTCAATATGCATCCCCATGCTCACTGGTCTAATGCACAACGGAAAGGCGAAGGGGCAGGAACCTGAATTGAGCAAAGTCACGCTGCAATTAGCAGCAATCCTTTGAGCAAGGAGAATGTTTTATTGGGCTTGGAGCAAGGGTGTCACTAACAAACTCAGTTCCAGGGACTATCACACAGTACCAACATGTAGCTAAAGGAGCTCTGCTCTCATTCTGAGGTCCATTAGTCAACAGAAGTAATTAGCACAAGATGAGATATTCTTTTCAGTTGTGGTGCCGAAAATAAAATTACTTCTCAACAGACTTTCATTTGGTCGCCTTTTTGCCCACAAACCCTTAAGAGCAGGCATCCCCAAACTGCGGCCCTCCAGATGTTTTGGCCTACAACTCCCATGATCCCTAGCTAACAGGACCAGTGGTCAGGGTTGATGGGAATTGTAGTCCCAAAACATCTGGAGGGCCGAGTTTGGGGGTGCCTGCTTAAGAGTGTACTATTGATTATGGTAGGCATTCCCCCCAGTGCAGCCTCTCATGAAGTTTTTTCTTTGTGGTTGCTGATATGGTTTCCACTACGCTGTTTTTGCTGCTGTTATTATTTTGCTTTTATTTTGTTTGTGAATTCTGTGTGGGGTTTTTTTTGTAAGCCACCTTAAGTCTGATTTTAGCAGAGCAAGATAAGATATATATGTTGAGATAAATAAATAGAAAAGAATGAAACAGCCCCAGAGTCCTTGAAACTTAAGTATGATTGATTTAAGTATTACAAACAGCCAGCCGGTCCAGTAAGTTTTGGAATACAATTCCCATCTGTGACCATTAGTCATACTAATTTGGAAGGCCTTAGGTTGGGGAAGGCTGCATGACAGTATACATGACTCAGTATGTGTCACTAACATGAGTGCCCAGCACTTTTAGTGGAGCAGCATTACATGTCCATGCCATGCTGCACATGCAAACACTAAGGAAATGCTATGGAACCATGCACGAGTCAAGGAGTGTCACTCACGGCCAGTGTCTGTCACCTCCTGTTCCTCTGCCCGGGATGTCACAATTTTAAATACAGTCTTCAGGATGGCACGCAGATCACTTGCAAAGTTGGTTTGTAGCTGGTCTGCCACTCCTACCCGAACACAACACAGCAATTTGTGTAATATCCATTGCACAATGACACAAGGGCAAGAGATAAACACGTAGATTTTAGCCAAATAACACAAAAGTCCTTCCTTAGAGGAAAACAATAGTCAACAGCTTCTAACCAAGCAATTCTTTCCATCTCAATTCTGAACCAACGGGATACTATTTTTTCACTACTCTCTCCTGCTGAAGAGACTAATTCTCAATTTAGGTGCTAAACCTTCAGGATTAAGGCTAGGCAAGAGAGCTCATGCAATATCTGAGCTGAACCAAAATTTACAGTTCAAAATCCTTAGGCAACGTGGGGGCAATACTTGCCTGCTTTACAGGCAACTTATTGGGCTTCTTAGCTAATGTCTGTGAAGCACTTTCAGCTGAGTCATGCAAAATGTAAGTACTTGCCCCAATGAATAAATATTTTATTAAAATGGATGCTATTCCCTAATCATGTACTGTAATAAGACAATAGCTGCCATCTTCTGAGCTATTTTTAATGGCATGTGGAACAACTTGTTCTAACTTGCCATCATATCCAGATTGGTGTATTACCGCTTGTAGTCATTGTGATGCTTAACAAAGGAGTACCCAACCTTTTGTGTGCTAGGCGGTACATTTGGAATTTTGATAAAGTGCCATGAGCAGCGGTCACAAAATGGCCGCAAAATAGCTGTCACAGCTAAATGATCAGGAGAGGCGGGAGTTCAAAGTGGTGTGGGCAAGCCCCTCCATCAGCCATCCTACCAATGTCGTAGCAGGAAGGCACTTAACATTATCTATTGCTCAGGAAGAGAATATCTTTGCACCTCTCTGTTCAGAACAGATGGGAGTATGGGCCTCCATTGCTGGCTTCCAAGGAAATATGGGCATGTTAAAGGGGGAGTGTTGAAGAGGAACTGTGCAGGAAAAGCAAACAGTCTCTTGTCAGTTGTGGATTTTTGAAGGGATGCTTTACCAAGACATTTTGCATGTTGCATAAGCAGTATTGGTGGGGACTTTTATCTCAAGCCCTGCTCCCCCTAATAACTCATCTAATTCTAGAAAACCAACCACTTCCTGCCAGGATCTCTTCCCCAACAGGGCAACAAGAAGCTTATCAGCTGGTTTGGAGGTATGATCAGGTACGCCGTCCTTCCACTTGGACATATCTGCTCTTTTCCAAAATCTTGACCAGCAGAAAACTCTCTAATTTTTTCATATGATAGGAATACATTCCAAACATAAGGAGCACCAGTTCACTTGTCCAGTTTGTCCAAATCGGGGAATCTACGGAGACTCATCTGCTTTTTTTTTTTAAACTCCCTTCTGCTGCCAACCATACACCTGCCAGCCAATGCCCCAGTTGCATTATGGGATATTGGATGATGGAGACCTCCCTTATCCAGCAAAAACAAGGTACTCACCAGAGATGCAGACAAACAGTGTGTGGATCATGTCCTCTGTAGTGGTATAACGGGCTCGCAGTTCTGCCCAACGAGCTGTTTGTGGAGCTTGTGTGGTCACTCCTGCCTTGGTGCTACTAGACCTCTGCCCACGCTGCCTGTTAAGAAGAGAACAAGCAGCATTAGAATGGGTATTAAGGGGTTACTCTCTCACCTTCTGCACTCCTGTTCTTTCAAAGTTCTTCCCCCTCAAAAAACAACAACAACCCAAAGGCATCATCTTCCCTAAATATATGAATGCCAGGTAAGCAAATGCCAAGGAAATGGTAAGCAATATATACAGTAAATGTTCCCACATGAGTTTTGGGCCTGCTAAGATTTATGCACCCCTTCTTTACATTTCCAAGAGACAAGAGCCACTGACTCCTCAAACGCTGAAAAGGGTAGTGCTCAGACAGGGTTTGTCAACTACCTTGGTTCTCTCCGAAAACGTTCGAAAACCAAGGTGTGGCTTCTGATTGGCTGCAGGAGCTTCCTGCACTCAATCGGGAGCTGCGTCGGACGTTCGGCTTCCAAAAAACATTCTCAGACCAGAGCACTTACTTCTGGGTTTGCAGCCTTCGGGAGCCAAAACATTCAAGTCACAAGGGGTTCAAGAACCAAGGTACGACTGTACTGCCACCTAGCTGCAAAGTTTCAATTACTCCTTTACCTCTCATGTAGTCCACACTCTGCTCAAAAGCTACAAGCACTTCTGATTTCTGCAGAAGTACTGAGGAACCCTTTCCATTGTCTTTTGATGCTGCCATGGATAGCACTTTCAGTGGCTTCCACATTAAGGATTTACTGTCACTTTTACAGAGCACCTACATGACACTGTCAACAAAACAAACCTTTCTTATGCTTTCCCTGTTTAGCTTCGTTCCCCCCAGAGCTTAAAAACAAACAAACAGAAATCCAACTTTGTTTTAACTCGGTAGAAAAGCTGCAAAATTTCCTCAGGTGTATAGAATAGATGGCCTATCACAGTGCTATTCTGATTGTATTGCTCTAGCCATTTCCTAGATTGTGTTCTAGCATTTCCTTCTCTATGGTATGTCTCTCTAGGAATCAACTCAACCAATTTAACCCTCCTATTTCCAAAAATATTATTGTCATTATATCAGTCTCCCCACACCACACCTAAATTGTGATCCAGGGTGGTGGTGCACAATCATGATCTGGTGCGCAGTAAAGGGGAATGGACATGGACAATGGGCCCAATGAAATCAGCACACAACCTCAGATTCCAACGTTTTGGGCTGAGGGCGGGTGGGTGAAGAGAAGTGATTCTTGGTCATACCTTGAGGCACCCGAAAAGCCATGTGGTGTTGCAGCGCCTCGGAAGTCAGGAGAATCTATATCCTTGAAGGGCTGTGAATCTGTAGTGCTCTCATTCAGTACACGCTTCTCCAACATGTAAAGTTCTTCCTTGGACAACACACGCAGCAAATCCCTATAAGGGAGAAGGCTCATAAAGGAGGCATCTAGGAAAACAAGACACTGGAATTGCCCTAAAGGAATAGACTGGATAACCCAGCTCTCACGTAGTACCCTGGAAGGAAGGTCAGATCTACTCTCGTTATGGTAGGGCTTCAGTGCAATGTGGAAACCAAGCTCACAAAAAGGAGCTCATGCCCAACACACCATGTGCAAATGCATATAATTTGTACCCCCTGATGAGGCAACCTGCTGCTGCATCACACACAAACTCTGATCGTGTATCCAGAACATCTTGCTTCATCCTCTGTTAACTGCATGTCTGCTTGCAGGAGAAAGACACCACTAACATTTATACAATAATTTCCATTTAACTGAGGGTTGATCAAACATCAGCAAAATTATGTGGTAGAATACTTCTGGGATTGCACAGCTTCAGACTGCAGGGTGGGAGGGATTGCATTTTTCAAATGAGCTGTATTAGCCCTTCCTGTGACTGCACTAAAACACCACAGTCAGGTGATTTTGCTGAACATGTAGCTTGGGTTCTTAACACAAACCCCTCCACAAAGACCCAGACTCTTCTTAACCTGATGAAGTTCCAGTTGAGTTCCTGTGCGACAGCTGCTTTTATAGTCACTCACCTGATTTTTCTAAGCAAGACGTAAAAGGGGCTAAAGACTCTGGATATCTCCTCGGGCCTCCGCTCCAAATTGAGGGGTCCATCTGGGTAGATCAGAAGACCACTGTGTACAGGACAAAGAAATAAAACACACAGGTAGGATTGGATTTCCTGATCTACTGCTGCTATGTATGTTTTCCCTAATACATTAATTATTATTGGAGGGTTTTTTTCCAAAATGCAAGAACTTTCAAAATAATAATGGGGAAAAATTAATGGGAATTGCTCTTTCCTCGTATCGTTTGGGCAGAGAATTCTCAAAATGAAAGCTGGGACACTGTAGTAAACCTTGTCCAAGTTTCCTTTTCCAAGATAGCAAAATTTCCCTAACTTTACTTCTTCGGTTAGTTAGCAGATGCACATTATTCAGCTCTGATGCCACTGCTCTGCCTATATTTTGTGCCCACCACTCTCTAAATTCCAACTAGCAGCTATGTTTTCCAAGGAGCTTTCAGTGTGCTACCCATTTTGAAGGGGAAACTCAAAAGTAGCACAGCCACTTACTGCTGAGATGGGGACATAGTACTGTACTTTGAAGAACCACCATGAGTGGAATTTGACAAGACAAAAGCTGGTGGGAAAGAGCCGCTTGCAAATAACTGTGTGCTGGGACCTCAGGCAGTAGCTGCCCCAATCAGGATCTAAAGGAGCAACAGCTGGCTTTGGGAAAGGCATTCCAGCTATAAAGTAGTCACACACACCCAGAATAGGCAGGGAGGATGGCCATTTGGAGAAAGGGACAGCTCGGAAGTTTTAAATACAGCAAAAGCAAGCAATCTTCCCAACTGCATGAGCCAGAGCAGTGGTGGGCAACTTTTTGGGGCCTCTGGGACTCATCCTCCCCACCTCCATGCAGACACACATGAGAGACGGGGAGAGGAATATGCTTGGACTGCCAAGATGCCATTGCACACCTTCCTGCTGCCCAGAAGATTGGCAGGAGCAGAGGAACTTATAGACGAGTAGCTGATTTATGTACCATGAAGGAAGAAGTAAAATGAGAGACCTCCTTTTAGACAAATGTGACTTGCCCCAGTTTCTTCTGTTAAGAATGCACACCTGTCTCGCCAGCTTTGACAGCTATAATTGCCAGATTGAACATTCCACATATCTTGAGTTTATGGAGCTACTGGGCTCTATACTCAACCAAAAGATGACAGGTAAAACCACATACCTGATAATGGCCAGGCGGGGAATAGTGAACATCAGCTGCGGTTCATACCCATCAATCGTCTCCTGAGTCAAGTAGCCAAGTTTCAGAGCTCTAGATGAGTGAGGGAGAGAAGGGGCAGGAAATGAGGAAGGAAGGCGTGGGCAGAAGTCAAAATCCCTAGTCCAAGTAGATAATTATCCTAGACCTCAATTGAGCCAAGCTTCCCACATCAAAAAGGAGCATTGGCTGGTTTGCGTCATAAGGTTTTGTAAAGACCCATCTTTGTGCCCAGGTTTTCTCTGATCCATAAAACAAGACCCTGCTTATTATGCTCTAATCTCTTGATTTTTAAAATATGTTTTTATTCTACTGCTTTGTTGGTTCTGGAAAATGATTGCCTTTTTAAAAAAAATGATACTGTTTGTATTTTATGTTGTATTGTTTCCAAGAAATTTAAAAAACATGAAGTACAGTGAGGGGAAAAAGTATTTGATCCCCTGCTAAATTTTGCCCGTTTGCCTTCTGACGAAGAAATGACCAGTCCATAATTTTAATGGTAGGTTTATTTTGGCTGTGAGAGACAGAATAACAACAGGGAAAACCCCAGAAGACAAAAGTCAGAGATTGATGTGCATTATAATGAGTGAAATAAGTATTTGATCCCCTAGCAACCAGCCAGATGTCAGGCTATTGGTATCTTCACTGTATGTAATGAGCTGAGATAAGAAGCACCTGCTGTAAGGGAGAGGTCTTACCTGTAATCCCAGCTCGTTACAGTACCTGTACAAAAGACACCTGTCAACAGAAGCAATCAATCCAGCAGATTCCAAAGTGGTAACCATGACCAAGGATCTTTCCAAGCCACAGAGCACTGGGGACATCCTGGCAAAATCCTCACCTAGCCACAGTTTCACAGAAGAGCACAACAATCTCCTGCTGCCTATAGATTTCTTCGGGCGACTTCACCGAGACTAAAGATGACACGTAACTGGAAAAGAGAAAAAAGCTTTGAAACCCAGCTTAGCCACCACTCCCAGCACCTACCTTGCATATAAGCCCAACACATAGCCCTAATTTTCTGGTCTCCCTTTGCAACTCACAATTTGGCAGCATAAACTTCAGAAGGCAACAGTGGTCCTTTCCAGAGATGCCTCTTGCTGCCCAATCACTACTTTTATTGGTTCAGGCCAGGTTGGTTTTTTAAGCTTCTTTTCGTTTTCATATTTAAAAAGCAGCTGTTAGAAGTTTCATCCTCTTCTGCCCACATTGAACCACTTTCTGCCCCTTACCGGTAGCTTAACCCAGTGCATTGCCTAAAAAGAAGGTCAGCCTTTGGACATGCCCAATTCCTTAAAGCAGAACATGTACACATAACATGAACACCATTGTTGAAACATCTGCAATGGCTGCCCATCTACTACTGAAACAAGCCTAAAGTCCTTGTGATAACTCACAAAGCCCCAAACAACTTAGGTCCAGGGCACATTTGGGACCACCTAAACCCTTATATCCCAACTTGATCACTGAGATCACCTGCAGGAGTGTTGCTGGTTGTTCCCCCACGTTGGTGACACACATTTGACATCGACACAAAAGAGAGACTTTAGTGTGATCTGCCTAGTCCTGTGGAATGCTCTGCCAGCACCTTCTGTTTCAACCTTTAAATGCCTGCTGAAAACTCTCTTATTCCACCAGGCTTATGCAGACAATCAAGAATGCAAATTTCCATAATTGTCAGTTGGTGCTCTCTGATTTTAATTTATTAATGAGTTTTTATTATGTATCAATATTATTGTACACTGCCTTGAACCTTTGCATGATAGAGTGGTATATAAATATTTGTTATAAAGAAAAAAATAGTCTGAATGTAAGAGCCGTACTGGATCAGCCTAGAGCAGTGTTTCTCAACCAGTGTGCCTCCAGATGTTTTGGGACTACAACTCCCATCATTCCTGACCACTGGTCTTGCTAGCTAGGGATGATGGGAGTTGTAGTCCCAAAATATCTGGAGCCACACTGGTTGAGAAACACTGGCCTAGAGACCTATCTAGTTCTACAGCTGCCAATCAGATGCCTCTGAGAAGCAGGTCTGCTCAGCACCCACCTCAGCTCAAACTCAGCAAAGAGCATATCAAAACGAATCAATGCCCTGCGGATAGGCTCTGAATAGGGTCCAGGTTGGTTCAGGCTTTGTTCCCGGAGCACCGTCCGCACCAACTCCAAGCTGCACAGTAGATCCTTGGCCAGAGGTCGCAGCCGTATCCCATCTGCTTCGTCCACATCAATGTAGGTGCGTGCCATCAAACACTGGAGGGAAGGAATAGTGACAGCTCAGGAACACTCTATGTCCTTTGACTGCCTCTCCCCGCCATATCACACAAGCTATTTCAGGGCAGGGATGAGCCCCCCAGCAACTGCCAAAGCCTAACTCCAGGAACGGAACCACATTACATCCCAATGAAGCAAGCAAAATTCCCAAGCGCTCAGCAATCATCTACTCAGGTGAGCCCGAGAAATCACAGCTAAAGGAATCCAGGCTGTGAGTAATGAAAGAGGAAAAGGAGAAGATGATGACACTAGATGCACAAGGCATTAGGAGTATCCCCTAATCCAGCTGTTCATGCTTGTAGCCTAAAATGGAGCTATACTCAAGAACAGAACATACAAAGAGTGGTTGAATGTTCTAGTCCGCCAAATCAGGTGGCACAGTGGGTGCGGCTGTTAACCAGAAGGTTGGTGGTTTGAGCCCACCCAAGGATGGCTAGGGGCAGGATTCCTGCATTGCACAGGGTTGGACTAGATGGCCCCCATGGTCCCATCCAACTCTACAGCTCAATGATTGCATGAAATCCCTCCCGCACGGCTCACCTCAGCAGCAAACAGCATGTGGTTCCGGAGATTGTCCACGAGGAGGTCTTCAGGGAATTTGATGACGTAGTCACGGCCATGACGCTCCTTGGGGATACACTCATCCATAATTCGCTCTATGATGGACAGCAGTTCGGTCTAGGAGAATGGGTAGAACGGTTGTTACCTTCAACACAAGGACATTCTGGAGACACCAAATGAGCTGATAAGGCAGAAAGCCAGGTCTTCCCAGAAAATTACTGATGGGCCAGGGTAGATTTTGGCATTTCCATTGCCAAACATCTCAGCCAGAAATGGAACTCAGCAACGAGGATTTAGCAAGAGAAAACACACTGTTCTGTATTCTGTGTTGATGGGAGGAGGTGAAAATTGGGGGAGAGGGGGACCTCAGTCTGCAGCTGCTCCATATTCCAAGAGTGTCCCACATTATTTTTCCTGCCACAGGAAACTTACTCTTAAAATAGGAGGAGGAAATCATTTTCCTTTAAAAAACAACAACAACAATAGCCCACACCAAATGCACACAAGCACTGAGGGAGCACTGCGCTCTGGAAGACAGCGGTGTATAATCTCCATCTTGATCCTTGCCAGTCAGAGGCCTGCCATTGGCCCTGCTCCACTGAAGCAGCCAG
The DNA here is from genome assembly GCF_963506605.1 of Zootoca vivipara. Taxonomy (NCBI): domain Eukaryota; kingdom Metazoa; phylum Chordata; class Lepidosauria; order Squamata; family Lacertidae; genus Zootoca; species Zootoca vivipara. The sequence goes on along the minus strand of NC_083277.1, from coordinate 57,272,553 downwards.
GGACTGTAGACCAGGCATCCCCAAACTTCGGCCCTCCAGATGTTTTGGACTACAATTCCCATCATCCCTGACCACTGGTCCTGTTAGCTAGGGATCATGGGAGTTGTAGGCCAAAACATCTGGAGGGTCGCAGTTTGGGGATGCCTGCTGTAGATCATGTACTTTGGAAAGAATCTCCAAAGGAGGGTGCAATGAGACCAATGCCTGTCTTACCATCTCCTAACTGTGCACATTTCTGAATGTGATTTAAAGTGAGATGACGAGTAGGAAGGGGAAGCAAAATCCCTCGCCGCACTTCCCCATTGGAAATCTCTTATTTTGAGTTATGTGCTGGGTTTCCCCAAGCAAACAGCTAAAAGTGTGTCTGTCTGTCTGTCTGTCTGTCTGTCTGTCTGTCTGTGTGTCAGCTACTGCCACCCTCCCTCCCCTTCTGATCATCGTGTCTAGTTTGGCCCTTAGAGAGAATGCCTTACCTGACTAAGGTGCAGCTGATTTAATAGAACCAGGTATTGCTGAGGATCTGTCTCTACATCCAGACAGTTGATCTCCGTCACCACTTGGGTCACTCGCTCATCAGCATAGAAAAATTGTGACAGTAACCTCGGATCGGAGCGCTGAATAGACATAAGAAAGCATGGTTTATTCACAGCTCATCCTTATGAGGCAATGCTGGTACTCATGAAAGGAGTTGTTTCTGAATGATACTTGTTTCTGAATGATACCATTTCAGACTGCAGGTGGGGGAAATTACATGACTGAATGTGCTTCACTGAGAGAGGAAGGGGAGAGAGAAAACTCTGATGATGATACCCCTACCATCTGACTGGGTTGCAACCACTCTGGGTTTAGTCTAGCTTTTTCCCTGATGTACGCTTTAAATAAACAGTAAATGCAAGATTATTTTTGCAATGGAGAAACGTTCAGTCATGTGAGGTGCTACCTGCATTCCAAAATGGTACAGCCCCAAAACAGGTTTACTACAGTACTACATTTCTGTGCATGAAAATTAGGTCTCAGCTTTGATGCAACTTCCTGTGATCCCTTTCAGAAACTGCTTTGAATAGCTCTAAGGAAATAAATACATAAAGATTTTGAAGATGAGTATCTATTGGCAGAAGACATAGTAAGGATTACCATAAGTCCCTATTCTCTACAAGATTTATATCAGTGGAAAGATATGAACTAAAAAGAGCGACGCTAGATCAGACCAAGGGCCCATCACCCAGTAGCCTGCCAGTTTTCAACAGACGCTTCTGAGAAGCCCAGGCATAGTGCCTCTGGTTTAACTTACCCTACCAGTCATAGTTAACACCCATTTATAAACTCGTCCTCCACACATTTACCTAATCCGCTTTAAAGCCATCTAAGCCTGCAGCCATCACCACACCTTGTGGCAGCATGTTCCATAAGTTAATTGTATGTTGTGTTACGTGAAGCTTTCAAGTTCCTAGACACCACCAGAATCACATTTCAGGCACCTGGGGGGGGGGGAAGCAACTTTGCATCCAGTCATTACACACATGCAACCATATGCCATTAAGTAACATCTTTTGCAGAGTTTGGGCGCGAAAGGCAGTACTTGAATGGTTGTATCCAGCCAGATAGCAAGAATTTAGGTCAAGAATAAAACAAACAAACAAAGGGCCTTCCACTTCACCAAAGCGCTCAGGCACACACCCCATGCCTGTTCTATGCTATTTGTTTTTGGGAACAATGATAAATCTTATGGAAGAGGAATGACCCTCCAGGCTTAAGATGCCAATTCCTAACAGGTGGATTCTAAGCCTCATTGTGGCAAATAACAAATGAGAAAAATGGTATCTAGAAGATGGGAGGGTGGGGGCAAAGCAAGAAAAACCAAGGAGAGTTCACAGGGTTCCCACAATTGTAACTTTGTCTATTCATAGGTAAGTCCTACTGAATTCAATATGATTTACTCCCAGGTTAGGACTGCAGCCTTAGGGCTTATCCACACTTACCTTTCCTCTGCTCTTTCCAGGATGGTCCATGCTTTAAAACTTTGTGTATGAGCACCCTTTCCTCCCAACTCCTCTGGATCTTTAGCTACAGAAACCTGCTCTTTAAAGCTATATTTGAGCAAATGGCAATCTGCAGAAAACCCAAACTGACAGTTGTTCTGATTGGGCACTAAAGCGCGGGGAAAGCTATGGGGCAACTATCATCACCACCACCACGCTCAGACATGGACCTGTGTCTGGAAAGAGTGGGGCAAAAGGTACTGTAGTTTTCCATGTATAAGGCGATGGCTTTTTTATTATTAAAAATGATAAAAATTGGGGGTCGTCTTATACACGGATAGTGCAGAGGGGGGACGGGCGATTTGATGGCAGCCGTGAGCAGGAGATTGTGTGCGGCGGTCAGTTGGGTGAGCAATTGTCGGCAATCCCCCACCCAAAAGCTCAATAACTGTGGGCAATCCCCCCCCAAAAAAGCTCAACAACTGTGGGCAATCTCCCCCCATTTCCTTAATTTGGAGTCCCAAAAAATAGGGGTCGTCTTATACACAGAAAAATGCGGTAAGTGTAGATGAGCCTTAAGTCCACAACATGGTCCACAGGTCCTTTGCAATGGGACTCTCTGTATCCTCCTCTCAAGCCGTTTTTAACCCCTCAAGGATGCCCTGGGACTCTGACAATAACATGGCATAGACCTGCCCCTTTCAGTGGGAAGAAAGCACCAGATGACCTTGGAACAAACAAGGGATGTCTGTATTATAAACCCAAACCAATTTTAAATGGGATCACCTGTCTTGGTTTCTTCTGATGAAACTATGATTCTATTGGGGATGCTGAAGCTTCTCGATCCCTTATGTTCTTTCAGACGGCATGCGAACGGCTAAGCTAGGCAGAGTGGAAATCTGTGTAGGCTAATTACTGAAGTCCAGGAAACTTATTTGCAGGACTGTCCTTCAGATCAATGCCATGCAATTGCATACTCTGCCAAGTAGAAACCGGCAAAGGCAACAGTAACATGCCCAAGATTATCCTCGCTCAATGCAGCCTAGTCAGCACATTTGAGTAAATTAACCTTGGGACCAAGCCAGAAGTCTCAAGCTATTGCTTTGAAACTGCTAGAGACAAGCAACTTGTGCTAAACAGAAGTGCCTCTGCATTTGCCTCCCCCTTTTTGACAATTTAGAGAGGGAGAGGGAGAGGGAGAGGGAGAGGGAGAGGGAGACTTTGGCTAAAGGCCTTTCAGCAGAGGCTGGACAGGGATGCTTCAGCTGCACCCTGCATTGAGCAGGGGGCTCGACTACTTGACTTCAAAGCTCCCTTTCAACTCATAAGAACATCAGACGAGCCTGCTGGATCAGCCAGTGGCCCATCTAGTCCAGCATCCTGTTCCCACGCTGGCCAGCCAGATGCCTGTGCGAAGGATGCAATCAGGATCCAAGTACAAGAGCACTCTTCCCTCCTGCGGTTTCCAGCAACTGGTCTTCAGAAGCATTGCTGATTCTGACTAGGGAGGCAGAGTATAGCCATCATTGCTAGTAGCCCTTGAGAGCCTTGTCCTCCATGAATTTGTCCAACCTTCCTTTAAAGCCATCCAATATGGTTGCCATCAACACCTCCTGCCATAGTAAATTCCATTTTTTAATTATGCATTGTGTGTATAAATACTTTTCTCTATGCTGTTCTAGCACCATGCCATTCGCAAATTTATAAGCTTTTATTATGTTCTCTCTCACACACACCTTTTCTCTAACCCAAATGCGGCAACCTTTCCACTTAAGGAGTTGCTCCACCCCCCACCCCGATCATTATGGTTGCCCTTTTCTGAAATAAAAATAATCCTCCTTCTGTGACTGAATCACTGTGCAGGCTGTCCTAACTGTCCATCCTTGGCTCCACTGAGTGGGAGGATTACTAACGGGTCACATTCAAAGGCTCATGATCTCCACCTTTGTGGCAAACAGGATAATGACAGAGTTTGGAAAGGTTTCCGGAAGCACTGGCTCCCAAAGCCCCTCGAGTCACGAGCAAGCATCTTTCTCCAACTACTTCCGGCATATAATGACAGAGGCTCTTGCCCGAGCAAGTCCATGCCACAAATGAACCTTTGGGGAAGGGTGAGGTACGGTGGATCAATTGCTTATTGCTGCTGCTGTTGTATTCCTATAGAAAATGCATTGGCCTGTTCTAATATTATTTTCTAATGTTGGCTTTCAGTTTATGCACTTCTGTCTTGGGATCCTCAGGCCTATAAATATGATACATAAATAAAAAAAATAGGTAAGTCAAGAGTAGTGGTTCCCAATTAGCTAAGTACTGCAGACCCCATTTTTCAAAAGTCGAGCCGTGAACCTCCTACTTCTGAAAATGTTGATATCTCTATGGTAGTTTCTGTTATGTGAATGGTGCCACGGATCCCCTGGGTGGGTGTGCAGACCTCCTGGGATCTGCAGATTATCAACTGGGAAGCACTGGTTTAGAGAAGTGTCACATCACTGTCACTTGGCTGCTTTTGACTAACCCAACTACTCTGGAACTGTCACCCTTTAAGCATGTACTGGAACTAGTTCATGAACTGAACCCAGCTCAGGCCTTCAGACTGACCAAGGGGCAGACAGAATGCCAAGGGCAGACCATTTATTGTCAGTCAGAAACTGGTATGATGCTGTGGTTAGATTTTCTGCTCTGTAAATGAGGCAGCACACTCCTATGCACATACAGTACAGAGCTGGGCTCATGGATTACCAAGTGACGGAGTCCTCTGTAAAGATCTTCACCCCTAGTGGGAACAAAAGCCATGCCAGGACACAAAAGCCAGGATAGAGGGGCCAAAGGACTGTAGGAGCAGTAGATTATCTGTCAGAATCTCTAGCAGGCAGGCTGTTTCCCACTTGGTGCAAGCATATCACCAGAACCAGGCAATCACAGCCAACAGGCCAGCCAACCAACTCCTCTCCTCGTGAAAGAGTTATGTGGGGACTTGGAGAGAGGGTCTCACCCAGCAACAGTTAAAAGAATAAAACTCACATCCTCAGAGTACAACAAGGCCAGTTCAGTGGCATTTAACAACAGAACCTTTTCTGCAGTAAGCCCTTGGCTAGAGAATTTTGCCTGGTGCCTAACATGCGGTCTTTTAACACCAAGTAAGGACCCTCTCCCTGCCCCTGCCCCCGCCACCCCTGCCCCTTCAGTTTTTAAAACATGGTCGAGCACTTTCTAGACCTTGTTGCTGGTTTTATTTGGATGCTATTTCTGATTTTATGTTCATATTACATTGTTATATTTTATGGGCTTGGAATATTGTAAACCACAAACAGAACTTAGCATTGATGAGTGGTATAAAAATCCTGCAAATCAGGGGGTGGGGAAGACCTTTGGACCTCCAGAAGTTGCTCCAATCAGCCTTGTCAAGTATGCTTAATAGCCAGGGGTGATGGGAGTTGCAGTTCAGCAACACCTGCTGATTTTTTTTTTTAATGAAGCTTTCTTGCAAGTTGTATGCCACTTTCCTCCAGCCCTGCCCCCATGTGCAAAACCAATAGTGAAACACTAGCTGTTGTATGCCCACCACAGAAAGGCTATCTTCTGCCCCACAGTGCAATGCTGTACAACTGACAATGGATGAAGACATTCCTCAATATGGTACCCTTCAGAATTGCCACCATTCCTTACCATTCACCATGCCAGCTAGGGCTAATAGGAGTTGTCATCCCAAACATCTTGGAGGGACTCTAGTTGGGAAAGGCTGTTCTAGAGATAACATTAAAATCACTGTTTTTTTAAAAAAAAATTCTTTTTTTCTCTGGAAAGGCCTTCTGAGGTTGCCACATAGGTATATTAGCAGACTTGTCCACCACGAATCTCCTTTTCTGTCTCCAATCTGTTGTTGTTGTTGTTGTTGTTGTTGTTGGCATTTGACACAAACAAATACTGCATGGCCAGATGGGAAAGGCCATAAGAAACCAACTTCAAGCTGGGTCAGAGATTCTCATAAACAGGTGTGACGTGGAAACGCTCCGAAACAGCTGACTCTGTGCAGTGGCTTTTGTGCAGAATTAACACAAGATGAAATCATGCAGCCGTCTCAGGATGTGCACAGCCTTGCGGCATGAAGTCATATACACACACCTCTCTCAGGTATGCTGGGAGGGCAGGAAGCTCTCACAAAGAAGACGTTAATCTCGGGAGCACAAACATCGCTATGCTGCACCTCCACCAATCACACCGTCAGCTGCCTCCACCCAAGTCAAGCCATAATTTGCTGGGTGAAGCAGCTGAGGCATAGCAGTTTACACCAAGAACCAAAGAAACAGCATGTTCTAAAGCGGGTGGGGGAGACATGAGCCAGCCCTGACTGGGCTCCCATTAGGATTCTTACGCAGGTTTTTCTTCCTGAGACCCTAGCTAGGCCTGCCATTAGCTCACTTGGTGCCTCAGTTCCTCAAAAGTTGCAAGGTTTTGGTGAGCAGAAACTTACCTCCAAAAACCACTGTTGGAAGGAAGGAAGGAATGGAAGGATTGGAAGGAATAATTTTCTGGGCCAAATCCTCCAGTTGAGGAGAGCAACGGAAGGCAGAAGCCACTGCCATGCCCCAAGAGGCATGACACCTTCACAATACTGCCCAGCAGAGCTTCTCTGGGTGGTGTGTGGCATCCAGCCAGACCAGCAATGCATATGTCGAAAACCTTTGGAGGCCTGCAAAGACTTGTTTGCAAAGCATTATTAAAATAGCTCTGATCGGCATCAACTTAGATGCTGCGTTGACCACAGTGCCCATGACTATGTTCTGAGCACTGTCAACTCAGGTGCTTGGAGGGACTAGCTCTACCTGCAGTTCCTGCCCCTCCTCTACCTCATTACATCAGGCAGGAGTGGGCTGACTGGCTAGATTCAGGGGAAGTGCCTCTTGGGGAGAGGTGGCGGTTGCGTCTGAAAAGGCTATCTGAACTCTTGACGATTAAGCTGGTCACATACACATGAGTAGGTGGTTGTTATGCAACTCCAAACACTCTCGGATGACCTCAATTTTCCAGATTAATTAGTTTGGTTTCCAGTCTGGTTTTGGAAAGGAAAGTGCTTTGGTGACCCTGATTGGTGACCTATACCAGGAGAAGGACAGGATGAGACCTTGCTCCCTGTAGTTCTGTTTTCCCCACTGCCTCCGCTGCTTCTGGCTGCATGGATGAGCAGCACAGGGGGGACTGAGGGAGATGCGTGCACTAGGTTTCAACCTCTGCTCCTTGTGAACTCTCTCCCCAGCTGCTGATCTGGTCTGTGGAAAACAGCTGAGGAGCAGAGAAGGAGGAGGCATGGCTGAAGGATCCTACTGCTGACAGCTTGCTGGGTTTTCATACTGAGAGAGGTGAGCCCTTGTGCATGTGAATGGGGAATGTCATGTGAGTTTGGCCTCATTCACTGCAGCCAGAAGTACCCCGGAGGTAAAGTGGTCCTTAGGTTGAAAGCAAATCCTCACCCCTGCTATACAGCAGTGTTCTTCAAGGACCACTTGCTCCCATGTGAACATGCATGCATGCATGCGTGCATGCAGAGATGACCTCCTGAGCCACTTTTCTGAAGGGTGACCCAATAAAGGGTTCCTTTGGTGTTCGTGGCGCTCCAGTTTTGGAATTCCCTCCCCATGGACATTTGTCTGGTATCAGGAGAACAGGTGAGGTTAGACTGGCACCACATGGAAATATTGTTATTTATACAGGTCTTTTAGATGCTTGTATTAATAGCCTGTTTCTTCCCAGCTCAAACAAAATAAAAAAATTCCTTCCAGCAGCACCTTAGAGACCAACTAAGTTTGTCATTGGTATGAGCTTTCGTGTGCATGCACACTTCTTCAGATACCAGCTTCCCAGCTCAGTTATGGATGTATCTTGATTTAATAACTATTTGTTGTTTGCTCATTTTTAACATACAGTAATATGTTGAAACTATTACTTTTACTGTGAGTCCCTCCATGAAACTGAGGGGGGTTGGAGAGCATATTTAAAGTGTAAAGGCAAAGGGACCCCTGACCATTAGGTCCAGTCCTGACCGACTCTGGGGTTGCGGCGCTCATCTCGCATTATTGGCTGAGGGAGCCGGTGTACAGCTTCCAGGTCATGTGGCCAGCATGACAAAGCCACTTCTGGTGAACCAGAGCAGCACACGGAAATGCCGTTTACCTTCCCGCCGGAGCGGTACCTATCTATCTACTTGCACTTTGACATGCTTCCGAACTGCTAGGTTGGCAGGAGCTGGGACCGAGCAACAGGAGCTCACCCCGTCACGGGGATTTGAACCGCCGACCTTCTGATTGGCAAGCCCTAGGCTTTGTGGTTTAACCCACAGCGCCACCCGCATCCCTTATTTTATTTAAAGCGTAAGAATAAGTAAATAAGAAAGGCAAATAAAAATGATTTCTTCCCCTCCCCTGATCTTTCTGGATCTCTCTTGGCCAACACTTACTCCAAATCCTTCTTGCCATCAAAATGTAAGACACAGAATAATGCAGCCGTTTAGGACTTCTCCAGAGATTACTACTGTCGGGTGGTCAGCTCTGCTTCTCTCTTTGACCACCAATCCCTCTAGTTGGAGCTCATCTCAACCGCAGGACAGACACACCCATAGCCTGTTTCGCCAAGCACTGGACTCGCAATGACCTGTACAACCAGACCATCAATTTTAGCCAACACAGTCTCTTCCCAGTCATCCACAGAATCTCTTCTTCAAACATTGTCCTACTTCCTGTGCCAGTCACAGAAATGGGTGAGAGCATGACACAAGGAAAGTTGGTTGTCTAGGCTATGAAAACTTGGAAAAAACCCAGCAGCATTACCGTAATCATCTCTTTCTCTTGCCTCCTCCAATTCTGAACCACCAAGAGACAGAATTCAAACCCGTAATGAGCAGGTTCCGAGTAACAAGAACTACTTGCAAAACGCTGAAAATTGTATCATATGCCAACATGGCTCAATGGTATAGCACATACTCTGCATACAAAAAGTCCCAGATTCCAATCTCTGGCATCTCCAGTCAGGGTTGAGAAAGACCTGTGCTCAATACCTTGGGAAGTCAGTACGTAGGCCATGTGCAGGGTGGGGCTAATCCTATGGCCCTCCCAATGTTGTTGATCTACAACTCTTATTACCCCTAACCATTGGCCATGCTGGCTGGAGCTGATGGCAAGTAGATCCATCAACATCTGGAGTTCTACAGTTTAGTCAGCCCTGGTGTAGACAATCCTGGGCCAGAGAACCAATGGTCTGAGTCACAGTGTAAAGCAGTTCCTACACACCTATACAGCAGCAAGACTCATATGGATAACAGTAGTACCATGTGCAATTCATTACCAGAGTAATTAGGGTGAAAATCCAACACACACCCCAAATTCAATAGGACTCACTTCTAAATAGACTTGGTTAGGATTGCATTATAAATTACATGTTTATTCCACAGTAGCAACGGGGCCATATTGTATTAGCAAACACAAAGCACATTACTGGAGAACATGGTGGAAGACTTAAAAACCAAAGTGAAGGCAGATGTACTTAGCAATATGTGAGTAATCTTGCTTCCATGCAAACATCACAATGACAACCTGTTTTCTCTTCCTGATGGATTCTTACTAGACATAAATATACAGGCTTGTTTTATTCAAAATAAGTTGTATCCAATTAGTCTGTTCGGACAACACCTACAGATAATTATTACCAAATGTTGAAATACTGGAGAAAAGCCAAGAAACACTCATGCCAATGTTTGAAGAGGACAAGAGGAAGGGCAAGGATTACTATAACGTAATTATTTAGCTCAGTGCCAATCCAATGAAAAAGCAATCAAGGGAGCCAAATGATTTCAAAGAGCAAAAAGATCAGATCAATGTTTTGCAGGGAAAGGGTTCTTGTTAAACAAACCCTATTTTAACCTTTTGCTGATGTTAAACGTTTAATTGTAAAATGATACCAGATTAAATGGCCTTGCTGGAACCTCTGGAAGATATTGGCTCCCGAGGTTTTTACTGAAGCCCAAGCTCATGAAATGTCTCTCTTTGGAACGGACTTATAGCTCCAACCTAGAAGTGAAGCTGCAAGCTTCTGGGTAATGATGCTCTGCAACATCCAAACTCCCTCCCCCAAGTTCTCTGTAAATAGCATTGGACTCTGACACCATCTCTTACGTTGCACTGAGCTTTAGATCAGAGAGAACCTTCTCTGACCACTGATCTGTCTAGCTGCAGCTCATCACAATCACAAGATCAAAACACTCATTGGTGGTTTCAACACAAAACCTTTCCTCTGCTCTCCACCCTCAAGTTCTCTGGTATGGGCAAAAACCTTGAGAGGGCTGGAGGTGGTTCTCTTGTTTCATGATCAGCTTTAGAGTAGGCAGAAGCATCACAAATCTTAATTCTACTTCAACCTGCTCTGGAAACCAACTTGCTATGAGATAACACCCCCTTATACCTCTCCTTAAAGTGTTTTGTATGAACTCAAGATTTAGAGAAGGCCTTGCAGTGACCACAAGTAATGTGTGGCTAATGAGCAAAGCAAATACTTGTGGGACCCTGTAAACAGGACATTGTGATGCACCATCATACTGAATAGTAACAGACAGGCAATCGGCTCCACAAGATCTGTGCAACCCACAGCGTAAGCAGTCAGGATAGCAGAAAGTCGTGTTGATCCAAAGAGAGAGAGAGAGAGAGAGAGAGAGAGAGAGAGGTATGCTTAAGACATTTGACTTAAAAGTACATTGGAAGTTGCCTTGTATTAAGTCAGACCATCTGTCCATATAGCTCAGTGTTGCCTACACTGATTGGCAGTGGTTCTCCAAGGTTTCAGGCGGGAGGCATTTCTAGCCCAACGTGGAAACACCAGGGATTGAACCTGGGACTTTCTGTGTGCAAATCAAGGGGAAGCAAAGAGTATGTGGGGCAAGAAAGAATTTGTGGCTAGCCAATAAAGGTGGCTGACAGCTTTAAGGAGGAAATCACTATCAAAAGATAGTGTTCCTTGAAGAATCATCAGTTCAGGATCCAGCTTCCTGTTAATTTTTAAAGACATAACAAATGCAGCATAAAAATCATTAGTGAGGAAGTCTTTAGACTACACTAATTACAGCCTGATTCTCTCCACTGTGATCATATGTTAAAATAATATTTCATAGTTGTTTACTTATTATGTATTCATTAATTCACACCCAGCGCCATATCTTCTGATCCCATTTCCGTCCTATTTTTTTTCAAATAAATTCCTTCCACACTTTCCCCCATTCTTTTTCCAATAAAAGCTTTAATAAAACCTTATTTTTAAGAAGTAATTACACTGATTGTATGCAGATTCAGAAGTCTCTTTATGTTCAACAGGACTTGCTCCCAGGTAAGTGAGTATAGCGTTACAGAATTGCAGCAATGTGGCAAGTTAATGCAAGGAAACATTAGCAAATAATGAATATTCTGAGTATGTAACCGACTGGGCTTCTTCTACAATATAAGGGCAAGAAATCCAACACATAGAATCATGGAATTGTAGAGTTGGAAAGGACCCTAAGATTAAGAATTTCATGCTCTATTGACTGAGCTATCTGCTATCAACAACCAAATCCAAGTGACTATAAAAGGAGACGCTGCTTTTTAGGCCACCCTAAAATAAAGTTTTAGGTGCCTGGCGTGCTCTGGTCCATGGGGTCACGAAGAGTCGGACACGACTAAACGACTAAACAACAACAAAATGAAGTTGTGATATTTATTTGCATTGTTGATAACATGTTTGATTCATCTGCTCCTTCTGGGGCTTCTATACTAGAAGTGCATTTTGCTTTAGCATGCAATGGGCGATGGTGAGCCACCTGGGCTCTCTCTCCAGGGATGCTTAAACGCAGAGTTAGTTTTCAACAACAGTTCTGCAGTTGTGTACTTGGCTAGCTATCATGGCATACCCAGGTAGGCTATTGGAACTGCTCTCTTAAAGCACAGGTGGGCAGCCGCCCATGGCTCCTGTGTGAATTAGAGCAGGCATGGCTGGCTCTGGTCACCCCCACTGGCATTCAGCCTCCCCATCCCCCAGCAACTGTATGTGGCTGTTCAGGACAAAAAAATGTTGCTTATCCCTGAACTACAGAGCTGTGCAAGGATCAACAAGATGCAAGCTTTATCTTTCGAACCAGGGGAGTTCAACTGTCAATCACAAGTGACAATTATGCCCCACTTGTTATTCCCCCTCACATACCCCGTTTTGCAAGGAAGCACGCTCCTTTTCAAAATGCCAGCAATACGCTATTCCCTGAATTCTATTAAGACAGATTGGTCAAGGATAGATGTACGTAACAGAAGTTGAATAAACTGGCCTGTGGCCTTCACATTCACTGTCCGCAGAGTTGAACAAATAAATATGACCCCATCACGAGAGAATCAAAGTTCTCTTGGCTCTCCCACAGCTGACAAGCAGGTGAACTGAAGCTTCTCTGTAATGCTACAATGAAGTCAACAAATGACCACACACACAAAGATTTTATACTGATTTGCCTTTTCATCAATTCTTTATGATACATTTTTCATTCACTCTTGAGAATGTGGATAAGGCCAAGCAAGAGGGGGTGATTCATTGCTGTTTAGGGAAAAAAAGTTCGCCAATAAGAAAGTTACCCAATGTCTGAAATGGAACAGAAAAGCAATAATAGGAATCATGAGCAACTATTGTCACTGGTAAACAGCTAACTGCTATATTTGGTTCCTTCTGGATAAACAGCCAACAATAAAAAAACAAGAACTGGATTTTCAAGAGTTCATAGCTACTGGGTGTATGAGTCTTGCCAGCCACAGGAATGTTCTCTTTCAAAAAAAATTCCAAATAATCAGTTTTTTCAAACATGAGCAGTTGGGTCACAAAAATCTTTGTTTGTTTGAATTATGGCTTCGTTCTTACCAATGTGTTAACATGGAACACATCGTGATTGAATGTTCCTCACCAAAAATAAAAATCCCTGCATATAGAAAACTAAGAATTCAGTGTGGTTCCCCCCCCCCAAGTTGAGGAACATTCACAGCATAATTCTATGCATATCTACTCAGAAGTAAGTCCCACTGAATTCATTGGGACTTACTCCCAGGTAAGGGTGTACAGGAATATAGTAAGGGCAAAATGGCTTTTTAAAAATAAGTATGTCCTTAATCTCAGCCCCAGCAATTGAACAGCAAGGCCTTAAAATCAGCTTCATATTAGTAGCATAAGAGGAAACTAAGCACCTTGTACTAAAAGCAAGACCAACAGGTTTTCTCTTCTCAATGCTTAATTTGAACCCATATGCACTATATCCTTTGTACATCACATTGTTGCAACATTATTTATTTCACAATATTTATATCCCACTTGACTGTAATAAAACCTCACAGCAATTTACAACATACTGTACTGTTCATAGAGTATGACGAATGGCTCAGAAAGTCCTTTCACCTACCTAGCTTAGTATGCAATCTCTGACTTTAAGTATCATAATAATAATAATAATAATAATAATAATAATAATAATAATAAACCCATGAAGTATATAAAATAGTCTCTTCTTCTCTCCCTGAACCATGCCAGTCACTTCACCCCCACATTAGAGGGTGGATTAATTCCCAAAGTAGCCTTCACAACTATTCCCCAAATCTGCTGGCATTTTATTATTCCAGCTCCAAGCAATCTAGTCTCACACATAACTATCAAGATCAATTTGAATGCTGCTCTGCTTTGGGCCTCAAACAAGTTCTGAGGCAGAGAATTCCACAACACATTTTTACTTTTATCAGCAAATTGTAGGTTGTAATCCGTACCCCTTTGCTCCTATTCCCAATTATTGTTTTACTTACATAAAAAAACTCTCTCAATCATAAAGTGGGTTTTTTTTAGCTCTGCCCTAAAAAATTGGTGGAGAAACAGTGACTTTTTCTTCCTAGATTACAAGGTGGTTTAGAAAATTAAAGCTCATCCAGCACAGTAAGTTTATTGTCAAACAGCAATTTCAGCTGAGCTATCTAGCACACAACATAAACCTAGGTTTATTCCATAGACTAGAGCTAGCAACCCCAGTTCTGTTTACTAATTACACCTTGGTATATACTTGGGTGAGTGAAATATGAGTCATAAACAAGTCAGGAGGAAGTCAACCCCCTGCCAGCCAATAGATGACACCGATCCCTGTAGAGCCAGTTGCATCCACCCACAAACTTCAGTTTCACCCTTGCAAAGAAGTGATGGCACAACACCTATTTACACACAAACTTCAGGCTCTCAGTTCCATCCACAACTGGCCCAGATCTCCCTCTCCTAAACAAGTGGTATGGGGCAGCTGTGTTTGGCCACAAGCCCCCTCCCCCATGGACTAAAATAAAGTGAGACTAAAATACTTTCATTTTAGCACAGGGTTTGGCTAACTCCTAAAACCTGCTATCAGTTACCACACAGCTGGTTATTCACAGCGCTTATTGGTCTGTTTTGGCTTCAATCTCTCCTGTTGCTGGCTGTTTTGAGCAGCTTTTTAATGTGTTAGAAAGGCAGGAGACGAGTGTTTTCAGCAATACATACCTTGATCTGTCACATACACCCTTACACCCTTTTCTTTACCCATTTGAAATGTATGTCTCCATTACGGTTTTGTAGTCACAGACCGGGATGAAAACTCTAGAAGAAATCCTTAGACCAAACCTAACCAGTACAGATGCCCTTTTTGCTGCGGGGGGGGGGGGGGCTTCTAGTGCCACTACTGGCAGAAGGTGACAGGCAGGAAAAAAAGGTAGAACATCACAAACTCACATGCTTATTACCCTGGAGCTTAGAAACAGCATGCCATCTACAGAAGAAGGTGAATTATTTGAAGGGCTGACACACAGAATGGAGCAAATTTGATTTGTTGCTTGGTTTGAGGAGGACCCAAAGCAATGGGTTCAAGTTACAAGGAAGGGGATTTCTCAACTAAACATTAGGAAGAAGTGCTTGATGGTACGGGCAGTTCTCTAGCAGAACAGGCTGCCTTAGAAGGTGGTGGGCTTTCCTTATGAGGTGTTTAAGCAGAGGCTGAATAAAGGATGCTATTGAACTGGATTTCCTGCTTGGGAAGGAAGGGGTTGGACTAGATGATATCGGAGATCCCCTCTTGCAAGACTGGGATTCCAGGAAAGTCGAGAAAGAAGCCACCCTGCACCACAGAGCTCTGGACTGCCAGAGACAACAGCCACTGAAGGGAGCAAGGTCTCCACACCTCTAAGGTCTTAAGGATCCAGGTTTACCAGCAGGCGAGAGGACAAAGTGGCGGTAGACGAATGAAGAAACAAATACAAAGGCGTACACAGACACACCTGTGTACACTTATGTCAATCCCGAAGAGCTACAACATCAAAGGCTCCTACGGTATACTCGGCAAATCACTACCACGGATTGAAACTTTCATTTCACCCCCCCAGCGGGCATTGGAAAGGGGGGGCGGGGGGCTCATTCGTGACACCCTTTAACAACCCGGTTTGGGAAGGCAGCCGGGAGAGGGACGTTTTAAGAAGTTGGAGGCTAACTCGGCTGTAATCCTCGACCCTGATTTGGCAGCCTCCGCGCGATCAGGATCGCTGCCGCGAAAGAGAAGCAATTCCCAAGAAGTCCGAATTTAAACGGAGGATTCCTTTCAGAGCCTTAGCGAAAAGCGAGGTGGATCGCGGACGGGACGCGGGGAGCGAACACCGAGGCGCTAGAAGTGTCCCCCCCCCCCCGGCGAAACATGCCGAGAAGAGAAAAAGGAGCCCTCGCCGGGCCTAGCCCAGAGACAGCGAGAAAGAAACCGAGAGAGAGCCCGTCGGGGAGCCCGTCCCGGGCTGGGAAGAACCCCTTCTCGGAGCCCCGCTCCTCACCTTGGGTCTATGCAGCCATCTGCGGACAGCGGCGGGCAGCATGGCTCGAGCTCGGCGCGCGGCGGCGGGAGAAAGCGCTCTGGCTCCAGCAGACTCAGACACACCTGAGCCGTCTGCTCTCCGCCGCCTCCGCCTGGGGCTGCCGCTTGGCACCTCCCCGGGGCGGGCCGAGGCGGGACTTCGGGCTCCAGGAGCGGGACATGGAGCGCCCGCACGCCTTTCTCTCCGCCCAGCTCTGGCGCTCGCTTGGCGGACGAGGCCGACGCCCCCTAGCGCGCGCGAATTGGCGGCCTCGAAGGGGCGGCGTGGGGTCTCCGCCCACCTCGCAGAGCTGGAGGACACCAGCGGCTCCCTGCAAAACGTGCGGAACAGCACTAGTCTCCGGGGGGGGGGGGGCGAGCGAGCGGGGAGTGGGCTCGGTTCTATCGGGAATAACTTTCCGCTTTCCAAGGGGGCCATAGGAGCCAATCCCCCCGAAAATATTTTGATGGGGGCCGGCGCCGGACCACCCCAAAGTTTATGGGCATTGCCATTCATAGTGTTCTTGCACCTCATCATGTGATCGGTTATGCGGGGCGGGGCTTACCTGCCCCCCCTATATTTTATTCAAGTTGGCACCCCTAGAGGGGGCCCTCAGAGTTTGGAAAAAGATATCCTATTGTGATGATGATCGAGCTCCAAAGTCCTTTCTGTCCGCCCTCGGGGGGGTGAGGGGCTGCCTTTTCAGGGGTGTTGTTTGGAGGGGCTGGTACCCCAGCTGGGTGCGGGGCACTTGGGGTAGCTAGATATGAGAGGACGCGCCGATGTGCCCGGCTTAGGTGCACCATTTCGGAAGGGGGGCACGCACGATATATTATTTCATTTGCTACCTTTCTGTGTCCTGCTTTTTCTTCCACTCCAGAGGGTTTTTCCCAAGCGGGCTCCCGTCCCATCCAGGCACCGACAGACTCAGTCTAGACTTGCTGAATGTTCACTTTACTGCATCTTGTCCCTTCACAACATGCCCTGAGGTCTGATTCCAGCTTCAAACTTCAGTTGCATGTTTTAAAAACAGGATTTGTTGTTTCCTAGCTATCTGATCCTTTGTTCTTTCTTTATTATCCTTTATGATGGCCACAACAACCTTATTAACACAGAATAAACAACCAGGCATACACACGAGAGAGGAGAATGTGAGCACACAAACAGTTAGCATTTCATTTCACTTTATTTTGCCAATAGTTGGCATATAAATTAGAGGGAATCAGCCAGAAACAAGTGTGTTTCTTAATATAGGAACTGGATATAAGAACAGTACCCCCAGTTACCTTCTCTCTTAATTGGAGATGCAGCAACAGGAAAAGCTGCCCCAGGATTTCAGCTTTTCTTACAGAGGACTGCCAGTGAAAAGGCAGGAATGGATGAGGTTAGATATCTGATGCCTTGTTGGCTCCCTAAACCAGCATCAGAGGAAGATATGCAGGTGGGAGGGAGAGCCTACAGGTTTGCCAGGGCTCATGTTTCCCTGGAAATGCTTGCCTCCTAATGCTAGCTCTATGGGGACCAGCTGTGGATATTCAGGTGGGTGCTGGGGGGGGTGCATCTTCTACGGTAAAACACTGTATTATTAACCCACATGCTGTGCCTTGGCCTTTAAAACAGACTCTATAGAGACCTAGTTTAACAAACACACATTGCAGAAGATTCCCCACCCCATTCAGTAAGTTGTTACTGTATCTTTAAGAGGAATATACTCTTAAGAACAAGCCAGCTAAATCACCACACTGAATTTAGAGCTTCATGTTGAAGACATGGTACCACCAGGAGTGAAATACATGGTTGTGGGAAGGCACTTTGGAATATTTGAAGCTAACACAACAGAGCCTTTCCTTTCTTGCTGTACTCAAACCTGTTTTAAAGTGCCACTCTCTGTTCTTCCCTGCTCACTCTCCTGATGCCTCGGCCATTGTTTATTATCACATTTTATCTGTTTCCTTTATTTAAGCCTCTGTTGATGTTTTAAACCCCAGTTTTTAAACCTGTCTTGTTCCCTCCCCTCCCCTGACTTCATGCAATTCCAGGATTGTGATGTGGCACAATAAATCCTCCAAAGAGGGCTGATAGTGATGACAGCCTTACATTTTTATGTATATAGGAAGAAGATATACATATATATACACACAGAGAGAATTATACATTGAACTATGGCTTTTGGTGTGGTGAGCAACTATAAAATACGTATTTGAACAATGCCAGCTAGGGTTATGTGGTTCCAAACTACCTGCTGCTATTAAACACTAAAACATAATGTAGCATTTCCTGAAGTAGTTACGCAAGTTCTGCTCCGGGGGCTTTGCTGGCAATGGGAGTTTATTGACCAATTGGATGTTTTACAGATAAGACAGGTGGAAGGAAGAGCTGCTGCCACTACTGTGTGGTGTTATAAACCTCACCACTTTCACTTCCTCTCTAAATTGCCAGACAGCTGTTCTTGGGGGGTTCCTGCCCTCCATGACCAGAGACTAGATCTACAATGCATTGATGGCACAGCAAGTATGACTGTTACTGCAAGTATGACTGTTACTGAAGATGTCACTTGATATTTTTATGGTATTTTTATGTAAGATATCTGTATACTACAATTCCATCAAGTATATCTGGAGTAGTTTAGTATTAAGATGATCCTGCTTGCTTGCCATGGTATCTAAGATGGTAAGGTGCTACAAGCAAAAACCCCAGCTCACTGAGCACCAGCTGGAGGAAAAGGCCCATGAGAAAAAAGCTGGCCATAAACATTGTATGTCCCCTCTCTGCACATGTATTAATCAGAGCTAAGGGAAAATAGGTTGTCACAAAACAAATCTGAGTGTTTCTTTCCCTTACCAGACACTCCTTCTGTTCTTTGGGACATTAATAATTGCTTCAAGTGAGAGCTGGACCATAAAGAAGGCTGATCACTGAAGAATTTATGAGGAATTTATGCTTTTGAATTACGGTGCTTTTGAGAGTCCCATGGACTGCAAGAAGATCAAACCTATCCATTCTGAAGGAAATCAACCCTGAGTGCTCACTGGAAGGACAGATCCTGAAGCTGAGGCTCTAATACTTCGGCTACCTCATGAGAAGACTCCCTGGAAAAGACCCTGATGTTGGGAAAGATTGAAGGCACAAGGAGAAGGGGACAACAGAGGACGAGATGGTTGGACAGTGTTCTAGAAGCTACGAACATGAGTTTGCCCAAACTGCGGGAGGCAGTGGAAGACAGGAGTGCCTGGCGTGTTCTGGTCCATGGGGTCCATGGACACAACTAAACGACTAAACAACAACAACAACCTTGGAGGGAGTAGCTTGAGGATGTTTCTACAAAGCAAGGGTGTTCTTTATCGCCCTTATTCTTCAGAATCCCTTTGCCATGGCTGTCAGAAAATATATACTGTATACATCATCAAGTGATAACTGTACAGGGGAAGGAACATCTTACCAATATTTTTGTGAATGATGTGGCAGTAATATTATCAAATGCCATACACACAACTTCATATATTAGGAAGTAACTCGATTTATAAGAGGTGGCAGGCCTAAAATTAAGTATAAAAATGCAGAACTATGTATCAATATTGCTACCAAAATTCAAACAAATCCAGCAAAGTCTAGATGTTCCAATTTGCCATAAACAATTTAAATATTTGTGAATAATCATTCTTTTTTAAAAAGTAAGTTTGTTTAACTCTACTATTGGGCACATCAAGGGGGGATTTTTTTAAATTGAGAAAGAAAATTAAAATATTGGGTGTCATCTCTGCTGTGAAAATGAAGTCTACCCAAACTTATTTCAATTCATGCTCATTTAGATTCCTGCAGGAAAAGCCAGTGGTGGGGCAGAGCTGCAGTACCCCCCCCCCCGCCCAACAGCAGCATCACTGCATTTTTCCGGGGGGTGAATAATGGGATTATAAATAACATGAAAATACCAGCATGTGTCCAGCACACTGTGGACGTGTGTGGTTCTTTTGGCTAGAAGCTGAATTCCAAGGAAAGCAATATTTGTCTCTGCTTCTCATATCCTGAGGGTGTGCTTGACAGGAAGTCAGCGTGGTTTATGGGAAATGGTGACACAGGTACTTGTCCAGAAATACAACTCAACGGCTGTGCAGGGAAGCAGGAATTAGTTTTCCGGTAGCTGGTTTCAGCTTCCTAATAGGATCTTTGAAGTACGGTATCTTTTCTCTACCAATCCCACCCTCCAACGGCTTTTAAGTCCCATTATGTTCTATCAGTGCACATCATTCCATTGGACTGCAGCTATTCTTTTAAGGAATGTGGTTAATTGATCAACTTTGAAGTTACAGGAGCCTGAGTTGACTTGCCCCACCCCTTAATCTCAGGTGTCAGTTTTCGAAATCCTGGCTCAATTTAAAACAGGTAATTTGGTTTCAAAGGAAGAATGGGAGCACATTCTGAAGCATGCTCCCGATCCTTCCTAGCCTGCCCAGTTTGAATTCAACTTTGACTGCAAAAGCAGAATCTTCCTTTGAACAAACCACACCTGTGAAAGAAGAATGGGAAGTGTGCAGTAATTTGACATGTTTCTCTCTCTTTGCAATTGTAACACCAGCTGGAAAGGAAGATTTGGGAGCACATTTAAGAGTGCACTGCTGGTCCTTCCTTTTCATATTTGCTCTGCAGGTTCGGTGAGGTTAGGTGATGCACAGGTGTGTGTGGTTTAGCCCAAACTACGGTATGCTGTGGGCCAAAGTGGGAGGCCTGGTGGACCAGAGGTTTCTCACTACCAATTTAAAATGACCCAAGGAATGGTGTTAGGAGGTGAGCAGCTGCTGTAACTGGTAAAATATTATTGATAAGGAGATTACTATTCACCATTTTAGAGGTTTATGTAAACACTACTAGACTGGATAGTACTTTTGTTTTCAGTTTCAATATTGTTAACTTAATATGAGTACACACTTATATATGCTTGGAGCATGATTACCTGTATTTCTCTTACTGCAATTTTATAAATGCATAGTATTTACACCAGCCTGTAAATCAGCCTTGACGCATCTAAGATGAGCAAAGAAACATCTCCAGTTAGCTCATCACATGGTTATGAACCATCCATAAGAAACAGCTACTCAGGGCAGGAATTCTTTAATCATTTGTGCATGGTGATGAAGGTTTGGAAAGTTTTCCATTTTTAGAAATGAATTTTCATAAAATTCATTAGCAATGGGCCAAGCACTCCCCAGGCAGGTTAAAGGCTATTCAATGTTGCCATGTGCTGTTCCCCTGTTGAAGAAGGCGGTTGCTAGTGGGCCAGCACTCATAATTTTGTTGTTGTTGTTTGGATTTTTCATCTAGTCCTTCCTTCAAAAGGTGGAGGTAAACAAATAATAATAACAACAACAATAGTTATTTATTTATACCCCATCAATCTGGGTGGGTTTCCCCAGCCACCCAACAGAATATGATCAAAACCATACAAAGCTTTTTGAAATTTTTAAAAACAAATAAATATTTTCACAAGTAAATAATTTCAGAGCTGTGGGCAGTGACATCCTGCTGTTGATGTTCCACCTGTGATATGTATGTAGATCTATTCTGGAAGATCTCCAGCACCATTGTTGCTCCCACCAACCTCAGCCTCCCTTCAATCAGCCTCCACCGACCTGCTTTTGTTACTTAAAACCAATACAGGGTGTAGCACTGCCTTATCAGCTTCCTCCTCCTTAGTCTCAGTGTTTCCCTTGTAGATCTCAGCAAAGGGGAAGACCTGCTGTTGGGCTCCACCTGCTGTTGGCCTTCTGCCCTACCAGTCTCAGTGGGCACCAGCCACCATTGTCTCACACCTCCAGGGAGGGCCAGAAACAACAGGAGCCCTGAGGCTGGCACAGTAATTTCTCTCCCACTGGATTCAACATGAGGCCAGGGAGGAGAAGGAAAATGATCACCCTCCCGCTCTGGCCACAGCCAGCCAGCAAGAAGCGTTCCGGATGTGGCAATTGCTCTACCATGGACTCAACCACAACCTCCCTTGGATTGATCTCATGATGAGTAAACAAATGCAATGGATATAGTACTAATCAAAAGTTTTCAAATCCGGCTGCAGAGTTTTCAGTGCCTTCATTTCCCCCCTCAAAATTCTAAATAATATAAAGGAAATATATGATGTTAGCAAGTCTTACAATCATCTGGTTAACTACAATAACAAGTCCCCCCCTCTTTTTTGTAATGAACACAATTATCTTGGTTGTTTTCTTCATGGGTACTATTTCTTATTTCTTCTTCTTTTTCGTGTCTTACCTTGCTCTGTGCACTTGTAATTTTGTACTTTTTATTTTTCAATAAAGAATAAAAAACCCCAATGATTTTCCAAGTGCTCCAATGAAAATCCAACCAACACTTTAAATCTGTTTGAATGTATCATTTAAACAACATGTAGTGCACTTTATTGATTTTATTTCCTATTCAATTATTTCAGTAAAAAACTTTTGGGTACTGGGGAAAAATCCAATCATATGGTGTACAAATTATTATCCTTTTTTTAAAGTGTGAAAAAATATATAGTAGTTCAGATCCCTTATCAGTTTAAGGAAGCAGAAAACTTTCACGAAAATTTTATTAAAAAATTCCTTCAGTAGCACCTTAAAGACCAACTAAGTTTTTATTTTTGTATGAGCTTTCGTGTGCATGCACACTTCATCAGATACACTGAAACAGAAGTCACCAGACCCTTCAGAGGGTGGGGGTGATGGGAATGGGTGATGGGCTGATAGGAGTGGTAAACCTGTTGATGACTGTTAACGACTGTTAATGACTGCAATTGGTCTTGCGGGGTGGGGGGGGAAGCTTGCATGAAAGGCTGCTGCTTCCTTTCCTTCCCTATTCCTTCACCACCTCCTCTACCTGCAAGGGCAAATTTTATTTTTAATACAGCTGTTTTGTGCAAGATCTCTTCTGTGCAAAACAGCTGTTTTAAAATTTCAAAAACAATGATACTGGGAGCATGCATCATGGGCATAGGCAGGGGGCAGGGGGGGCAGTTGCCCCCCCCCCAGAAGCAAAAGGCTGAGGGGTGCAGCGTAGCGGCCCCAGGCTTACGCTCCCCGTGCGCCTCTGGAGCTTCGCGTCGGGAGTGGGAGCCTGGGACCGTCTCCTCGGAAGAGCTGAAAGGCGCAGGCCATGTAGCCCCGCCCACATTCCCGCTGTGGCCCCTCCCCTCCCATGCCTTGGTCCCGCCCCTTGCCCCCCTAATTTTGATCCTGGGTACGCCCCTGGCATGCATCCTTCCCTATCAGCTGATGGAAGCAAAATGGAAGTGGGATGATGGTAATAGATGGCACCAGAGAAACATGTCGAAGGCCCATCCACACAATGTGCTCCAGGTGCATTCAGAATCAGGAAACAAACAATTTTATATTGAAATTACTTTCCCATTTTAGATTTCACCTTAATCATGAAAATCCAAGTTTAGTGTTGAAGAACCGTAGGCTGTCAGTTGAATGGGGAGAACATCATGTGGGCAACGCCCCAAAACCAAGGCACACGCAGCTTCAAATCCACACTAAATTCCCATGTGGATGAGCCCCTAGAGTTGCTCTTTCAGGGGATGGTGGATGCCTGGGCTAGCAGGAAGCACTGATGAGAAGCTGGTGATGAAGATCACATAGCCTGAAAGAATTTGAAGGCACTGGCAAAAAGCAGATATTGAAATAAAATCAATTAGGCCATTAGAAGGCATGTGTAGATCCAAAAATGTCTTTTGAAACACCTTTTGTACAAAATAGCTAATTTCTGCTCACTTTGTATGAAACAGTGCATTTCAAAATAGCCAGCTGCTTCCCAAAATGGAAGGGACAGGACTCTTATACTTCAGTCTGCATTTGGCCAATGTCCATAAAATTAATGAAGGCTGAAAGATACGCTAGTAAGGTAAGTTTTATTAATGTTGCCAGAAGTGAAGGGACAGTGCCCTCTGCTGTATACCAAAAGGCCAGCACACCCATGAAAATATGGCCCTTCCAGTCCATTCATAATTCCAAGAGTACAGCAGTTCTTTTGCTTTTCTTCCAGGTTCTTAATATATATTGCATTATTATTATTACAATGGGGGGAAATTACTTTAGCTTTTGGTTTTGGTTTTGGAGCTGCTGTTCAGGATAGTGATTGCTACTTCATTATAGACAACTATTTTCTCATTACTGTAGTGATGACTTTTCTGCTTTCACTCAATATCTCTTGTAAGACCCAATAGACGTCATTGCTCTTTTGCACTTCTAAATTGTAGCTCTCAGTTACCTGAAGCGCTGGTTTGGGAGAATGGTTTTATTCTGTAAAGATCAGTGTGACATGGAACTACGTATTGTTCTTCCTAGTAAACACCTGCCGCTAGTTTGAGTTCACTTGGGGCTACTTCATATGTTGCAAGCATAATTTACAATTCTCCTTTATTGCTCTGATGCATGCAGTTCCTTCCAGTGTCAGATCAGGCAGCCAAACCCTTAGTAAATTTCAGGTGTCAAGATATCTCATGGCCCAGGGTTGAGTTACATAGGCAAGTGCTATGCAACAGAGTTATCAGTGGCATCCTATGTTTTTTAATTGTACATGTTAAAAAAGGCAGCACATGTTTTAAACACAAATTGGGCAGATACTTGCTGCCCAAATGGCACTTCCACTCCACACCACTAGGGCTACCAGTACACTTTCAAAACTCCATTCCAGCATTAATCTGTATTCCACACACCCCTCCCTCCTAGGTGCTTCCTGAAGAGGTTAACACTACCATGCTGCATGTCAGGACCAGATCATGGCTGCAAGGAAGTGACAGACTTCTCCTGCGATTTGCCAGTTCTTTGCCACTTGTTCAGAAGTCCCAAGTGTGGACTGCAGTTGTAGCCACATTTAGAACACCCAGTATACAAATTTCAACTTTTGGGGTTAAAAATAATTATTCCAACTAATCTGCCCGATAACTAACAACATTTAAAAATGTTTGAAAAAATTACCAAAGTGAGAGTTATTTCTAAATATATAATTTGATCGTTTCCATATATTCTTTTATTTCATGTTAAAATGCAACTTCACACACCTTTTAGATCTATAATGCTGCCCCTCCCTTATTAATTTTATACTGCAGTAGGTATATGATCCCCCCCCCAAAAAAACCTTTCGATTGTATTGTTGGCAATAGGTATTTTCAGATGCATGAAAACTTAATTTACAAGATGCTTACATATTATATAGAGATTTCACCATTCTACGGTATGTCGGAGCACCACAACACTCCGGTGTCAGTTGTTTAACATCCCCGCGTAGACGTGATCAGTTAAGGTTACCTGCTAAGGCTCAGAGGTTTTGACACACCCGGGGTAGCGGGGTACACCTGCACCTTGTGCCCTCCCTGCAATGCTGGTAGTGGGTGGGGGAGCCGCGAGAAGCAGAGACGGGCCTACAATGGGTGGCGGCACAGAGGAGGCTTGCAGCGAGCAGAAAGGCGAACTGCTCAAGTTTGCAGCACCGCCGCGCTCGTCGGAGATGCCATGGAAGAACGCCGAGGGCTCCGGCTGAGGCTTTGCTGGTGTTTCCCTTTAAATGGGCCTCGGTGACCCCAAATGACCACCTTACCCGCCCGTCGGAGTTGCAGGCTCTGGCTCCGCCCCGGGCCACCCCCCGCTCCCGCCTCCGGAGAGACCGGGCCCGCTTCGGCCCCTCCGCCAGCTCCGCGCCTCTCGCCGGGAACACGCGCTCTCTGCCAGGGACAGCGCCTCCTCCAGCCGCTGGGGGGCGCGCTGCCCAAGCGCTGCCCGCTCCGGCGATGGCGGCGGAGGCTTCCCCCCGCGGGCAGGGGCCGGACGGGCCGCGCCGCCATATTGGCTGTTGTCCTGTCTGAAAGCAGCAGCAGCGGCGGCGGCGGCGGCGGCGTTAGCGGCGGCGGCGGGAGCAACAGCGGCGTTAGCGGCGGCGGCGAGAGCGCGGCAGCGTGGGGCGCGGGACGAGCATGACTCGCAGGCGGAATAAGGCGGTGGGCGCGGCCGGGGCGCGGCGGGAGCGGGCGGGGGGAGCAGCCCCCCCAGAGCCGCCCGCGCCCCCCGCCGGGCCCGGCCTTCCAGAGACTCCCGAGGCGGCGGCGGCGGCGAGCAGCGCGGAGCAGGGCAGAGCCTCACAGGTACCGGGAGCGCGCGCCCACATCCCGCCCTGCATCCACACCCCTCTGCTGCCCTTAGACCGCTCGCCCCGCATCCATTTGCGGCGCGCGATCCACCCTTCACCCAGAAACCCCGACCGCACACGTCCTCCTGCACGCGGATCGCCCCGATCCACTCATCCACCCGAGGTGCCCCCCGTTCGCCTCCCCCCACTCCCCGCCCCCGCCGACTGGGATCGCCCTCCTGGATGCGGTTCCCGCAGCACATTGCACGAGTGCCACCAGACATCCAGCAGCAGCACCCAGTGTGCGCCGTGCAGTCACCTCAAGATCCACCTTGAATCCAAGCTGTCTAGATCATGACCTAGGCTGTGTGGGGTGTGTGTGTGGCTCGCTCTCTCCCTATCCCCCCCTTACACTGAAGCCACCTGCTTCCCCCACATCCAGCGTCCGTCAGGCCCAGATCCTCACCTCTGTTCATGTCAAGCCCTCTCTTCATCTGCCCACCCCCTTGTTACATCCAGCACTCAAATCTACTCTAGTCCAACCACAAATAGTCCCACATCCACAATCCTTATGTGCTCTACTTACCGATACCCCTTCAGTGTGCTGTGGCCACCTTTTTGCTTGCATGCAACAGTCATTGGACATTTATAGTCCACCCTAGCCTGCAGAAGGCTGCTAGACCAGGTCCCCTTCTCCTTTACTTAGGAAAGCACCATTCCATATGTTGGATGCACCACCAATTCTATAGCTTTTGGTGCTGGAGCACCCACACATTCTGTGCTTGCTGCATCTTTTCAGGCTTCTTGTTGCATCTTCCTCAGATGTAGAAAGACAGGCCTTCCCCTAAATACTAACCAGTATTTAGCATATACAGCTTTATCTTCTGTTTGCATTTTGAGCATTTCCATTTCATTTGCTCCCCTTGTCGGGCTGAAAACTGAGTGGGGCCTTGCCCTGCGACCATGCTGTATCTTGTCCTTCAGATTGTGCCTGGGCCTGTTTTCAGATATATGCATGTGTCCCTTCCCAGTAGTAGGTAGGGGGTGGCAGCCAACTGAATATTTGTGCAGTCTACATTTCTACTAAACAAGAAAGCAGAGTATGGAACTATTGCTGTTTGCTCAGATGAACTAGCACCATAGAATTGTAGAGTTGGAAGGGACCATGAGGGTCATCTAGTCCAACCCCGTGGAATGCAGGAATCAACACATGGCCCCCATCCAATGTGTCTTGCAAGAAGGCTGCCTTGGAAGGGTAAGGGCAGATGTGTGGACAGAGAACATATGAGACTAATGGCAGACAGCACTGCCCAGTGTACACCACAGAAGGTCGCTGTGTAAGTGATGCTCTGCCCTCCAAGAGGAACTGAGTTTCTCCAGCTGGGTGTTGGTATTTGGCTGAATTTGCAGAGCTTTGCTGAGTTACTGTGGGACAATTGGACAGGAGCTGTGCTGCAAGCAGAATACAGTTTGAGCCAAGGAAAGAGCTAGAACCTGGCATGGACAGAGGAGGATGTTCAAAATCCAGTCCAGTGTGCCTCTTGGTCCTGAGTCTGCATAGGTAACAGCTACCCTTATGGGAACTGGGGAAACTGTTCCTATCTCTGTACTGTTAGCCATGTACGCTGAGGTGGCAAATCCTCAGGACAGCTTTGTGTTAACTAAGGATTGTAGAATTAGCCTTCTGGGAAGCCAGGCTGCTGTTGGCAGACAGCAGACCTGCTGGAGACTCAGCCAGAGTTACACAGAATATGTGGAAGTGGGGGCTTGTCTACAGACTGTGCCAGTCGGCAAGGCATTTTCAGCCTTTTTCAGGGGGCGGGGCAGGGAGAGAGTGCTCTTCTTGTTTGCACACCTGTTTTTTAGCATGGCTAACAAGCCATTTGGTGGGTGAACCAGGCACAGTGGCAAATTTGTCCCTGGATAGGATACAGTGCACCTAGACTGGCATTTGTCTGGCCCAGGATAAAAGAATCCCAAACTATCGTCATACAGAGTTGCTAGCAAGCAAGCATGTCGCCAGTCGCAGGAGAGCAGTCAACGTTTTTTGTCTGATGGTGTCTCCTAGTCTTTTGCCTGCAGTGGGAATGATTAGAGGTAGTTTCCCTCCATGAAAGTTTGTGTCTCATCTGCCCCAGTCCTCAAGTTATGGACAAAAAGGTATGGGGTCCCTAGGGAAAGTCATAAGTCCGCACCCCCAACTTCCCCTGCTTTTAACCACACCACGCCTCTGTGTAGCCTTTCCCCCCCCTCTCGGTTTTTAAACTTAAATTGATAAAATTATATCATTACAGTTTTAACAAAATTCACCCAATTTGTCTGTTACATCATACTTTGAATCCCTTTTTAGTTGTGTAAAAACTGGCTGAGGGGGTTAGCATCAAATAAAGAGAACTGGGGCCCCTCTAGGCTCCCTGTAATTCAAGCATTGATCTGCCCCCTTCCCGCAAATATGCCAACTTCATTAGTCAGAGATGAGAGGATTAGAAATATCACATAAATGAGCACCACAATAGACTATGATGTGTTATAGCAGGGTTGGGAATTGGTTGGGAGTGCTTCCCTTGCTGCTTATTAGAGCATGTATTCTCTACGGAGAACTGGGTTTAAGAGGCTAGCACATAAGTGTGTAACAGATAAGTTAGTCAGGGTGCAACACAGCAGCTTTGAGAGTTGCCATCTGGGGAGAGGAGTGCTGTTTGTCTGTCTTGTCTATACCAAGGATGGCCAACATCCATGCCGTATGAGATGCACAGGGCAGAACTTCTTGCCTCATGGCACTCCTCTCACATGCCTCTGAGACAGTGTTTCTCAAACTTGGGTCCCCAGCTGTCGTTGGACTACAACTCCCAACATCCCTAGCTAGCAGGACCAGTGGTCAGGGCTGATGGGAGGTGTAGTCCAACATCAGCTGGGGACCCAAGTTTGTGAAACACAGCTCTAAGATAAGGTGTGCTAATATGCTAGGGAGTCACTCTCGGCTTCTTGGTTTCCTTTGGTAGACGGACCTGTCACACTGAAATAAAGAACTTGACTTTCCCAGCCTCACTTTTCATTTTGTTGATAGAAGAACAGCTCCCCTGGCCAAGATGCTGGGGTAAGGGACAATAAGGTCATGACTGGGGGCTGGGATCTGGTCCTTGAGCATCTCAGCCACTTCACCCCTTGAATCCACCCCTACCCCCACACTCAGTAACTTGCTCATATGTGTAGTTGCTCATCTTCCACAGTTGTGGAAGATGCACCTTGAAGCAGCCCTGTTATTTACACTTCCAAGGGTCTAATGCTAGCTATGACTTTCAAGGCAGAAAATGCTTCCAGGATCAACAGGTTCATGCAGAGGATATTTGAGCATCTTCAGGAGATAAGTTCAGCAGTAGAAGCCAGTGGAAAAGGCTTAGCGTTGGAACAGTCAGGTACTGGCTAATACAAAACTATTAGTTAAAACCCATTATGATTCACTGTAATCAGTTTTATAATTATGTGATTTCTATGTTTCCGGTATTTGGGACACAAAATAGTAACTGGAAAGACCAGCTTGTTGCTGGCTTAAGAGCAATTGCTATAGTGGCTTGGACAGAGCTGTTACTCTTACTGTCCCAGTGTAATGAAGTGTGATGCAAACTTGCAGTGGAAACTTAAGCACAGAGCAGGCTTCCAAATCCAGTTTAGAGAGGTAGTCTGGGAACAAAGACCGAAAGACCCTTTTAGTTACATGCAGTGTCTGAAGTACCTACCGGTATGTATTGCAAATAAATCAGAGAGCATTGTTGATAAATGAACAAAAAGCAGCAGCACCTGAATTCTGAGAGGAGTTACTGTTCAGTGATTCAGAGAATCACTGAATCAAAAGTTCCATACTTTCTGCTTCTTAACTAAATCTCACATATCCAGCCACGAAGCTTCAATCGGCTGATATGGGAAACCTTGATGGAAACTCCAGAAGAGCTTTCTGGTATGTGTAGTTCTACTGCAGGTTAACCTAAGCCCCAGAAAGGGAAGGCTGAGGTGCTGAGCGCATTAGCATAGATTTGTGCCTATGCTGTCCTTGCCCTGCCTGAATCACAGAGCCTTTGTTCCAAGCATTAAATGAGGGTACATAAATAGTTCCAATTGGATAGTATCCTAGCAAGTTTTGTTAGAAATATCATCTAGCTTTTATTTTGTGCTTTCAGGTGTTTAAATGACTTTACATTGTTTCATTTACTCTAACAAGTGCTTATTCATCTAATCAGAGTCTTAATGCTTGAAGCAAAGCAGAAATGTGGGGAGTTGGAGAAGACAAACAGTAGGCAGCCTATTACTTAAGGATGCTACAAGTGTTCTGCAAAAGGGACAGTGCAACTAGCTACATGTAAACTTTTCAGGATAGCTCTAGGGAGATTTTAGGATAGCTTTTCTGTTCTCTGTTGGTTCCTGCAGCACAGCTAAAACTTCAAGTATGTGCATATGAATTGGGCGTATGCAGCTGTACCTACATGTGCACACACTCTCCTTTACAGTTTGCAGGCTTCTGCAGCAAGTTGGAAACTGGCCAGCAGCAAACTGGAAGGCAATGGTTGCCATATACACCAAATGGGACAGAGCTGCTATGCCTTAAAAAAGCAGTGTGGCAAGGAGAATCCACAGGTGTATCTGCTTCCACTACCGCACTAAGAGAAACAGTACCTAGTGATCATCTCCCTTTTATATAGTTTTTCAAGGCACCAGAGCCTGGAGCCTGCAGTTAAACCAACAGCCCCACTTCAATACAATGAGGCAAGTTTCTCTTGTCCACTCATTTCTAAGCAATTAGGAATGTACTAGCGGAGCTGACCTTCACAGCACTTGTTCGGGAGCTGCATGGAGGGTAACTTACAATAGTCTAATTAAAGTAATTAAAAAGAAAGTTAGTCCTCCAAGCAAAAACGACAGGGATGCTGCCAGGCAGCGCACCAGAGCTAGTATTGTACAAGTTTTGCGAGACAGACTACTAGTAGTAACGCCTCGAGTTCACAAAGTGGGATTTAGACTTGCCACAAACACTTATGGCTGGGCTGGCATGCTGACATACCTGTCCATAAGTTGGTGTTGCTTAGCACAGCAGCCAGATTTCTTTAGTTTGACTATACAGAGTGCATTAAGATCTTCCCTGCCTTTGATGTTGACTTTCTGCACTTCTCAGTCACAACTGTCAGCAGTTAGATTCTATGATGCCACAAAAGATTGCCATAATAATCCAAGTGTATTGTTTAATGTTGTCTTTTTGCGGCTGGTTTTTATTAGCACTTGTCTAAACCACACAGCCTAGGGCTTGCTGATCAGAAGGTTGGCGGTTCGAATCCCCATGATGGGGTGAGCTCCCATTGCTCGGTCCCTGCTCCTGCCAACCTAGCAGTTTGAAAGCATGTCAAAGTGCAAGTAGGTAAATAGGCGGGAAGGTAAACGGCATTTCCGTGCGCTGCTCTGACTTGCCAGAAGCGGCTTAGTCATGCTGGCCACATGACGTAGAAGCTGTCTGTGGACAAACGCCGGCTCCCTCGGCCTATAGAGCAAGATGAGTGCCTTAACCCCAGAGTCATCTGCGACTGGACCTAATGGTCAGGGGTACCTTTACCCTTACCTTTACCTAGAGGCTCAAGGGATGCACGCGGGTGGCCCTGTGGGTTAAACCATAGAGCCTAGGGCAGGCATCCCCAAACTGCGGCCCTCCAGATGTTTTGGCCTACAACTCCCATGATCCCTAGCTAACAGGACCAGTGGTCGGGGAAGATGGGAATTGTAGTCCAAAACATCTGGAGTGCCGAAGTTTGGGGATGCCTGGTCTAGGGCTTGCCGATCGGAAGGTTAGCGGTTTGAATTCCCACGACAGGGTGAGCTCTCGTTGCTCGGTCCCTTCTCCTGCCAACCTAGCAGTTCGAAAGCACGCAGTGCAAGTAGATAAATAGGTACCGCTCCAGTGGGAAGGTAAATGGCGTTTCCGTGCGCTGCTCTGGTTTACCAGAAGCGTCTTAGTCATTCTGGCCACATGACTTGAAAGTTGTACGCCAGCTCCTTTGGCCAGTAAAGCAAGATGAGCACCGCAACCACAGAGTCGTCCGCGACTGGACCTAACGGTTAGGGGTCTCTTTACCTTTACCTAGAGGCTCATGGCAATTTCTGGAAAACTATGGAGTTGTCTTTATCCATCTCCTGGCTTCATTTCCCATTGTACCAAACCAGATCC
This sequence comes from Zootoca vivipara, assembly GCF_963506605.1. Classification (NCBI taxonomy): domain Eukaryota; kingdom Metazoa; phylum Chordata; class Lepidosauria; order Squamata; family Lacertidae; genus Zootoca; species Zootoca vivipara. The sequence continues at coordinate 57,240,382 of NC_083277.1, read as the reverse complement.
TGTCCATCCCATCTTGAGATTGGGGCAGCCAGACAGTTTTTGAGAACGTGAACTAACAAAACTACTTAACAAACCACCTCCTCCTCCCCAGATTCAAGTATCAGTTGCAGTCTTGTTACCCAGGGCCATGATCCAGCGGTGCATTAACTGGAGTTATTTTTGTATGTTTCTTTTCAGCAGCTGTCACACTAAGTCAGTCTTGCAGTTTGCAACTGCCTCTTGGTGGACACCCAAATGGCCAACTGCACACTAGCCATAGCATACTGTACAAGATCACCACAGTGCTATGCTGAACCCAAAGCCACATGCTGGGAGCTGGATGTGTCTTTCTGCTCTTTCGCATTACGAACCCAGTGGTGCCAACACTAGAAGAACAAGTAGACATAATGTTTAAAGGCTTCACATTGTGACATTTTGTTTTGCAGAAGTTACGCCATGAAGGCGACACACTTACTCTTCCCCTTCCTAGTGTTAGGAAGCTGCTGGTGCTCCAGCAGGATTCTGGAGTGATCTTGCAATTGGATATCTAGGAGTGCAGGAAGGTGCTGTATACAGAAGCAGACCATTGTCCCACCCAGACTATTGTCCCATTGTCCATACTGACTGGCTCAGTTCTTCAGGGTTGCAGACAGCAGACACTTCCAGTCCTACCTGGAAATGTCAATGATTGAATCAGGGACCTTCTGCATGTAAACAGAAGCTCTACAACTGAGATACAATCCTTCTCAAAGTGTTGGTGCTGACCTTTAAAGCCCTAAACGGCCTTGGCCCAGTATATATGAAGGAGCATCTCTACCCCTATTGTTCACTGAGGTTCAGCTCCGAGGGCCTTCTGACAGTTCCCTCACTGCGAGAAGTGAGGTTACAGGGAACCAGACAGAGGGCCTTCTCAGTAGTGGCACCCTAACCCATCAGATGTCAAGGAAATAAACAACTATCTGACTTTTAGAAGGCATCTGAAGGCAGCCCTGTTTAGGGAAGTTTTTAATGTTTGAAGTTTTATCGTGTTTTTAATATTCTGTTGGGAGAGTGGCTGGGGAAACCCAGCCACATGGGTGGGGTATAAATAACAAATTATTATTATTATTATTATTATTATTATTATTATTATTATTATTATTATCATCATCATCCAGAAGTGGCAGAAGACACAAGAAGCCAGAGCAAACAGTGAAAGACCTCAGCGTTTCTTTTCTAGAAAAAGGTGCCAGAACTTGTTGAGCTTTTTTTAAGGGAGAAACCATCGAAAGTTGTTGAGCTTCTCACTCCAGTTGCCTTGCTGCCTGCAGCCTCCATCACTCAACACAGAGTGCCGTGCCGCGCGCCGCCCACAGCCTCTAGCACTCAGCCTCCAGTGACAGGTTGCCGGAACGCACCAAAGAAGTGCCAGAATTTGGTTCTGGTGAGTTCCGGCTGAAAAAAAGCCCTGCCCATAGCAGTCACCTTTGTGTAGCCAGCCACTTACGTGACTGGAAAAATATCCCCTCACCAGGTCCCCCATTTGTGGCTCAGGGAAGAGGATAGTTAGCTGCCTTTCCTGCCACTCAGTAGAAAAGGATATATTGGTAGTTTACATGGCTTTTTTTCAGCTGGAACTCACCAGAACTCAGTTTCAGCACCTCTCAGCACCATTGCCATTATAAGAGAATGAGGGAGGCATTTGTGGTGAGTTTAGGCACCTCTTTTTCTAGTAAAATACTAGTACTTTGGTACTAGTGCGGTGGTTCTCAAAGGGTGTGGCAGGAGAGGATGGCAAGTGTGGTGGGAAGATTCAAGGACAATCAAAGAAATGTTCAAGCATTTCAGTGTAGTATAGCATCAAAAAACAACAACAACCCACCCCACAATTTTTAAACCGTGGAATATGTAGCTGCATTGTTTTATATACTTTCCAGATTTCTTATGTTCATATTATAAAGTAGTTGTGTTCTGTGTTATAAATCAAGCATTGCTAGGAGTTGTTTCTTTTTGTTTTCTAATGTATTTTTTATCAGTAAAAAATTCAGTGTGGCCCAGAGAAAAAAGTTTGCAAACCTCTGTACTAGCAGATACCCTTGGCAGGGACAAGAAAGAGGGCTTTGATGCATGCTCACCTCGGGAGCGTGTGTGAGGAAGGACCAGGCCTTTTTGCTGCCACCTCTGCTTGTCTAGGCTGCAATGAGATGATGGCACGCTGCTGACTTACCTGCTGAGCAACTAAAAGGCGGTGACAGGGATAAGTCAAAATCCTTACTACCATCCTTACTGACACTCCTGACTACGGTACTGGAAATAGTTAGTGAAATCAATTATTATTATTATTATTATTATTATTATTATTATTATTATTATTATTACCCTGCCCATCTGGCTGAGTTTTCCCAGCCACTCTGGGCGGCTCCCAATCGAGTGTTAAAACCAATACAGCTTGTAGTAGTTGTAGTACCAGAAGTTTTAGTTTGAGGTGAGGGGGCTGAGGGATAAGAAGAGTAGACACCTCTGCTTTCCCTTCCCTTATGCATGTGGTCAACTCCCTCACCTTAGTAGGCCATGTGTACTTAGACGCCTAGTAGCAAAGTTGCAGAGTAAGATGCATGGACGCATCTCTCCTCCTGCCCAGTCGCCAGAACACACTTGCTCTTCTCTTTAGCATTGAGAGATTGTACCCAACATTTTCTCTTCTCAGATTAAACGGCCACAGCCAGTAGCCTTTTAATGCAGAGAAACTGGACCAGAAGGGAGTTGGGGCAGAGCCAAACTTCTAAACTACAGTCAAACCTCGGTTTTCAACCGCCTCCGTTTGCGACCGCTTCGGTTTCTGACCACCACGGACCCGGAAGTGTTTACATCTGGGTTCCACGGCGCTCAGATGCGCAGGAGCGACCTGTGCAGTGTGCGCATGCGCAGAAGCGATCTATTGGCGCTTCGTGCACACGCAGAAGCGTGCCTTCGGGGAGCGACTGATTCGGGGAGCGACCGGCTCCGCGGAACAGATTGTGGTCGCAAACTGAGGTACCACTGTACTTTCTAAATTCAGTTTCAAAGAGCAGGTCAGGTGCAAGAATTCCTAGAAGGGGGACTAGCTCAGATATGTATATACAAGTATCAGCAGCTCAGATACCAAGATGCTTTTGAAAGCTGTGGAAGTGTTTTGAAAGGTACAGCTCAGGTCCTCAGTTGATATACGACTGAAAGGGAGCCTCTCACACTTCTGGATTGAAGGCTACGTTGGAAGAAATGACCCAGCAACAAAGCCTTCAGAATTAGTACAAATATCTCTTCTCTGTCTACACTAAACATTCCATAGCAAGGTCTTAGCCCAGGCATGGCCAAATGTGGTCCTCCAGATGTTTTGGGACTACAGTTCCCATCATCCCTGACCACTGGTCCTGTTAGTTAGGGATGGTGGGAGTTGTAGTCCCAAAACAGCTGGAGGGCCAAGTTAGCCTTTTGCTCTTTACATTATTCCCATTCATTTCTCTTTAAAAAAATAAATCTGTTGATTGCTCACTTGTTTCAGAGGTCCTTTTGCAGAAAGGTGTGCAGAAGATATAGGGATAATAAGCTTTATTATCATTTCAGCGGCAAGGCAGTTTATCATGGACTAGTTACAAGCATTCTCCCAGAAGGGAGCTTTTACAGGATGTTCCTTCCTCCCCACCCCCCAAGTTAGTCCTTGCTTTGAGAGGGCACCAAGAGAGCAGTTTAGGGACAGAGAGCCAAAAAGGGAGAGACTTGAATATTGGCATTGGGAACAAACCAGTGAGTGCTGATTTGTTATCTGTGTTTGGACTGCTTGGATATTACACAGCAGGACTGGAACATATTATTTGTTAAATACAAGCTGGATTTCTTCCTGCATCTAACTCTTATCCTCTGTTTAGGCATTCCATACACTATGCTCAAATAAAGGCAAAAAGCTTACCTACTTCAGCAGCAAGCCACCCAACAGCTTGAGAGTCAGTTGGTCAGATTTTTAAAAACACGCAACCACCCCCATCCCAATATTTAGACATTATATAACAGCAGTTGCCCATGTGCCTATTGCTCTGACCCAAACAGATAGATATTGTTCCATGGCTTTGCTCCTGTTTTTTGAAAATGTATACTCTGCTTCCAGGCAAGAGCTCTTCAAGACATCACAATGAAAAGCTACAAGTTGTTTTTTTTTATAAAAAAAATCAAATAATTAATTGTGAAGGGAGGTAATCTGCCCTATTAACTTCTGTTACTCCATACTTCTTTCACTGTTCTGTTTAGAGCTGTCAGCTAAACCAAAATGAATTTGGTGTGTTTGCTGTTTGACAACTTACATTTACACCAATTTGCATATTACTAAAACTGCAACAGAACTGCTTTTTTGAGACCTTGCCATGCAAAATATCCTCCCATTTATTTCCTTGCTATACAGCGGAACCCAAATGCCAAACTTGCTTTTAAATCACAGCCCTACCAATTAAAACTTTCCCTTCATTAAAGTGGCTAAAAGTTTGGGCAATTGATTTATATATTTAAAAGTTGTTGCCCCAATTCAAACAGATAGCTTTCTATCATGGAGTTTACCGTAAGCCCCCGCCCCTCTTTTCAGTTCCTCATTTTTCAAAGAGCAAATAAATCATCAATATGTCTTAGAGGGCAGCGCTGGACTCACAGAAGTGACTTTAAAAGAGAGCTTCTAACAGGATATCTACAGGTGAGGAGGGGAATCACAATTAGTTCCAGCTTTAAGAACTGGAAAGATGAGATGCAGCTTCTGTATCTCATCTTGAACAAGTGACTCTTCCAACAAGAAAGTCCCTCCTCTCTGGGAAAACGAGTCCCTTACTAGTCAACCAAGGCTCCCTGGGGTAGCACATCTGAATATAAAAATATACTAACCAAGATGACCACAGTACAAGAAGATTTCAGTTACTAGCTGTCAGCACACAAGGAAAATTTAATTTTGAAGCCTATAGGAAATGTATATCTAAAAACAGAAGTCAGAACTACCTGTGTTATTTAGCACACTTTCACTCTCCAATTACCTGAGGAGGATTCTCTAAGGACTCACCTGCTTAATATAGTCCTGAATGTTAGCAGGAAGAATAGCATAGGCTGGAACATGCTATAGTCTGGATGCACTTAGAACTACGTTTATTTGAGCCATTTTCTAGTTAAGAAGCCTTATAGTAGACAGAGGGGAATCACAGACACATCTAAAATTTGAAACTATGGGGAGGGTGGTAGTGGTGTTACCATTCAACCAACCAGAAAGCACCCACCCTCTGTCTTTCCCTTCAGTATTATCCTAAAAGATGTTTGTCTGTTTCCCTTATAATGCACCTGAGGATCTATTACGCATGCTCAGTACTGTAATTGTTTGCTGGTTGGATGCATGACCAAGGAGTGGGTGGAATTGAAACTATAAATACAACACTTCCTGGTTGGGGCTTTGGTTTTTATATGGTATGGTCCAATTAGTTTGGTATGTTCTGGGGAAATGCATTAACTACTGGTAATGATTGAGTGGATCATTTTCTCTTAAACACTTTCCCTTGCTGTAGTTACTATTTTCTGAAAGTGCTTCTCCCCCTCCCTTAACATTTTTGGAAATACTTCTTTTCTGTTTTAACTTTAAAGCTGGTAAAAATAAGTCAAGGTGTGTCTTTACAAATGTGGTTCTCCTTATGGCTGAGGGCATCTCCTTTTCATACGTTGTTCAGGTAAAACTTAGCAGTCCCAAACCAAACAAGTTTTACAGTGGTATTTCGATGTTGTAGTTGTTGTAGGTGCGTGATGTTTTGATAAAAATGCTTCCCTTGGGGTGGCCTTGATTCCCTGTTAAAAACGTTTGTGGGTAGCGTTGCACTCTGGTTATTTTTCTAGCTGTCACGTTGTAAATTGGAGGCCTGCCTCAGAGTAGGCCAGGTCATTCCAAGGTAGCTATATCATGTCGCTCAACCCTTAATGTGCCATGTGGTGCAGGTAGGGTTGGAATCCTTTGCCAGAAAGGTTGAGGTAATGTGTGTGGACTAGTCAAAGATCTTGTTAGTGCAGCCTCACTCAGCCTGGTGGCCCCCAGATCTTTGGACTGCAACTCCTATCATCCCTGATGATTAGTTATTCTGGTTGGGGTGTGATGGGAATTATGCTTCAAACATCTGGAGCAGGGGCAGGGAATTACAGTAGATCTGGTTGGCAGGCCTGATCTTTTACTTCCCTCACCCCATGACCCAGCTTTGACAGGTGAATATGGCTGGCTGTATTTCAAGGCTATATTTCAAGTCCAGTCAAAAGGTGACTGGGGGTTGTGGCGCTCATCTCGCTTTCAGGCTGAGGGAATCGGTGTTTGTCCACAGACAGCTTTCTGGGTCATGTGGCCAGCATGACTAAACTGCTTCTGGCGCAACAGAACACCATAACGGAAACCAGAGCGCACGGAAACACCGTTTACCTTCCCGTCGCAGCGGTACCTATTTATCTTCTTGCACTGTTGTGCTTTCAAACTGCTAGGTTGGCAGGAGCTGGGACAGAGCCGCGGGAGCTCACCCCATTGCATGGATTAGCTGCTCAGTGGTTACAGCAAGCCTCTTTGAAGTCAGTTTCAATGTGTAGTTTGAATCAAAGTGATGCCTGCAAATGGAAAAATTCAGTGGTGCTCACGGGTCAGTACTGTCAGCAAGCCTTGCTTACCAAGGCACAATTGGGAGCACCCTTTAAGTCCCAGATTGTTCATTGGCTGTCGAGGCTTTACCTGGCCCACAACTGATGTCATATATGATGTTAGGTGGGTGTGGTTGGGGGGAAACTGCCTCACAGGCCAAACTAGAAACCCTGCCACGCCTAATTAGTGCTTGCAGGCCAGAAGGCCAAAGGTTCTCCACTACTGGTCTAGACTAGCCTATCACAACATTGCAGTGCCATATGTTGTTGGACTACAGCTCCCATCACCCCTAGCTAGCAGGACCAGTGGTCAGGGATGATGGGAGTTGTAGTCCAACAACATATGGTGACCCAAGGTTGAGAAAGGCTAGTCTAGAGGTTAATACATTGTAGATGAAATTTTAAAACTAGATTAGTATTACTGAGGCTGCAGTCTTATGCACACATACATGGGAGTAAGCTCCATTGAACTCAGTGGGTCTTCTAAATACTTGTATATAGTACTGTATATTATATTGGACAGCAGCATGGTAGTTGTTGACTGAAGATGTCTGGAGCATGAGCAGGAAAGATTCCTGGGTTCCTTCTCTGGATTCCTTCCTCTCCTCCCCTTGTGTGCTGTACTGGGGGTTCTCCTGAACCCCCCAGATCCAATTTTGGGGCTTGGGAAAGTGAGAAAGGCATTGTGCTAGTGGAAGTCCTTGCACAGGCTTCCACTAGCAAGACTCATTAGTTGAACCCCACCTTTAGCCTCTATTATTCCTGGTAATACCATTATCAAACTGAAACAGTAGCATGCTGTGATAGCATTTAATGCATGGTCTGAAAGAGAGACACTTGTAGATCAACCTAATTAGTAAAGAATAAATAAGAATTGTTTGTGATTGTTTTCAGCATGAGTAAATCTAGTCTTCCCTACTCTTTGATGTGATTAGTAATATAAGAAACTGCCTTTTACTGACTTGGCCTATTGGTTCATCTCTCAGTAGTGTCTACAGAGACTTGCAATAGCTTTCCAGGGTTTCAGTGATAGGGTACCCTCCACCAACAAATGATCAAATTGTGCATGGTAGTTAAAGATATGGCATCACTTCATTTAGCCAGGTTGAACTGGACTAGTGTGGAAGCAAGTACCCCATTCTGATGTAGCCAAGCCATCGGCACTGACAAGTCAGCTTTTCAGGGGAATAGGAGCAGAGAACAAGAAACTTGTCTTCTCTGACAATGCAGGGCACATGCTGCTTAGCCTATGGTCTGCAGGATGAGTATGACCTTAGCAGGCTTTTGTTAGTGATTCATATCCTGGAGTGTGGTGTCAGTCACGGCGAGGTCAGCTTTCAAACCTCCTATTAGCAATAAAGAAGATTTCCCACATGCCTTAAGAAATATGGATCGAATCTCTGAAGTCTGATCCAAAGACCATAGTTCTTAAACCTGCCACTATCCCTTTCTGCCCTCAGCAACTCTGTAAGGTACACGAGGCTGCTGGAGAGCATGTCAGTCAGATGAGCAGCGATTTGATTCTGGGGCTGTGTCCAGATGTATGTGACCTTTGTGGCGAGCTTGCAGGGAAAGAGCACTCGCTGTGGAGGGCGTCAAACAACTCATTCATACAAAGAATGCATGAGAGAGGTCACAGGGCTATGTGGGTTACACCTCCCCCTCTCCCACTGGTGTGTCCAGAAGGTGGCCTGCCCCACTACTCAAGTCTTCTATACATGTGGAAAGAGATTGACTCAGAATTCCCGCTCATCTGAAGTAGTTCTACCTGTGTACACACTATGTGTGGTGTATCTTTAAATGCCTGCCATTTGTCCAGCCAGTGACCTGCAGGCTGGTGGACAGGACCCTGCTTTCTCCCTCAGAACTTGAGGGTTTAACTTTTGAATGACTCTTAATGTATTGTGCCTTACATACAGACTTCTCTTCAAGAGCCATCTCTGGGAGACCAGCTTAACCTGTTTCTGCAGAAGCTGGCCATGGATATTGATTGACTGGTTCCTATGATAGCACTGCCATTTCTTTCATTCATTCTTCAGTTTTCTTTTTTTTAAAAAAACAAAACCAAAATTAATAGAATAAATAAATAAGGAATTGATTGTTTTTATTCAGATTGGGCTCTGAGTAAACATTTAAGTGACCGGACATAGTTAAGGTATAGGTTTTTAATATATATATATATATATATATATATATATATATATATATATATATATAAAAGGCAGGCTGCCTGCCCGAAATGGGGAAGGGGCAAAATGGAGTAGTGAATCAGAATTGGATTCACTGGTAAATGCATGCTGAAAGGGTTGCAAAGGGGGGGGGGTCATTTCAAGCCATGTGGAAAAGAGCAGCTCACCCTGATTTTGAAGTATGTCTGCCCACAGCCTGGGTTCCCCATACTTAAGAGAACTTCCTACCTACATATATTTCACTGGACCTCTGCCACCACCACAGGAAGACTCAGAAGTCAGTATTTGCTCTAGGTGATACATTTTTGACATAGGGTGCAATTTTCATGGGGGGGGGGAGGACTCTTTATAAACACGTGACTTCCTGTGTGGAATAGCCTTGCAGGAGAATTAATCTGCACCAGACAGTTTGTATCTGGATCAGACGCAAGACAAAACAAAGAGATGAGTGTTTGGCTGGTAATGGTCTCATCCGAAACCTCAGAAGAGGCATAACGTTTAGAGTGAGGAATCTGTGGCTCTCTAGAATTGGAGTGCAACATTATCTGGAGGGCCACATGTTCCCCATCCCTTAGTTAAATTGACATGATGGGGCAGGGCCACGTACCCTGTTTCCCCTTTTTTAATACGTAGTCGTAAAGTAAGTCATGACAGAGTTTTTAAGCATTTGAGAAGTATAAGACATACCCCGAAAATAAGGCATACTTCCGCGCTGCGGAAACCAACCCCCACAGGCACCTCCACTCACAGAGTCACTCCATGCGGCCGGCACTGCAGGAGTGCGATCAGCTGTGAAGTGGCGCTCCAAGAGCTCCGCTTAACAGCTGATCGCGCTCTCGCCTTGCTGGCTGCATTCCCGCGCTCCACCTTCTCGTCCACAGTCATCCCTGCCGCTTCCATGCTTGCCGCCACGACTGGGCTCACTGCTTCTTCCTTGCCTGGCCCGGCCAAGGAGCTTGGAGCGCCCTGCAGTGGCAGGCAGAGCGCCTGAGCCAGCGGCCTCCGCCTGGCCCGGCCAAGGACTCCTGCAGCCCCGCCACTCAGAACCGGTGGCTGCTGCAGCGCCGAGCACTCAAGAGAGCCCAGCAGTGCCCTGAGCCAGTGCCCTGAGCCGTAAAAACCGTACCAGTAATAAAAAAATAAGACATCCCACCGAAAGTAAGCCACCCTGTGTTTTTTTGAGGAAAAAAAGTTATAAGACGGTGTCTTAAAAAGGGGGAAACACGGTAGGCTCCCAGTGTGTTTTGACAGAGCAGCATGTTCACTAAAATGAGGATGGAGGACACTGTTGGATGGGTGTAAAGTATCGTCAGTGGGCAAAAGAGAAAAAAAAGAAGGGCACTCACACACTTGTTGTGTAGACTACTGATCAGAAGGAAGCAAGGAATGAGAGGGCAATGTACCTCCAACTCAACCTCAACACTCAAAACGAAGACTGGATAGGATGAGAGAGAAGCTCTTGCTTCTTTACAAAGGCCTACTTAAGTTTGTAGAACTACAAACTGTGGCTGTGGCACTTGTGGCTGGAAGCTGAAGCAGGGATAGGTCAGGGTCAAGGCTGGCTCAAGACGTTTTGCTGTCTGAGGCGGAAGACCAGCTGGTGTCCTCCCCCAGCCAACCAGTCAGTCATTCATTTTATTCATATGCCACCTTTTCAAGGTTAAAACCATGCTCAAGGCGACTTACATTTGTAGTTATGTCATTTTTTAAATAAATTGTAATACAAGTAATCCTAAATAATAAAAATATCAAGAAGTTCACAACCAAATTGAACAATTTACACATAAATCATAAGATGCAAAATACAAGATACAAGAAGTTGACATCAACAACAGAAAAACAACAACCAACAAAACCCCCTAAACTATGCCCCAGTCCCAAGGCACGTACAGAAGCCAATTGGACTGGCATTTGAAATTTACTCCAATACTGATGAACAGGATCTTTCCACTGCACTTGAGAGCAGCAGGCTAGCAGGATGGGCCACATGGCATATACAGCTCTGCCCACTCCCTGTACCTCAGTATCTGCCGCCTGAGGCAGTTGCCTCTCTCTGCCTCATTGCAGGGCTGACCCTGGTGAGGGTTGCTGTAGGTGGGGGTGGTAGGGAGCTTATGACAAACTCAGGGATGTGTTTGCTAAATCCAGGAGCAGCAGCAACAGGCGAAATGGATACATTTTAGGGATCCCGGTAACAGATACTCCTTAAGCAGTAGATACATTTTTCATTAGGGTGTGGGTTGGATAGCTGAAAGTAAAGACCTTTGCTTGCATTTACTCTAAGTGACATCAGGAGTTGCGGAAATAACGAGTGCTGTTTCTTATACCCGAGGAGTTGCTCCTTCCATCAACAATATTAAAATTTGTTCCAGAAAGTTTGGAATTTCCAAACAGGCATGACAAGGATTGGAGGCCCGTGTTCTGAATCTGTCTCTTGCTGTGTCAGTCCTCCTTTTGAGAACCTCACTCCTTGACAGGGATTTCCAGGGAACAAAGGTGTGGTGAGAAGAGGCTTGCCTAGGGAACAAAGATGAGTGTGTTTTAAGGAGATGTTTGTCTGCCTTGCAGTGTTTAATTTAGGAGGTGAAATCAACATCTGATTATTGTCGGTGATAGGTGCATATTCTAGGATTAAAACCAACAGCACTCATTCAAGAGAAGAGTTAAGGCATTTATGAATTCACTCAGGCACCAAAAAGCATGGAAACAGTAAGTTAAGGCAACAGCCTTAGCTTCTGTGCCATAGAAGTGGTAAAAAAACCTATGTATTTCTTTAGCCCTTGCCAACCCAATGCCTTCCAGATGTTTTGGATGGTAACTCTGGCTGAGGTTGATGGGAGTTGCAGTCTAAAACATAGGTAGGCACCGTCTGATCTATATGCTGTGCCCGCTTACAACTTGGCGTCTGTGCATACAAATTTTATTTTGGTTTTTCAACCCAAATCCTCTATTTGTATCGGTTGGGAGAACTCTGAAGCTGGGAAGCTGGTCTTTAGTTAGATATATAGTTTTATATTCTAAGGGTTGTATCCAACGAAATCAATGTGCAAGCAGAATAGATTTGGTAAACACAATGAAATTCCTCCCCCCCTTATCCCCCCCCCCGACTGTCAGCTCCCTAAGTCTGTTCTGGTTCTTCCCTCCAACTCTCCAGCGCAGATTTGGAGGAGAGTAGAGGAGGAGTTCCATTGCACTTGCAGAAGTCATCCCATGCATGTAATGATTTTTTTGGATACAACCCTAAACTTTTGATTTGCTTACCTTAAGCTGTAAAGTACAAACTGTACATGTTGAACTGAAAGCAAAACCTGCAGAGTAGCTATCAAAACTGATCAGGATATTAGACTTGCACTTTTGCTTTGCTCTTCTTCTGAATTCTAAAGACTTACAAAGCAGTCCAAAGTGGGTGGGAGAGAGAAGATCAAAGGTGAAGGAACCGCTGGGCTTCTGCCAGCAGAGTGGAAGGGGTGGGGGCTGTGAGCTAAGCCCCAGGAGTGCAGTCTAATGGAGTTGTGGCACCTTTTCTCTTGCTCACATCTGCTGGGGAACATAATCAGACTTTCATAGCAACACACCACGCACAGGAATAAGCAGGAGCATGCCATGGGTAGGCATGTGCAAGGGTATGCCATATGCAGACATGCACAAACAGATGCAGTAGCCCATTGCACAAGCAGCACACCACTTTCAAACATGCACGGCAGCACAATGTCGCACACAGAGCAGCTAGAAATGCACACTGCTCCAACCTGTTCCCTCTGGCAGCAACCCTTTTCCTTTGGGGAAGCAGGTTCAACCAGGGGAACTTCAGTCTGTCCAACAGATCCATTTTGTCATACTTGCCCTTAGTTAAATTGTTTATTTAAAACAGGAACTTTGAACTGTCATAACTTTAGGAATACTTAAGAGACTTTCACCAAAACAGCAATTCGGTTTTCTCGCTTACGTGAAAGGGGAAATTTTAAGGTATGTCTTGAGAAAAGGGGGCTGCAAAAATGGGACGTTCTGATGAATAGCATTTTCTGGTTTTATGATGAAAGAAAGCAGAAAAAGAACCTCACCTTAAACTATAGAGCCATGGGATCGGTAATTAATATTCTCTCACATACGCTGAAAAGTTGTTGCTGATCGGACTCTCCCCCTCAGGGGTGTGTCTGATTTTCTGGACGTGCTCTGAGGCCGCCAGCCCACATCCTGCTGTGGAACTTCTCCTTTGTCACTTTCCTCCATCACCCCTGCCCCCAGCACACCTGTTCCTGCGGTGATTGTGAGAAGGGAAGGCCGGTTCTCCTTCTGTCTCCTCCTCATGCTGCACCCTTTGCCCCTTTGGGCTTTGTCTCACCTTGAGTCTGAGAGCGACCATCTGCTTTGCAGCAGCAGTCAAATGCACGGCCCATTGTCCCGGGCTCCTCAGTCGGTGGGGGAAACAGTGTGACCCTGCCCCTAACCCTTCGTGCCTGTCACTATCTCTAAGCAATGCTGAAGCCGATTTGTCGCCTGGCTTCCGCCCCGAGCCAGACAGGAAGCTAAAGGCCTTATGTGGGAAGAATGAAAGGAGCAGCCAGGAGAAGGTTTCTGCCTTACGTGTTGCAGCTGTTCCTCCGTCTTCAGCTGCACAGGAGCAAGGGGGAGCAGGCTTCCTGTCTTCTGGGCCCACAGGGCCTTGGGATAGTGCTGGAAGCATTGGGTTGGGGAAGCAGCGTCCTGTGCTGAGGCAGGAGTTGTAAGCCGGGGGACAACTGCGGGTGGGAGAATAAAAGGGACAGAGAGAACTGGGATACAAATCAGGCACCTTTGTGGCCAGGGGCGTACCCAGGATCAAAACTAGGGGGGGGGGCAAGGCATGGGAGGGGAGGGGCCACAAAGTGGGAACGTGGGCGGGGCTACGGAGAATGATGATGGTGGTGATGATGACGTAAGAATAAAAATGAAAATAATAAAAATAACGTATCCTCGCAGCGCCTGGCTCTCCTTCTAGATCCCAGCCCGGCCTCCTCCTCCTCCTCCCTGCACGGCGCTTCCTCCTCAAGAGGAAGCCTTTCTGGGGGTGGCGGGCGGCCTTCTCCGCCGACAGAGGCGGCCTGGAAGTGAGTGCTGAGGCAACTCTCTCTTCTCCCTCCGCCGGGGCGTCAGGCTTGGGGCCTCCTCTTCCGTGGGTGCCAGCGATCGCTAAAGATTGCGGCGGCGGCAGCAGCACTCCTGGCGGGCGCGGCGACATCACACCTGGCAGCCGCGGGTGAACCACGCGGTGGAGGGCAGGCGCCCAGGAGCACGGCCGCTGGCAATAACAGACAGCGCTGCAGCGCCGACGGCCCCGCCAGCAAGCCCGGGGCGGAAGCAGCCACGCTCCCTCCCAGCTCCTGCCGAGCTCCCAAGGAGTGCAGGAGCACCGGCGGCGCACCTGGCGGCCGCAGGTGAAGCATGCAGAGGAGGGAGGCCCAGGGCAGGCGCCCAGGAGCGCGGCCTCTGGCAACTACAGAGACGCCGCAGTGCCAACGGCCCCACCAGCAAGCCCGGGGCGGAAGCAGCCGCGCTCCCTCCCAGCTCCTGCCGAGCTCCCAAGGAGCGCGGCAGCGTCAGTGGCGCACCTGGCGGCCACGGTGCCCTCACCTGCCCCGTGCTGGGTACGCCCATGTTTGTGGCTCTCACACACAAACACACATCCTTCTGCCATCACAGACTCTTTTCATTCCCTCTCCTCCTGCCCCGGGTCTGCCACTCAGCCTGTGTGCTTAGTTCTGAGGTGGCTTAGTTAGGCAGGGTTAGGCAGGAAGCACTAGAAAATCTTTTCTGGGAGCATCCAACTGGCGGCTGTCTGGATGGCCTGTTTGTCCACAGGTTTGCAAGAGCTCTGTGGAAAGAAGTATGACAAAAGGTATTGCCCTAATCCGGATTTGGGGATTTTCCTAAGCATATCCTGTTGTCATAGCACATGGCCCAGTGCTCCCCAGGCTTGTTTTCCCTATGAGCAACCCTCGCTTTCTGTGTATTTGCCCTGCTGCAGGTGCTGCCCACCTCCAACCAGTCGGTGCAGACGTGCTGCTTGCTGTGCCACCGGGAGCGTAAAGATTGGGGAGGGCCATCCCACAATGGGCTGATATCTCCAGGTGAGCGGCTGCCTCCAGATTTTGTACCGACGCTGGTGCAGAACCTGCTGGGAGAAATGCCGCTGTGGATCTGCCAGAGCTGCAGGCAGAGCGTGGAAGAGGAAGAAAGGAGGGCAGTCCAGGAGCAGGCGCTGGCGGTAAGCATTTAACCCCACCAGAATGCACGCCATCACTCACTCTGGGAGAAATGTTCTTGGGTCATGGAGGGTTAACTGCTGTGAAGCCAGCAGTCTACATAAAAGGCCTTCCTGGATTGGTCAAGCTGCACACCCTTGACCACTGTCGGATGGCTGTATTATGTTCTGGGACCCTAACTGCTCCCAGCTCTATGCTGTGGAACTTGCCAGCTTTGGCTTGAGTTAATGCATTGCCTACAACAATAGGGCCTTGACTCTTTTCTTTCTTGTCACTGTCATCATTTGCGGTGATGGGAAAGGGAATGAGAGTAGAGGTAAGACTAGACAAGCCTGTCTCCTCACCGAGAGTCTGCGTCCTCCTGGGCAAGTGCCATGGTGGGTCCAGGACAAGAATTGGTTGAAGCAAAGGTTAGTCCAATGTTACTATTCCTCACAGATCAGCCATGAGCTTACCCTTCCAAGCAGACGTGTTGCATTGGATTTGCGGTCTGAGCCGCCCGTTCTCTTCCCAGGTCTCGCTGTCGCATACGGCCTGCAAGTCACAGTCCTGCGGGGCAGGTTCCCACTCCTCTTCGTCTTCGTCATCTTCATCCTCGTGCCACGGGAACTCGGGAGACTGGGACCCCAGCTCCTTCCTGTCTGCACACAAGCTCTCGGGGCTCTGGAACTCCCAGCATGCCAATGGGGCAGCTCAAGGGAGCTCCCTGGGGGGAACACCTGCTGTACCAGGTAAGTTCATGTTGCCCCTGGGCCAGTGATGGTCTTCTCCCTTCTAGATGCGGGGTTCTCCCTGCAGCTTCTTTATGGAGGCTATGCCAGAAGTTATTGGGAGGGGGTATGGCAATTGCTTAACTGTGTTAGGAAGTGCTAGCATCTGGCAACCTATATAAATATATTTTGTCAGAGAAGGGATGGCCATGCACAAGCCTGTCTTGCTCTTCTCCTGAGGGAGAGTAATTCTTTATATGAAGGTCCCTGCTTACGGAGGTCTTCCCACCAGAGGCCTTTTGCAATCTCCATGGCCCAGATGAGGTGCCACAAGTGGGGAGGTGAGCGAGGGGCCTGGAGAGCAGCCAGCTCCATCTCTGACTCCATTTCAGGTGACAAGCACCCCGGCCTCCCTCCGGAGTGTGCCAGCCAGGCCCCTGCTGTGGGAGGTGGGCTCAAAGCCTGCCCTTACAGCCACGCGCTCTCCCCAGCTCCCAGCGGCACCCCAGGCTCGCCTCTGCCTACCTCACTCGACTTCTGCAAAACTCTTCCCAAGCAGTTCAAGAGCATGTGCCGGAGACCCACCCCGCCAGGTCTGTATGGGCGGGGCCTGGGGAAGGCCAGCTGACCACATCCGCAGGGCAAAAAGTGGCACCACATTGCTGGGCTCACCACTGTGGAATCTTGCCTCCTCTCAGGGCCAGCCCCTTAGGGCCCATCATTGGGCTGTGTGGCCTTTTGCTGAGTGAGACCTTAGCACGACCCCAAAGGGCAAGGGTTGCTCCCCTTTCCCCTTCTGAGAGCTGTGGGTTTAAAATGTTAAACATGTCGTACGTGTGGCCAAACACCCTAGCATGTTTTGAGGAAACATGTTATGTTGCAAGCCCTGGTACGTTGGAAAGTGCTTTGGAAAGTACCACAGCTGCAGGGAAGCTTCTAGCTGAGAATCTGATCACCAGGTTGGGTTGGGTTGAGCGGCATGCCCTGGGTGTATGGCCGTAGAGCCTTGGAGGTATTATGGGAGGGGGAATACTTCTGGGGAAGAACCTTGTGGTGCAGAGGTCTCCATGGTAGGGAAGCTTAGCACCTGTGGAATGTTTTGCCCCTTGTAGTAGTGTGTGGAAAGTCTGCTGTCCAGGATTGGACCTAATAGCTCTCCCTTTCCCATCTGGCTGCAGGAGAGGCCTTCCACTCCTCGGAGCACCACCGGCATGTGGACCTCACTGCTCCACCCAACAGCCCCACAGGCCTCCCCTCGCAGCCGCCGGCACTCCTCCCGACAAAGCAGATGCCTGCCCACCCTGGGCCCTTCAACTCCCCTCCTCACGTCCACCTGAGCTCCTCACCGCAGGCGGCCCCCTTCCCTGCACCAGCCCTCAGTCCACACACACCGGCGCCCAAGCCAGGAGCAGACTCCCCTCCCACTGGATCTTGCAAGAGCCCACACCTGCCCACTGCCAATGTGCCACTGCTGAAGATACCACCTCCCGTAGGCTGCACTCATCCATGCAACGGCCATTGCAGTGGCTCCTTGGGTCCTCCAACTGCCTCGCATCAACTGCCCAGCACCAACAGGTGAGTGGAGCCCTGGACTTGCTGATAGGGAGGTGCCCAGCACCTTTGTGGGGTAATTTGCCAGTTGGCAGAAGTCATCCATGCTACCATTGGCTGTAGGTTCTGTAGAACATGTGGTGTGCATTTTAGAAGAGCAGCCTAAGGACCATTATCTCCCATTTGAAACTCCAGGCAGGTGGATAGACTAGGGGTATCTCCACAGGGTCACTATTTTGCAGGGGGGATTTAAGTGCATACCAGAACTGCAGGATTGCACAATTAAAGTTGATTAAAGCTTTCTGTTGGTCTAGTCCAGGCATCCCCAAACTTCGGCCCTCCAGATGTTTTGGACTACAATTCCCATCATCCCTGACCACTGGTCCTGTTAGCTAGGGATCATGGGAGTTGTAGGCAAAAACATCTGGAGGGCCGCAGTTTGGGGATGCCTGGTCTAGTCCAAGGTTTCCTCTAAGTCCCTAGTTGGTGTTGGACTACAACTCCCATCATCACTAGCTAGCAGGACCATTTGCCAGGGATGATGGGAGTTGCAGTCCAACAACAGCTGGGGAGCCAAGTTTAGGAAATCCTGGACTAGTTAGTGTAGTAGATCCACCTTCAAAAAAGTGGACGTTTTGCGCCTTGGAAATGACAGGGAAATGTGAAAAGTATGAGATTATTGGGAGGATGTGTAGGCATCCTGCAAAGAAATTCAGGATGAATGCAGGACAATTGCTCATTGTCATGTAACTGCTCTGCAAATAAATAACGATGAGCCTAATTGCCCTGTATACTTCGTGCAAGCAAATGAAGGTGAATGCTGAATAAACAGGACTTCTAGAGAAGCCCTCTTTTCACCTGTGTTGTCTAGGCAGCTGAATGGGCAGCTTGGTCTTCTTTCCCTGCTGTGTTCTCTCCAGCTCCCAAAGGAGGCTTCTGTTCAATCCTGTCCTAAAAAATTGAAACCAGAGGCAGTCTGTGACTTCTGCGCCTGAGGGGATTTCTGTCACAGTAGGGATGGCTTGAGCATTTGCTCGTCTAGGTTTAGTGATGCTTACCACGAACCATTTGGAGAGAGGGCCTGTCCAACCTGCTGCAAACAATGCATGAGGCAGAGTTTTATTTAAGCTCTTAGAAGAGAACATGAGGCCCACAGGTAAAAGATTGGCTGAATAAGGTTTAGAACACATTGTACATGGCTAAATGGACTCACCTAGTATAATCCCAAGAAGGACAAAAACAGTTGCTTAATACAATAAAATTGAAATTCCATAACTGGAATTCCAAACTATACATTTTCAGGAGAAGATACCCAGTGATAGTTCTGGGTTTTTTTTTTGTTTTCGATGTAATAATGAAACCTGCTTATTATTGAGGGCTGAGTAATTTTGCATATGCTATATATGTAAGATATACAACCTACATAGGTATAGACTCAGTAAATAGCTTTAAAACCTTTTTTTCCCTTCAAAAAGGCAAACTGCAGACACATTCATAATCTGTCAGTAGAGGCCCAGGAAAGAGAAGATTGCTTTCATTCCAATGTCAGGTGAAAACCCCTTGGGGGAGTGAGATCCAAAGATGGGGTGTTCCAACAACAGAAAACCCCCTTTCTCTAACAGTCTACCTGCCTGGTCCTCTTGAAGGCAGTGACGTATAGAACAGGGTCTGTACAGATGAACTCGGTCAGGCATTTTGCTCACAGACCACCTAGGGCTTTGTAGATCAAAACCAGCGCTTTGAATCGAGCTTGGAGGCCAGTTCAGCCCATCCTCCTGGCCTGCCTCTCACCTGGCCTGCTCTTCCTTCCTCTTTCAGGGACCCTTCCTGTAAAGGTCACAAGTTCCCCAACGGTACAAGCTGCCACGCACCACAATCCTGCGAGGCGGACGAGGGGCTTGGCGAGGACGAGGACAGCAGCTCCGAGCGCAGCTCCTGCACCTCGTCCTCCACAACCCAGAAAGATGGGAAGTTCTGCGACTGCTGCTACTGTGAGTTCTTCGGCCACAACGCGGTAAGTAGAATCAGGGCCAGCAGCGTCCATGACCTTCACTCACAGACTTGTTTATATGTGGGCGGCTTGGAAAAACACCATGCTGACAACACATGCATGGCATGCTCATTTCTGTTGGCCTTTGTAGCCTTGAGATTAGCTTCTTTCTCAACCCCCAAACCCCGGTATTCTAGCCTTGGACTTCCACACAGTTCTCTCAACCCTGTCATTTCCTCTCGTTCCTGTCCCAAGCTGCTGAAATAAAGCCCTGTTGTTGCATCTTGCACTCAGCTGTTCCAGCTTTGGGGCCTCTGTAGTGTCAGTGGTTATGTGGATGGAACTAGCTGAGGATCTCCGCTCAGCCTCGGGCCTAGCAGAGGAGAGAGAGAGCAGGAAAGCGCCTGGCAGCGGTTTCTGTTGGTGGCAGTTGTAGAGCAGTAATCATCGGCTGCACCCACAGCAGACCAATAGCCCAACTCTGTCCGCAGCCTCCGGCCGCCCCCACGAGCCGGAACTACGCCGAGATCCGGGAGAAGCTGCGCTCTCGGCTGACCAAGAGAAAAGAGGAGCTCCCTCAAAAGCTGGGGCACAGCAGCAGCTCGGGAGAGCCAGCGGTTGATCACCGGGACGTGGATGAGCTCCTGGACTACATCAACAGCACAGAGCCGAAGCCCCTGAACAGTGCCAAGGCTGCCAAGCGTGCACGTCACAAGCAGAAGAAGAAGGTGGGCTGGGTGTGCGTGCGTGGATGAGTGTGCAAAAGAGAGCGTACGCTGGCCCACAGCTTCTTGGAGATTGAATGTGAAGGGGAAGAGGGTAAGGATCATTTCAGAATCCTGATAGAATGAATCCATAGATTAGGGGGAACAGTTTAAATCCTGGCCCTAGCTAGGGATGGAAATGGGCTAGAACTTGCTTAGAAACTAATCTGAATTTTTATAGCATGTCCTTTCTTCATAGAAGTGGGGCAGTTAGTTATGCCTCAGTCCCCAGTTGTGTATGCATTTGGGTGGGCAGATGACTGTAGGTAAAAGAGTTAAACAGAAAGGAGGATGAACTATTTGACAAATATCTGTCTCCTCCCCATGTCGACTTTTGACATATTTTCATAATTGATACAGACGCAAAAATGCATGGTGGCATAATAAGATCACAAGCCGTTTTCTTTCTTTCTTGCAAATAGATACTGCAGTTTCACCTTCATTTAAGTATTGCTAATGAGTGTTGAGATCTGAGCCATATGACACAGTACATCCATACGTGAACATGCCAAGCAGCTAGCTTGGGTTCTTTTGTGAAGGGATTCATTCTGGAGCTTGTCTATGCTGTAGGGGGATTCCTGAACATATGAAACTGTTATGCAGAATCAGACCACTGGTCCACCTTGCCCTGCAGTCACTGCTCTGACTTGCAGTGGTTTCCCAAAGTCTTATGCTGATGTCTTTCCCATCCTTGTTACCTTTTAAAATGGACATTTCAGGGACATTCTGCATGCACAGCCTGTGCTGTGCATGCTACAAGAACACTTCATTGATGCTTACTCGAAGGGTGCCGACTTGGCTGTTAACCTGTACAAACACTATTTGACTACCTAGTATGCTTTAGTCATGCTGTTTTGCCTGGCATTTCATGTTATTCACAAGTTGCTATGTATCCGCGAAGATCTCAGTTTCCCTACTACCTTTGCAAACAGGAGATATGATCTCTTTCACAGAGAGATGAAAGAGGTGAATTTAAGCTCTCCTCAGATTCTCATGCACTTTTTATCACGCATGATTCTCATTCACACACACAAACGAGTGTAAACTAGTCAGAAGTTGAAGTGAATTAAGGTTGTTTATACAATTGTTGTTATTGTTATATCATATTATATTCCACCTTTTCCTCCAAGGAGCTCAAGGTGGCATGTACTTGGTCCTCCCACTTCCTCATTTAATCCCCACTATAACCCTGTAAAGTAGGTTAGACTGAGAGAAGGCAATGACTGGCCCATGGTCACCAGCCAGTGAGAGCTTCATGGCCAAGTGGGGATTTGAACCCTGGTCTATCCCAGATCCTAACCATCATGCCACACTGGCTCTCTCACACTGGGTTATTAACTGAGGATGCCTGGTCAGTGAAATGGGCCCCTTCAGTCTTTCTCTCTTGTGTTCTTGAGTTGCTGCTGAGCCGGGGCAGGCAGAATGAAAATGTAACTGTGTTTCTCTGCTCGCAGCCTTCCTGCCCCACACCCGCCCCAAATGCTCCAGCGCCACATGAACTAAGTTTAGGGCCTGAGGTGTAGCAACCTTTCTGGAGCTTGTACACACAGGGAAATGGCTGTGGGAAATTGCTGGCAGCGCATCTGTTCCTTAAGGTTTGTTACCATAGCACAGGCTTTGTGTATGCCAGTTCCCAGTGCCAATTCCCAAGTGCACGGTGGTTTGCCGTAGTCCCCATGCAGCTGCACAGAAGTAGTTACTGTCAGCAGCTGAGAAGCAGGGGCCTCTTCAGCCAGCCAGGCAGGCCTGAGTTTGGCTGCCATCCTCACCACCACAGTCCCTCTTCTTGGTTTCCAGTAGGAATACTAAAACGACTCAAGTTCATGTTGCTAACTTCTGGACTTTTAGGAGAAGGAGAAGGCCCAGCTGGAGGCGGAGGCCCAGAAGCGAGTGGACCGGACCCCGCCTACGGGTCAGGACCAGGAGCTGGCTGAAGAGAAGCTTCTGGAGTGGCCCCAGCTAGAACTGGAGCGAGTGAACAATTTCCTGAGCAGCCGACTTCAGGAGATCAAGAACACCATCAAGGACTCCATCCGTGCCAGCTTCAATGTCTACGACCTCAACCTGGACGTCAACGACTTCCCAAAGAAGGCAGCCGTGCTGGAGCAGAAGAACCTGCTCTCCCACCTCAACGGCTCCTCGGAGCTGCAGGAGATCGACCTCGACCTGTCTCCACTTAGCCTGGGCACACCACACAACCACACGTTGCTGCGGAGTGAGGTGGCCTCCCGATGGGTAGAGAGCCCAGGCGAGGTGCCGCCTCCGCCGCCCCCCGCTTGTGAGAATGGTGTGGTGAAGCGACTCAACGCCGTCCCCAACCTCTCGCGCATGATCTGGGTCCAGTCCCCCAAGCCAACAGACTCTCCCCTGGAGAGTGGGGCCGGCCACGAGTCCAAGGAGGCGGCCCCGGGCAGGGCAGCGGAGCCGCAGGAGCAAGTGCCCGCTACCGGAAAGCAGAGGAAGGGCAAGCGGCAGAGCTGCCCGGCCAAGAAAGGGGAGGCTCTCGCTCTGAGCAGTGAGGTTTCCGGCTCCAAGGGGGTGGGGCAGAAGAACCCCCTGAAGGGTACAGCTCCTGAAGCCCCGAGAGGAAGCACCGTGGAGCACGGCGATGGGGCCAGAGGGCTGCGGCAGGGGCAGGGCTGGGGTTGCGGTGGCTCTAAGGTGGACAAAGAGAAGAGCGCGGAGGGCAGGAGCCGGAGAGGGGAAGGTAGAACCGACCAGGCCGAGCAGGAGCCCGTTTCCTTGGGGACTGGCGAGCGACATCTGCCCCATACAGCTGCGCCAGATGACTTGCCCCAGCCAAAGGGCAAAGGCAAGAAGAGTAGGAACAAAATGGAGAAAGCGAGCCCTTCCATTGGTGAGTGTGCGAAAGGCTTTTCCTGTATTTGGGCTGTTATTTCTGCTCTCTGGCTTTTTCTCAAAAATAGAGAGTTGGAAGGCACCATGAGGGTCCTCTAGTCAATCTGTTGCAATGCAGGGATCTTTTGCCTAATGTGGGGCTCAAACCCACAACCCTGAGATTAAGAGTCTCCTGCTCTACTGACTGAGCTATCCCAGCTTCCCATTAAGATTGGGGTGGGACCCTTATGCACTCAGGACGTTGGCATTTCTGAGGCCCATTATACACTGGTAAGGCCCACCAAATGCATGACAGCTGCCAGTCCTGTTATGAAGACTAGTGAGAGGGCAGGTACTAGCGTACATCCTGAGGGCATGCATAACAGCCTAGAATCTGGGTATGTTTCGGATGAACACTTAAAAAAACTTCAAAAGTACCAGGGAGACTATCCCATCTGCATTATACATTCAAAGTAGTATCACACCACTTTAAACAATCAAAGAATTCTGGGAAGTGTAGTTTAAGGCTTCTGACAGTTGTTAGGAGAATTCTCCTCATAGAACTACACTTCCCAGAGAGGCTGAACAATCACTGCCTCTTCCCAGGGAACTCTGGGGATTGTAGGTCTGTGCAGGGAATAGAGGTCTCCTAACAATACTCAACACCCATAACAAGCTACCGTTCTCAGGATTTTTGTGGGGAAGCCAGGGCTGTTTAAAGTGATATGATACTGCTTTAAATGAATAGTGCAGATGGGGCCCCATACTGTATCCTAAGCATGAGCTATGCACATTTTCTGGACCAAGTTTATTCTTCCATATAGGATTTTTAAAAAGAATTTGGAATATTGCGGCAAGAGTTGATGTTGTGAAGGTGCAGGAGAGACATGGATGTTAAAACGGCTATATGTAGGGCTAAGGTTTAATGGGGGTAAGGTGAGACAGCTTTTGTGGCCTGCTCAGCTCCCTAAGGCCCAGCTCAAAACTGTGTGTATTTTCAGACTTCTCCCCGCAATTATGAGAGCATGATTAAAATTGAGATTCTCATAAAGCCAGGCTCAGAAGTGTGGGATTTTGCATACCCCTTAACTGCACTTTCCTATATTCCCACTGAAATTTATTTTTACCCCACCAGTGCTTGCTGTACATCACAAACTTTGGGTAGAGTAGTCGCACTCTGTCACACATCTCGCTTTCTCTGCTTTGGCCCAGTGGTTGTGGACTTGGGCACCTTGAGCATCACTACAGGGGAGTCTCCTGGCTTGGGCACCTAGTGATGTTTGAGTGGTGTGAGGCATGTACCTGGTTTGGAAGGGAAGGAGGAGATCCCAGTCGCTGACTATGAGCAGCTCTCGGGCCCAGCTAACTCTTTCTTCTTTTTCACTGTTGTTATTTGTTAGATGATGTGTTCCTGCCCAAAGACTTAGATGGTGTGGAAATGGATGAGACTGACAGAGAAGTGGAATACTTCAAGAGGTAAGACTTGGTCCCGATAAACTGTGGAGTCCTGGGATCAGGGCCTTGCAGATGAGAAATAAATCGATGCCATACATCAGGGATGTGGAACCTCAGGTCTGGGAACTACAGTAAATGCAGATACCACCAGACCACACACACCCTCTCCCAAGGCAACATCCCTCCCTCAGTGTTTTTGTCTTGCTGGAATATGCCTTGAACATTGATAGTGCCTCTTGCTTGCCTGCATGGAGGAAGGAGAGAGGTGTGTGCATGTGTGTAGAAATTGTACAGGGGCAAATTTCACCTCTGTTGCTTTCTCCACTTTTGCCTCTGGCACCACCCGCACTTGGTACGTGATGCCCAGAAAGTTGCCCGGAAGGGAATGAAGCCCTTGAGCTGAAGATGGTTCCCCATTTCAACCGCATATGGATGAGACTAGCTCAGGCACTCTTTCTATTTCTTCCCCTTCATTCACAAATTTCCAGAGGTGTCTTGATGTAAATACAACATGGGCCCTGCAGTGCCACTTCGTTTGATATTGTAGTGAGAAGAGGTGCCATCCATCAACATGTTAGAGAGGAGAAGTCCTGACTCTGTATATTATGGGGAGGGGAGGGTATTGGGCAGGCTGTTCTCATGGCAGTGATCAAGGCCAAGTTTAGCTATGTGAGAGAATGGGATCATCATTTCCACTTCACTCTTTCAGAGTCTTGAGAGATGTGCCACCTCAGCATTTTAACCTACTATTTAGGCAGGGCTAGAGACCTTTCTAAGTCAAGCTGTTGCTTAATCAATATTTCCATTAAATTGAAATTCCATGCATATCAACTGCTGGTGGTAAAAGGCGTTTTGAGTCATTTGGGTGTCCATGGGTAAAGCTGGATCTAAAAGCGCCCATAAGCTGCAAAATTAATTCTTCAGGGGGAATTTCTGCCCCTTCCCAGAAAAATTGAAGACCATCTCCATGAGCTAGCATATCCTCTGCTAACAGCAGTTCGGTTTTGTTGGATTGGATGTCAGTTTGTTGCCCCTCAGTAGACTCCTTACTAACTCCAGAAACCTGTTCTGGGTATCCAGTGCATCTGGATTAGATGAAAAACAGAATGAGAGCTGAAGTCACCTCACTCCAAGCTCAAGACCACCAGCTCAAGACCAAAAGGAGGAGATTGAAAACTGGCTGCTCCCTGGGAAAAGCATCTTAGGTCCAGAGAGGATTTTTTCAGGAGTGGTCTCCCATTTCCTTTCTTCAAGGAGACCAGAGTCACATCTTCTCTGAGCTTCCTATATCAAGTTGTTCATTCCTTTTTGGCTAAAAGGAATCACCAAATTCACCCATGCCCTTTTTGATGAGCTACCTGCCCTAAAAATATTGGCTTCTGTGCTGCAAACAGCACACATTCGTATCTTCTTCCTCAGCTTTGTCCGGCATCCCTGCCTATGTTGCCTGTCTCTGCCAGTAGGGCCTAGCCCATCTTTGTGTTGTGCTGCAACATACTTTCCAAAGTATTTTCATCACAGAAGTGGTGCCGCCTGGTGCCATTGTGCTATTAACCCTTTGCCCCTTAAAATCATTAGGATGTTTGTGGACATTTCGTGTTGAACAATCTGAGCAACTCCATGAGGGAGTAGGGGGGAGTTCATAAGAGACAGGCAGCTATATTATATGTGTGAATAAAACAAGGGTCCCACAGCCCTGTCATTTCCTCTCACTAGTTTTTCTCTCCCCCCCCCCCTGTACTTGCAGGTTTTGCCTGGACTCAGCCAAGCAGACCCGGCAGAAAGTGGCTGTGAACTGGACCAATTTCACCCTGAAGAAAACCACTTCGAGTGCAGCTCAGTGAGGTGTGCGGTGCACCCCTGGTATATGTGCAGGGCCCCACACCTCGCCTTCCCTCCCCCAAACCCATAGACAGACACTTGGCCTCACCAACCCTTGCTCTTCCCCCTCTCCCCTCCCCCTGGGGCTCCTATTCCTAGCCTATAGGCAAGGCCTGGACAGCCCTTGCGTCCTTCACCTCTAAGTGTTCGACGTTTGGGGAGATGCTGACTGAGCCGCCCCAAGCCCAGGGGCAGTCTTGATCGGCCAAGGCCCAGCGTGGCACAGGGACCAGGCTGCACCCAATAAAGGACTTTTTAATTTTTTATTTTATTTAAAAAACCCAACTTTTCTGTTGTTTGTTCTGGCTTTTCTGGTCCCTGGGGGAGGTGGGCAGGGCTCCCTTGGTAGTGGTGGGTGACCGCAGCAACCCAGCTACACTCGGCATAGAACCTCTTCCCTCCAGCGCTCAAATTGCACTCATGGCTGGTCGCATCAGGGCACCCGGCGCACACGGAGCAGTCCAAGGGGTCTCGGCCTCCAATCTGAGAACCCTGCCATCTCCTTGCACGATTTACAGTGGCAGATCTTATTGGTGGAAGACGCAGCTCTCTTCAATCTCCTGGAAACTGCACAGGTCATTCAATCCTTGGCTGCACTACCCCACTTCTCAGGGAACGTTCTCTCGGCTGAAATGTCATGCTGCAGCAGCATTGTCTTAAGGAGCCTGCTGTCAGGGGAAAGGCCTCCATGCCTTCTCAAGCAGGCAGCCTCTGCCACAAGGACAGCCAGCGTTTTCCTTTGCTTTCATAACAGTTGAGTTCAAGTCCAAGAATGGTCAATGTGCTCTGTGGTAGCTTATGGCCTTCCGCTTTCCTGTACGGATATCACTTCCCTGTAGGTGGCTCCATCGACACTGACCATGTATGACGAGCGCACTCCTGTCTGTTTCACCATGATTGCTCCCAGCAGGACACCCCCAGTTTGGCTGCAGGCTCCTGCAACAAAATAAACTTGGCTTACACATGGCCACAAATGTGTTATTTCCTACAAGGAAGTGATATCCACATGGGAAAGTCCTCTTGTGCAAAACAGCTGTTGTTGCAAGTAACGCTGCATGTTGGCATCAGGTGGGGAGCATGACTCCATTCCTCCACCACCACCAAAAGCCTACTATTTTGGACTGCTCCCGTTTCTGATTACCTGTCAACAGACTTAAGCCCTGCCCACAACGCCCTGTTTATTTCCCCCCCCTAGAGTGCCGTACCCCATCAACCCTGATGATGGTGGGGAGTGACAGCCCCAGCATTTCTAAGTGTCTGTGACTTCATAGCAAGTTGGTTGTGCTAGTAGAGGTGGACTCTCGAGTCTTATGATCCCACAGCTGCTCAACAAAGCCCTAGGACTGTGCTGGTGCTGGTAAAAGGACCGTAATAATCACAACGCATCTGAAGAAATTGTCTGTGGAAAACCATCATTCGATTTCAGGATGAGCAGAGCTATGGCTGTAGTCAGTGGTTGGCTGTTCCTCGGTAAAGGAGAAACTGCCCCATTGCCACTGAGCCGTTTAGTTTGACTTGCACCTTTTCCCTGACAACCAAGGCAAAAGTCAGGTTGCTGCTTGAACTCTACTGGCCTTAGCTGTGCCCATGTTACTCTGCCAGCCATTGATTCTGATATCCCCAGTAGCCCAGTTGGGATGATCTCTTCCCTCAAGTGATGCTGACCATCCTGTCAGTCCAACCAGTGTGTTTGCACTTTGCTTCCTGTTGCCTCAGCTAAATCTTGCCTGCACACATCCCTGTTCATTTGTCACATGCACGACAAACCTAACTGCAGCAGCGACTGAGCCCTGGTGGGTCTCTGACCCCAAATTCTGGTGCTACCCAGGCTCTCCCTACTTCTGAGAGTGGTGCCCAACTGACATCTCAGATATTGGGCCATACCATGCCGCAGACCACAGGCAGATCAACTTTTTGGGTTTTTTATTAAATTATTTACTTTTTGATACTGTGAAATCTTTCATGCTGAAAGATAAACTGACATTTGGACACAGAGTGGCTATGTGTGCTGTGTAATTGCTGCCTATGGCTAGCACTGGGGTCTCACCTCTGGCTTGAAACTTATTTGAATCCAGAGTAGCTGCTGGTACCAAAAGTGAACATGGGCCACAACCCTTGCAATCCCCCTGGGTGCTTGATTCAAATTGCCCACCTCCATAAATTTCCACCCTGTCTTCATTTTGTCAGGAACATGCATCTACGCTGTTGAAACATGGTGGGCACCTTACAGCCTGTACTCCAACCCTAAATGCACATCAGGATTAAATCCTGTTGGTTTCTAGGCATGACACAGAGAGGCCTCTTTCATCTGTGATTCTTGTTTACTTCAACCAGCTGTATAACAGGAAATTATTTGTAGCGTTTTTCAGGAAGGCAGGCTTAATGCATTCATCCTTATGAAGCCTGGTAAAGCAAGTCATTCTGCCCATCAGTCCTACTGAAGAACTGAACAAATTGATTTAACTTGTCTAAGGCCACCTACCAGGTACATTGCTAGCTTGAGCTGGAGGGCAGGTCTCCCAGTACAATGTTACTAAGACTGTGTTGAGTGAGGAGTGATGGGTGAAAAGAAACAGGCACATTCCTCAGCACATTGACTGCCTTAAACCATGCAGGATAACAACAGAAGCCAGAATGCCCTTGGATTACCTTCTCTACCTGTATGGAAGATATTAGTGACTGGGAGACTCTGCAGATAGTGTTGCTTTCAACTCCCATCATCCCTGATTACTGACCATGTTGACTAGGGCTGATTGGAGTTGTAGCCCAACATAATTTGGAGGGCTACCGGTTACCAATCCATAAATGATCTCTACTAGCTCCTTCCCTATTGTAAGATCTGCTAGCTGCTAGCAATGGTATTGGTAGTTAAGCAAACTGATATTTGCCTCAGGTTGCCTAGGCTTGAGTGATAGTGATTCACCATGCCATAGCATTGTACAGGGGAAATTATCAATAGCTGACTAACGGCTACTAGCCATGGTGACAATGCTCGGCCTCTATGGATGGAGGCAATAATGCTTCTGAATGCCAGTTGTGAGAAACCACAAGGGAGAAGAGCGCTGTTGTGCTTGGGTCTACCTGGGAGTTTCTCACGGGCATCTGGTTGGCCACTGTGAGAACTGGCCATTGGCCTGATTCAGCTGGCTCTTCTTTTCTCTGAGGAAAGTATGTACTGATATATTTTGCATTCTTTTAGTCTAACCCTTTTATCTAAATGCTTATCGTGCTTGGACTCCCAGTGATGTGAAGACTGGAGGAGAGAAGTGAGTTAAGGAAACACAGCTGGAGCAATGAGAGATAAGTTGGCAGAAGAATTAACTTGCTAGTTTAAGCCAAACATGCACCAGCATTATTTATCCAACAGCAGCCAGTCAGATGCCTCTGGGAAGCAACAAGTGGGGCATGAAAACAACAGCTGTACATTTTTTTGTCTTCTGAAAGTTTATTACCCCTGAAAATCAGTAGTCTATTCTCTCTTAATTTGTCTAATTTTTTTTAGGCTATCTAAATCAAGGTGAAGAGAATCCTATATTAATTCTACATGATGTGAAACTTACTTTCATCTTTCCTGAATATGTTGCCAGTCAGTTTCACTGTGTGGCCTCTGGAACTAGTTTTGTAGTAGAAGGTAGAGAATTATCGCTACTCTTTCAGTGACACTCACAGTCTTCTAAGCTTTTATTGTGTCACACCCCTGTTCTTTTTTTTCTGAACTAAAAAAATATCCAGTCACCTTGCCTTACCACATTGTTAAGGTGCTCCAACACTTTTCGTATCAGTTGTACAAGGGGCTAGATTCAACTAGATAGTTGTCCTAGCAGGAGCCAGTGCAATAGGGCTTTCCTACTTCTGCCCCCAAATCGGCTCTGGGGGATCAGGAGAATCCCCAAAACAAGGGAAGGGAAGGAGAGAGCATTCCATCTTGCAAGCGGAAATGCTTGAGCTGACAAGAATCATATTAGCATGACATTGAATTCCACCTGTCAAGTGTCACCTGCCATTTTGTTGTCTATCCAGCGAGTTTGTTGAGCTCATCACAGTCTCCGAGGGAGTATACCACTCTGAATAACTTACAGTGCAGTCCTAGGCACGTTTACTAATGGGTTCTCTTGTACCAAGTGGCACTCACTCACTAGCAAGTCTGTTTAGAGCGGCAGCTGCAAATCCTAGATCTAGGTCTCCAAAACTTCCTTGCCGGTCACAAGCATATCTCTGGACCTGATGGCACAACCCTGAAACAGGATGGTACAGAAGGTGCTGATATATACCAGGTCAGGCAATCTGTACCTCTAGTTCAGTATTGTCGTAATTGGAATTAAAGTGGCTCCCCAGTATCTCAGGCAGAAGTGAATTACCACCTACCTCATAACTGAATTACCACCTACCTCATAACTGTACCTCATACCTCATAACTGTAGGTGCCAGAGTTTAAACACAGGACCTTCTGCGTGCAAACAGTGTTTTCTACTGCTAAGCTGTGGTTCTCCCCACACCCCCAACAACCATCTGCTGTGTTTTTTTTATTAAAAAAAGGCACAATGCCAGAATGAGTTAAATAATGGAATTGAGCTGCATTCCCAATAATCCTTTACATTAGTGGCTAAGGTAATTTACCATGTGTCATCCACAATTATTTCCCCTCAAAGTAATTCAGAAACCCCATGCCAATTTTGCACACCTTTGATTTTTGCTGACATATCAATACATGCACCTACTTGAATCTATTTTTGTGCCTAGTCAATCTATGTAAGATACAACATTGCTGAGTAAGGTATTCCGTGTGCAAATATAGACTGATAAAATCAACCTGAGATTCAAGAGTCACAAGAAAGACATCTCAATATTTTTGTATTTGTGTGCTAACATATACAAGCACTTGTTTCAATCTCATAAAATCAGGTGTTGAACACCAGAGAGGGGGGAAACTGATCTATTTGCTGCCCTGTTTAAATCTACAGTGATAATTTATTCAGTCCTCAGTTATACAGAATTGGACCATTTCTTTATTTTACTTCTTATCCTTTTGAAAATGATGATATTTTAATGTTGTAGATTAGAAACTCCATTCCATTTTGCACTGTTACTGCACAACTAATGGTTCCATCTGTGCTTGAAAAAATCACCATCAGGAGATGTGATACTGGCACTGGAATGCCATTTTTTAAAATTACCAGTAAAGCATTTTTATGCTGCTGTTTAGTCTAAAGGGACACCAGAGTAGCTTACAAAAATCAATGGTAAAAATATGTGACATAAACACCATGGAGATAAGGAAGTGGTACTAAGTCAGTGGCGCAAACACCTCCACAGTAACAGTGATAAATACATACTCAATGGAAAGAGAAGGCACTCTGCACACGCTCAAGAGCAAATGACAATTACAGGAAAGACGCGTTGCTGCGTGTTAAAAACTACAATCTAGCAATCCCCAACAATGGCTCCCCTAAAACGCTGTCGCGGTCTTTGTGTACTAACAGCACTGCGGAACATGTGGGATAGGGTAAAAGTCCAAGTCCTTTTAGCAGGAATTTCACCGATAATCACCCAGAATAAACCATTTATTTGAGGGGCGATTGTATGGGGGGGGCGGGGGGAGATCCCTGTAACCCGAAATCCGAAATGAATGCGATGAGAATTAAATGATCTCGTAAGGCGACTCCCACCCAAGTCAACCCCTCCTTCGACCCCCTTCCCAGCTGCTTCGACCCTGGGCGGTCCCTCCCATCGCAATCTCCAAACACGCTCCTCCGCTCACTCCCGGCCAGTTCCAGGAAAGGCGGGCGACTTCTCGCTCAGCTTCCATAGGAAACGGAAACGAAATGAGGAGGAGCATCAGCATCAGCAGCGCCTTCCTCCTCCTCCTCCTCCTCCCGTTATGTACGGAGCACGTAAAGCTCGTGAGCATCCCTAGCGATGCTCTGCACGCCTCTTCCGAAGGAAGCCTCCCCGCTGCCCCGGACGAAGCTTGTGGCGCGGTGGGCTTTGGGAACGCAGAGGAACTCCACGCTCTTTTCTCCCACCGAACAAACGACCAAGCAGGGAAGCCAGAGTCAGTTTTGTTTCATCAGGGACCCTGTCGTCGCACCGCCCTGCGATGTGCGGGCGTCTTCCGCGCTTTCCCCTGCCTAGTTTGTCCCTCGGCGCCTCCCGTCTTGCGCATGTCCTTCCCAAGGCCGCGTGGGGGCGCGGTTGCTTAGCGACGAATGCCCTTGTGCGCACGTGTCCCTAGCGCCGGTTCCCATTGGCTCTGCGCGTGTTGTCGTGCAGGAAGAGTCGGCGTGAGAGGACTGCGCTGAGAACATGGAGGCCGGAAGCGGCAGAAAGGTAATGAAAAAAAAATAAGCTGGACTTGCGGCAGGTGCCTCCCCCCCTCCCGACCCCGTTCCCCACCCCCGAGACAACAAAGGCGGGGAATCCCCCCTACGCCATCCCAACACCCCTCCCCCGCGGTGGGACGGGAGCTTCTGTTCTTCTGAGTCGGATCTCTTGATTCCCGCAGAGGCAGCGCGAAGCGGAGTCGGAGGCGTCGGGCCAGTCCAGCGGAGGAGAGGAGGATGCCGAAGACGACGACTATGTGCCCTACGTGCCCGTCAAGCAGCGCAAGCAGCAGATGGTAAAGAGGGACGGGGTTGGGGGAGGAGGAATAGAGAGAGCGAGGAAGGGGCTTCTGGTGTTACCCTTCACGGTCCACCCCCATTACCCATTGGCCGCCCGCTGCGCTCCTCTGCCCACCCGGCCTGCAGGCAGGCCATGCGCACGGTTTACTGGAGAAGAAAGTCTCACTTGAGTTTGTTCCTGCAACTTTTAAGGATCGCAGGCTGAGCAGCTCCCCCCTGTGTCCCGTTTTCTATTTTGGCTGACCCCGATCTTCGGCCTGGTTTCTTAGCTGGTTTCCAGAAAGAAAGGAGGGATGCCACGGATCGGAACCATCTTTGCTATGCAAAGGCTGGAATCCTACTGTTGATACTTTTACTTATTTATTTGGCCTCTACCCAGTAGTCTTAAAATCCACATTCCATTAAAAAGAAAGATGAAAGGACAAGTCAGGGATTTCAAAATTAGCATGGAAATGGGTTATGAGTGGGAGGTGTCTAGATACATGGAGAAAGTTGGGGTGGTGTGGTCCAATTTTTTATTTTTTATTTACTGAGGATTGTAAGTCTTGAGAGTTCTGAAGGGGATCTAAGAGGATTATATCTGTTTGAGGGCTTGCAGCTAAGGCCTTGGATCCAGTGGGTCATTCTAATTTCCTAACTCTACCTCTTTTCTATATATTCAGCTGCAGAAGTTGCTGCAGATGCGCCGCAAGGGGGCGTTGGAGGAGGATCAAAGGGACAGTGGCAGTGACTATCATGGAGATGAAGATGACATTCCTCTGGGTCCACAGTCCAACGTCAGCCTCCTTGACCAGCACCAGCACCTCAAAGAGAAAGCAGAAGGTAGAGTTGGCATTTTCTGATGAATCTGTAGTTAGGGAGGGGATGCTAGACTAAAGGGATATAACTGACAACTTTGGTTTTTTCCCCAGCACGTAAAGAGTCGGCTAAAGAGAAGCAACTGAAGGAGGAAGAGAAGATCCTGGAGAGTGTGGCAGAAGGACGAGGTGAGTGCCAGGGAATATTTTCCCAGTGATCTTTACAGTTCATTGATACTGGACAGAAGTGATGGTGATGTGGAGGAAGACTAAAGTGTTTCACCTGGGAATCAACAGTTAATGCCATTGCCTCCCATCAGTTGCTGTAATCATAAATAAAGCCAGTGTGACAGAGAAATCCCCTATAGATCCTTTGCGTTGCGCTCCATTTTGCTCTGATGATGAGACCACCTGGTCCTTGACTTTGGACTCACTCATTGTTTTCTTTCTCTCATGCAGCTCTGATGTCTGTGAAGGAAATGGCAAAGGGCATTACATATGATGATCCCATTAAAACCAGGTAGGTTTTGCAGGCCATTCATTCGTACAATTTAAATGATGCTGTGTAGGTAATATTAGACCCTTCTGGAAACATGTGATCTTGCTAGGATCCTCAAGAAAAGGTATCAAGATGTGGAGTCACTTGTTTGCTGGGAAGCACTACCAAGGGTTTTTTAAAAAATAAAAATTGATTTATATACCACCCTTTATTGAAAGACTTAAGGGGAGTGTACAACATTAATGTCCTCCAGATGTTGTTGGAAAACAACGCCTACCATCCTTGACCACTGGCCATGGTGGCTGAGACAGATGGCAATTGTAGTCTAATGTGCTGCCCTCCATATGTTGTTGGACTATCTACATTGCAGATATTGGTGTTTGTGTACAATTTTCTTAACTTTGTTAAACTGGGAGTACCTCTGGGCTGTTACGCCATTCACACACTCACTGTGTGTGTGTGTGTGTGTGTGTGTGTGTGTGTGTGTTCCCAAAAGATATGAATTTGCACTGTGTACAGTCCTTCTCATTAAAAGTGGAATGTGAAGTGGCTAAGATTTTCTAAAGGGAAAGGGGCTTTAGCACCTGCAATTATATTAGAAAGTTACAAGGTACAAGAATCATTACTTTTAAAAGGCTGTGAGTCTTTCATATTGCTTGAGCAGCTGATCTATATTTTGAAATCACTATTACATTGACATGGATAAGTATTCAAACAATGTCCAGCCTCGAGTAAAGTGGGACGCTTTTGTCAATGTAAAAATCAACAAATAATGCCACTGCTTCTCTGGGTACCATTTCTCATACTTTATTTTGTAACTGCCAAGCAGGAAGGCGGATTCACTCTGGACCTGAGCTGTGCTAATGGACTTACTAATTTCCTCCTTTGTGAAAAGCCCATGCAGTCTCAGTACTGTTGTCAGAATCACAATTACTTTTTGGAGAGTCCTGTTGAGGGTTCAGCACAGACATAGCTATCTCTGGCTGTATTTTATTTATTGTTCCATTTCAGTATGAGTGCCTTGCGCCTTGTATTCTTGTTCCCTGCTGAAATTTCAGTGTGTTCTTTTGCCAGCTGGAAGGCTCCTCGGTACATCCTCACTATGTCGGAGGCCCGACATGACCGTGTGCGTAAGAAGTATCATATCCTCGTGGAGGGGGAAGGCATTCCACCACCTATCAAAAGCTTCAAAGAGATGAAGTTCCCACCAGGTAAGTGACTACGGTGGTGATTGAAAAAACAAAGAAACTGTTTCTGAGGAGCATTGTTTCACACGGAGGAGTTAAAAGGATTGACCGTCCTTTGAACCTAGAGATCAGGGCTCTGAGCTGTCCCACTGCTCTCTTTACCCAGCTAAGATATTCTAAGGCAAGGATGGGGAGCCTGTTACCCTTTAGATGTTTCCCACCAGCAACACTTATCTTGGTCTGTAGTGAGGGATGGTGGGAGTTTTAGACTTCTGCAGTACCACAGGTTCCCCATCCCTACTCTATGGGCCGCTTCTCATGCTACCTTTTATGCTTGGATGCACAAAGCAGAATCCAAAATACGCTTGCATCATTTCAAAAATTAATGACAAAGGCATGCATATACTTGCATTTAGCAAGAGGGATCTACTGTGTGAATGTATGTTGTTCTGAGATACATAGGTAATAAAAAATAAGCACCAGTAACTGCCCTAGGTGTTCACATTCTTGTTCTACAGGTATGATAGGAGATATTTCTGTTCTCTTGTCATCCTGGATAGCTCATTTGGTTAGAATGTGCTGCTGATTATGCCAAGGCTGCAGGTTCTCTCCCTGTATGGGATGGCTGCATATTCCTGCATTGCAGGTGGTTAGACGAGATGATCCTCAGGGTCCCTTCCGACTCTACAATTCTATGTTTCTTTAGCTTAACATGTGTCCAATTCTTTCTACAGGAATCCTGCGAGGTCTGAAGAAGAAGGGGATCCAGCAACCAACCCCCATCCAGATACAGGGTATTCCCACCATGTGAGTGCTGCTGGAGGTGTTTAAGCAGAAGCTCGATTTGCATCTGTCAGGGGTTCTCTTGTTGGGTCCTGCAGTGTAGAGATCTTTCATGGTGCAGCGGTTGGATCGGCTGACCTTCAAGGTCCTTACCAACTCTGTGAATCTAGATTTGCACAGTATTTTGGGTGCATATTTTCAGTTTTATGGGAATTCACTACATACTGAGCAGTAGTGACTGGTACCCATTGGGACTGGCAGGGCGGAAGGAAGAAGTGAACAGTGGGTGTCGCCAGAGCCAACACATTTCTAGTTCTGCCCCCAGCCTCCCTTCTCAGATATATAAGGTCAACACTGAGACTGTCAAAGGCACTGCCCAGCCAAGGAATCCACACAGCAGATAGTTAACTCTTTATTGTAAAGATAGCACAGTCGCTTCTACAGCTCTGCATATCTACACACACCAGTCTAATAGCTAGGCAACTATTCCCTGGTCCATGCAGTTGCAGCAGTGGGGGGGCCACTCACCCTCTAGCAGTTTATGCACCTTCCCCCGACAGAGGTTGCATACACACAGCCTGAGACTGTGCTTGGGTGGATTTTTCCCCTGCTCATCCCTCTTCAATCCCCTCCTGGTTCTGGGAGACAGTGGTGCAGGGGAGGGTGGGGAAGCACCTGGTCCCTCACTTGCCTAACCTGCCTCCTCCTCCTCATCTCCAGACCCACCTTGTGCTCCACCCTCCATCTCTGAAGCTTTCCCTGTTTCTGATTCTTGCCTTCTGGCTGGTACAAGTCCCCACAAACCACTGCTCTCCTCTCCGAAGTCAGACTCCAGCCCCTCTGCTCTGGTGCACACTTGTCAGCAGCCTGCCAGCCCCATTTGCCCTAACAGACAATCTACTGATATTGAGGAATGTACGTCCTGAGTAAAAGCTGGTACCGAGGACCATAGTTGTTCATACATTTCCAGCCTTTTCTTTCTTACCATGAAGGCTAGAAATATGCTTTCTCTCAAACAAAGGCTGTACATCTTTGCATGTTGTCATAGTTCATAGCCACTGAGTTCCCTTCTGGATGGATGCACTATTGAGGCACCTAAAAAGCAGCAGTTTGTAACCTGCAGTGATGGAGAGTGTCCTCCACACCCATCCCATATCCTTCCTACTGTAGCCCCAACTCCTTCCAGCCTAAACAGCTCCCATTAACTTGCTCCTTTCTGCCCCCATAGCCTTTCCGGCAGAGACATGATTGGCATTGCGTTCACCGGCTCCGGCAAGACACTTGTGTTCACTCTCCCTGTTATCATGTTCTGCCTGGAGCAGGAGAAGAGGCTGCCGTTTTCCAAGAGAGAAGGGCCGTACGGGCTTATCATCTGCCCCTCAGTAAGTCTCCTGCCATCCACTTAACTGGCCTTGCTCACATGCTTGGATATTGGGGGCAGAGGGGAGCAGAAGTGTGTAAAAGAGAGAGGGGGGGTGCAAATAGGAAGCACCTGGGGACTGCTAGCTGCTGGCTAATAGGACTTTTTGTTTCTGCAGAGGGAATTGGCTCGCCAAACGCATGGTATCCTTGAGTACTACTGCCGCCTGCTGCATGAGGATGGGATGCCTGCCCTGCGCTGTGCCCTTTGCATTGGAGGCATGTCTGTCAAGGAGCAAATGGAGACCATCAAACAGTAAGGCCAACATTGGGGGCAAATAAAGGAGCACTAAAATTGCAGCTAATGCATGTGTCTTAAAAAAAAAAAAGCAGGGCCTCCCCGCTCTTGTCAGTCACCTATATTTTATCCCAGCCTTCTCCAGCCTGGTATCCTATAGATGTTCTGGACCACAACTTCCAGCATCCCTGACCATTAGCTGGGGGTGATGGGAGTTGTAGTCCAAAACATCTGGAGGCCAAAAGGTTGAGGAAGGCTGGTTTATTCCAATCCATTTGGTATTCGCTGCTGCTTATTTCAGGACTTTGTTGTTCCAGCTTTATTTTAGTCACTAACACTAAAAATAAATAAATCCCTTTTAAAAAACAAAATTGCTCTGACAACCGAACTGACTCTGAATGCACAACAAACACACATATCTGACTTGCTCTGCTTTACTGCCTTCCTGTTTCTCCTGGCAAAGCAGTGAGTCCAACATACAGGCCCTGCTCAGTCTAACCAGTTCTTAAGGCGTTTTGAAGTGCTGGACTTGCAGAGGGAAGGGTTCAAAAGTGTGGAGGCAATGGGACATTGGTCCTTCAAAGGGGAATAGCCATACTCCCACTCCTGAACTCCTTGTTCTTGCGGGTGCTACCAGAAGAGGGCCTTCTGCAGCTCTGACTCCTCCTCTTCCCACAGCGGTGTGCACATGATGGTGGCAACTCCAGGCCGGCTGATGGATCTCTTGCAGAAGAAGATGGTTAGCCTGGACGTCTGCCGCTACTTGGCACTGGATGAAGCAGACAGGATGATTGACATGGGCTTTGAGGGAGACATCCGCACTATCTTTTCCTACTTCAAGGTACCAGGCGAGACAGACTGTGCTTCTGCCTTTATCTCATTGAATTTGGCAGTTGCGCATTACCCTCCTCCTGGACCCATGTGCTTTCTGGTGCTAGAGGCATGGCTGGTGTGCTCTCGGCTAGCACTCCACTAGTTTACTTGAACTTTCCTCCTTGCTTTGGGCACTGCTGCTTCTGGCAACAGCGGTGTTCTCCCTGTCAAGATGAAAACATGCAGACTGGTGCTGGGGACAGGACTTGACTGAGCTGAGGGGTTGTTTGGGTTATGCCTTTGAACTTGTTTTCAGAGCCAGTACTCTACCCTGGAGCTTGGAAAGAATAACAAAGAAGAGCATGCCTTTGCCCCTTCCTTGCTGCAAATTAGCCACAATTTGGCCTTGTACCTGGAATTGAGGGTAGGGTGGA
Organism: Zootoca vivipara; assembly: GCF_963506605.1. Taxonomy (NCBI): domain Eukaryota; kingdom Metazoa; phylum Chordata; class Lepidosauria; order Squamata; family Lacertidae; genus Zootoca; species Zootoca vivipara. Next base: position 57,201,351 of record NC_083277.1, on the reverse strand, counting down.
AGGCTTTGAGGTTAGATGGTGTGGTTTCTAGTCAGGCTTGAGACCTGGCAAGTTTCTCCTTTGTAGAAATTACCCGCTGAGCTGAGAGTGGCATATCCCTCTTTTCTCATCCAAATTCAGCATGTTACTTGTTGGAGTGCAGTTGGTTGGACTGGTTATATTCAGGATTGTGTATCTCTGCTGCAAAGTGGCACACACCTATGACAAAGAAAACTGGATCCTGTGATTACTATACATAACATAAATGGAGCAGAGTTTGCATATATTATTTTTACATAATTTATTATACTTCTACTGATTATGGGAAAGGGCAAGAAGCTATGCAAGACACTAAAGCCCCTCTTTTGACCACTAGAAATTCTCTTGTCCTATTCTTCCCCTCCTACCCTTGCCCTCTAGCTTCTGAGACTTTGCCAACCATTGCTTTTACCTTTCATGTCTGCCTCTGCAGCCCATAAGGGCTAGTAACTTGCCTTTTAGAAATGAAAGCTGAGATTCTTAGCTAATTTTTTTGCCCAGTACAAAGCGAGGACCATTTTGAGAATCACATATGTGAATAAGATAGGCCCACCATCTTACCTTATGCATACAATTTCATTGACCCATTTTTTAGTGATCCCAGGGACTGCTTGGAAGTGGGATTCTGGGAAGTATAGCATATTAAAAGGGATGTCTCTAGTTGCCCATTTCCCTATCATGACTTTTTCCTGCCTTAGGGCCAGCGACAGACCCTTCTCTTCAGCGCCACCATGCCCAAGAAGATCCAGAACTTTGCCAAGAGTGCCCTTGTGAAGCCCATCACTATCAACGTGGGACGTGCAGGAGCTGCCAGCTTGGATGTTATTCAGGTGCATTGCGGCTCAGAGAGCCTTTCGCGTCACTCTTTCTGTCCCACCGTAAAGGGAGTACAAGTGATTATTTTGCTACAGCAATTTTGAGAGAAGTGTTTAACATTCTTACTGTTATAAGAATTTTGAGGTCATATCTATATATATATAATAATTGTTCATAAAACATGTACATGAATGTACAGGCACATGTCTGAAGCAGCACAGGAAGACAGGCCTTTCTGACACCATTTTGACTCTCTCTCTGACCAGGTGTTCCTCTGCAAGGAAGAAGTGGGGTGGGGGGAACCTTCTCATTGTCTCAGGAATTAAAGTGATAATCCCTGGCATCCTGATACCTGACTGCCAGACAAAAGGGTGTGATTAACTTGGCTGGGAAACAGGGAAATGTAAATATCTCTCAATTTTGTTGATTAGGTTTTGGGGGGCAGGGGGCAGGGTCCAGACTGCTCAGATTACTGCCACCAGACCTCCCCTTTCATGATGTACCTATGATGAATCTAGGGAGGGGGGTCTTGGGCTACACCCCTTCTGTGACATATGGATGATGCTTCTGGGGGGTGGGCTGAAACCAATTTCAAATTTCTTTTTAAGGGCAAGACATCTTTGTTTGGGGTTCCTTCCTTGTTCTCCTGTGTGAGAGGAAGGACCCTGTTGCAACAGCAAAAATAAAAGTGCCTTGCTTCGTACGTCCTGGTTTGGTCTCTGTTATTTGGTGGGCAGGAGACGCTTAATTCGTCTGCTTGCCTGGATCCTTGAGCTCTCCCTGGGTCAAGATCCATTTCTCTGGGTTCATAGGAACCAGCTTAAATTTTACAACAATTTGGCGACCACTTCGGGGACCCAGTTTTGCCTTGAGCTCCGGGTTCACTGAGGAAGGGGAGCCCAGCGCGCCCTTGCCTCTTTTGCAGGGGGGTAAACCAACCTCAGGACCCGAGGCACTTGGTAGTAATTGAGAGTCCAAGCGGGACCCCCAGGACGAAGCAACGTTTAAAGGGACAAGGCTGTTTTTTTTTCAGGAACCAGTTGGAAGCTGGAGACAACGGGATTCGACTGAAAGGATCGGTCGTGAGTATTAAAAGGGGACACCTTGGGTGAGCTAAGAACCACAGCAACTAAAAATCTATTTCTCCACTTGGACTATCCTTTTCTACTCTCCTCTTTGGACCTTAGTTGCAGCAAGGCTGCCAGGCACAGTTACAAGGTAGAACTGAGGTCCAGGGCAACAGTCTTTACGTTAAACGCAGAGCTCAGAAAGACTGTCCCAGCTCCCTTCTGCCAAACTGAGCAGAAGTCTGAGCAAACTGTCGCTTTTCTACCAATCTGGGAATCTGGCTATCCCAGCTCTGTTTCCTATTCCTCTGCTCTTAATCTTCGGGTGAAGACGCCCCCCTGCCATGGCGACCTTTGTTAGGTATGACCCATGACCAGAGATTGCAAGTGCGCCCGTTCCTTTCCTACTACTCTGTATCTCTGTATTCCTCAGTTCCGACCTGACATTGCGTAGGCAAGCGTTCAGTAGGATATGAGTCTAGTGTGTAAGAGGCAGGGAAGTTGCTGTGGAACCCTCAGGCAATTGATGACCAGTGGGAGGGTTCCAATAGGGTTTTAGCTGCACCAGGCCGCCTAGTAGTTAGTGCACGCGAACGGCAGGCAGGAACACCACTAGGACGTGGGGGTGAGTCATAGACTCGGGAAGTTAAGAGTGTCCCGGAACAGGGTCGGGGACCCAGAACTGCAGTATAAAAAGGCTTAAGTAAAATGGGTGCAACCCACTCTAAGGAATTCCTTTCCCAGACTCCCAACCGAGGCAAAGCACAACTGAGGCTTGGCTCCGGTAAGGACTTTGAGGATGAAAGTCCACTCCAATTCGTTCTCTTAAATTGGCACGAAATCCCCGGGGCGGACAAGCTTGAAGGGAACCAATTGCAAAAACTTTGTAAGAAAAAAACACTGGGTCCGCTTTACTATGGACCACCCAGATGAGGGGAAATGGCTACCAGGAGGTTCCTTTAACATACAGTGAATCTCCGCTTTAAAATTAACCCTGGTGAACTCTGAATGGGAAAAGTTTTGTGAGGAATCCTACAAAGTATGTTATGGTATAAAATTATATATGTTTGCATGTTACATGTTGTCTGTGTTGTCTGTGAAGTGTATGTGCGTCTGATCCTTGTGTCTGCTATAGTTCATTGTTCCCCTTAAAGTAAATGAGAGATATAATCCAGGTTTAGGAAATTAGGGGTTTGTGTAAAATTTGGCCATGACACCCACAGACTGCCTTTTTTAAAGCATGCATAGTTTAAAATAATATAATAATAAGGCAAGCTTGCTTAAATAATCTTATGTAAGGGCTTGATCAACCCAAAAACAATGGCAAATATTTAAAAGAGTGGAGGTAGTGTGTAAAGGTTTGTTTTAAAGAGGCTGTAGAAGGCCATTTTTTCCTCTCCAAAAGTAAAAAGAGGGGGCAGGATGAAGGAAAATAAGAGTAGTAAGTTTGAAAATGCTTGCTCAATGCTTTGAAAATATTTTGAAACTTGAAAATGTTCACTTCATGAGGTGTGCAAATGTTTGTTATTGAGAGAGGCTCTAAAAGGGAGTCTTCCTCCAAGTGACTAGAGGAATATTGACTAAAGGAAAATTGAACAGCTATTCCTATAAAGGTGAATTGTTTGTCAAAAGTAGAGCTTCCTTAGCCAGGAATTGTCTATCTGAGTCTAGTTTTAACTTCAATTGTGTTGGGCTCCTGATATCACCTCTTAAGGAAAAAAACTCATCTGCTAAAGGGTTCTATATAAAGTTGGTATTTTCATTCAAATCTTGTGAATCCTGTATCTTAGAGGGTTAGACTAAATGACCTCAGGGTCCCTTCTAACCCCCATTTTAGAGCTATGTGAAAGGCAATGTGTCTGATGTGGTGATGGGTTGAAATTCAGCCCAGCTCTGCTTTCTGGCAAGGAAAGATTATTGGTTTTCAGAGTTGGAACAAGAGTGTAATTGTTGTTTTTGTGGAGTGATTATATAAGTTTTTATCACTTTCTCTATTAAGGGTTAAAGTTTAAGCACATATGAAAGTCTTGAACATTTCCCAATCTTTCTCTAGAGAGTAAAAGTGGGGTGTATGTGCATACCTACCCCTTTCTGTACAGAAAGGGGGAGCGGGAAGGGAAAAGGGAGATTGTAACCTTGAAAATGTTTGTTTGTGAACTCACAATATTTAAGGTCTGTGTCACAAGGGAGCCATGTGCTCTGTATGTAATGTTTCACCATGTGACTATGGAATATGGTGTTCCTTCTAGGGAAATGTTATTAAAAGTAGAGGATCCATAGCCAGCAAATGTCTATCTGAGTCACTTTAACCTTGATTCAAATGGACAGAATGGTTTTAGTAAGGAAGTAAATTCCCTCTTAAACTGTTTATCCAATCTTAAGGTTTGCTAAAGGCTTCTATATAACGTTGGTACTTTTAATCTTCCCCTTCCTTATTTTTCCCTTAGTACACACATGTGCTTCCGTGATAGGGCATAGCCTGTGTTTCCTTCCCAGTCAGGCGTCTGTACTCAAATGTATGTGTATCCTAAGGGCAGTGATAGTGTTGAGATCCCCATATTTCAGAAGGGGTGGACTAGATTACTCAAGATCCCTTCCAACCCTTTCCAAACTTGCAAAAAGGAGGGAGAGAAAATGTGTTTGTAAGCACTGAAAAGTGAGTTTCTGTGTAAAATCTAACCCTATTTTAAAATCTACTCTTTCCCCTTCCCTTCCTTTATTCAGATGGTAATTTTGTCAAGAGGTGCAGCACTTTAAAAAATGGTACAATAGTCTGCCGAATCATGAACTCTGTACATGCACAGAGGCTATGTCAGCTTGAAGAGGAAAATAGAGGAGAAAAATGAGGTTTTAACTAAGGGGCGAAAAGGTTATAATCTGCTCATGAAATATTATTCAAATTTCTTAATGTAAAGCTTTGAACCACTGAGGGAAAACAACCTCATGTGTGTTACTGGTCCATCAAGGTTAAGTGGTTGCCAAGTTTCAAAATCTTAACATGCCAGATTCTTTCCACAGGTATAAATAGCAGAGTACTACTATAAGTCTGTCTCTTGAGTAGTTTATAAATTAATTAAGAGGTTCAAGGTTATGCTTTGCACATGAAACTTAAATTTAAATTTCCTTATGTAAAAATAAATAGATAAAGAACCATTGAGAACCATCAACTGTTTAGAAGCTGCCAATTCCAGTTCAACATGCAAAACTCTGTACATTTTAGGAACATTTCCTGACTGATTTTCACATGAAATAATTTTCCCTTTCCAGCAGAATACTGAGATTCAGGGTGTGGAGAAATTCTTTCAGAACCTTAATGCAAAATTATCTCCCAATGGGGGGGGGGACGCCACCTAAACAAGCCCCTCCACACTTGGAAATTCATAGAAAATTGCTGTCTACCAGTTGACAGACTATGCAAACAAAAGGCTCCATTTCTTTCCTAGCAGGTACTCAGGATGGATACTTATCTCCCATTTGCATTTCACCCCGAAGCATTACCCTATGTTAATATAACCCTCCCTTTTCTAATGTAGCAATGATTGAGTGTTTTGCCAATTCTTTTCTTCCACAGCAAAAAAAAAAAAAAAAAAAAAGTGAGGAGTGAGGAGATACAAACAGTAATTTCATTTCTCTTTGGCGCTTCTCTTTAGCTTATAAATAATCTGCTTCCATTTATTATATCAGTTTTTCCATTATGTCTATGAAATTATTCTAACAATAACCAGGTAAAAATTGTTGTGTGAGTGGTAATCTAAATTTTATTTTGTTTTATTTTTGTATCTTTTTTTTTTTGGTATTTCTACTTTTTCTTTCTGTACATACAAATGTAGCATCTAAGTCATTCTTTCCTGTAAATAATAATAATAATAATCCCTTTCAAACAAGATACATGAACCTCAAAGAGAATTCAGAACCACATAAGGAAAATGTTAATAACTTATCGATTGTGTCCTAATTAACAAAATTTTTGTCCTTTGTTTCCTCCACAGCCAAACTAGGTGAAGTAAATTAAACTGACTGAGTAGACAATAACAGCAGTAATTAAATAACTATGATCTTATATTATTTGCAGCTCCCCAAGAAGAAATTTCTAGAATATTCTCCCCTTTCTTGACTATTTATCACTATTATTTTTTAACTAATTATATCTTCAGGCCCCAACCCCCTGCAGGCCTATTTTCAAAAGGATGTTTTACAGGAAACCAAATTGACATTTTATCTCTTTGATCACAACCTAAGAAGGAGGACCTAGAAAGCTATAACGTTTCAGCAAGGTTTAGAAGTGCTGTTATAGAAGTACTGTTAACTTCCTCCCAGTGACTCGAAGGCAGACAAGAAAACCCCCTTGTTGGAGATACATGCAAAAGCAGCAAGAATTATCTCAAGTTCACCTGATTGCCTCAAGATATACAAATGGCGTATAATTAATAATTTGAAGGTTTTGTGCATTATGTGTTATATAGGAATACTGAAATGTGTCAAATGACTTTGGGACAAAGGGGGAAAGTGAATTGCAAGGACATTCTCTCTCCTTGACCTCAAGACTCTGTGCCCTAGGATTTAAAAGCAGCCGGAATTGTCTCAAGATCATGATGGCCTCAAGACATACAACTGATATATAATTATTAGGTCTTATGTTGCGTGATATTCGACAGAAACATTGAACTATGTCTGACAGTATGTTATTTCCACAAGGAGGAGGGGGGGGGGGTGAACCAATTTTGTGTTTAATTGTTTTTTTATGTTTAATGTATAGTGTCCCAATGTTTTTTTTTGTATTATTGCCATGCATTGTATGACCACATTTTCTTGTCCCACGTGGCACTCTGCAGTGTGCCAGCCTTCTTACACAATTTTAGATTGTTTTAAATCATTTTACCAAGAATAAGCCCCAAGATCCATGAAACACCAGATAAATGAAGGTATTTATGTCTTGATTTAACAGGAATGATCCCTTTTAGAGTTAAATTTGACTAATTTGGACATGTTTTATGGGGCTGTATAAATTTTAATTTGGCTTCAGTTCTAATTGGGCAAGTGTATCCAAGGTGCAAGTAGCTTTCTTCCTTTAAGAGCAACTGGGCAACTCCCTACAGTGCAAGGCCACAGCCTATAATAAAGGCCCATAGAAAGCCCAAGGCAAAGGCATCTCTCTCATGACATGTCCAAACCTGTGGCAGCTATGGTGAGTGCCAGGCGACATGGTCAATATGAAAGCCCTAAGGGGATTCACCAGGGATTGTTGCTGTTGTGCCACGTTGGAGGTGTGCAACCAGAGAAGAGCTAGCTTTTGACACCTGAGAACACACAAAAGGGTAAACAAGCAAACTGCACTTTCCAGTCAATATTGGTGGACCATCCTGTTAAGTGTAATACATAGACCATTTTTGAGAAATGCTTCTCCCAAAGTACTAAAACAACACATCTGGTTATTCTTTTGTGGGGCAACAATTTTTAAGAAAAATTATAGCCCCAAATGGGGAATTGTTATAAGAATTTTGAGGTCATATCTATATATATATAATAATTGTTCATAAAACATGTACATGAATGTACAGGCACATGTCTGAAGCAGCACAGGAAGACAGGCCTTTCTGACACCATTTTGACTCTCTCTCTGACCAGGTGTTCCTCTGCAAGGAAGAAGTGGGGTGGGGGGAACCTTCTCATTGTCTCAGGAATTAAAGTGATAATCCCTGGCATCCTGATACCTGACTGCCAGACAAAAGGGTGTGATTAACTTGGCTGGGAAACAGGGAAATGTAAATATCTCTCAATTTTGTTGATTAGGTTTTGGGGGGCAGGGGGCAGGGTCCAGACTGCTCAGATTACTGCCACCAGACCTCCCCTTTCATGATGTACCTATGATGAATCTAGGGAGGGGGGTCTTGGGCTACACCCCTTCTGTGACATATGGATGATGCTTCTGGGGGGTGGGCTGAAACCAATTTCAAATTTCTTTTTAAGGGCAAGACATCTTTGTTTGGGGTTCCTTCCTTGTTCTCCTGTGTGAGAGGAAGGACCCTGTTGCAACAGCAAAAATAAAAGTGCCTTGCTTCGTACGTCCTGGTTTGGTCTCTGTTATTTGGTGGGCAGGAGACGCTTAAATTCGTCTGCTTGCCTGGATCCTTGAGCTCTCCCTGGGTCAAGATCCATTTCTCTGGGTTCATAGGAACCAGCTTAAATTTTACAACATTACCTAATTTATGTGTATTTCATGCAGTATTTTTCTAGCAGGTTAGCCTGAGAGGTGATAACCTGGCCGAAATAATGCACAGAGCTTTACAGCTGCCTATGAATTTTAACCTGTGTGTTTTCTGTGTCCAAACACAACATGACACTAGTTCATCCGAGCCCTGGTCAGTTAGTCTGTAGCTTCTGCCTTTTCTCACACCAAAAATACTGGCACCGTGTGACCTTCGCCATTTTTCTCTTGTATCTAGGAAGTAGAGTATGTAAAGGAGGAAGCCAAGATGGTCTATCTGCTTGAGTGTCTACAGAAGACACCACCACCTGTGAGTACTTGTGCTCAGCCCTGTGTCTCAGTGTTAGTTGCATTAAAGGCAGCATCTGAAATTCTAAAGAAGCAACCAAGCGCTGTTCCAGAATTTTGTGGGGCATCCTGGTTCTGGAACCAAGGGTGGGAGCCTTGCTTAGGTGGAGGGAGTGAAGCATGTTCTTTGAGAGCCCCCCTTACAGCTTGGCACTTTTGCTTTTTTGTGTGTGTGCAGGTTCTTATTTTTGCTGAGAAGAAAGCAGATGTAGATGCAATCCACGAATACTTGCTACTCAAGGGTGTAGAGGCTGTGGCCATACATGGTGGTAAAGGTCAGTAAGCGTCTTGATTCAAATCCGCTCTTTATCCAAGGGCAGCACGTCCAGGCCACAGATTTGTAGTCATCTGCTAACACAGTAGAAGGAAATTGAGAATATAACAGAACTACTGGCTTGTCATGGTTGTGCTTTTTTATGTCTGCCTTCCCCTTTCATTAATATATGGAACTGGTCAGTTGAGTGGAAATGTGCCCAATTTCAAACAGACCAAAAGGCAAGTGTTGTCTTTTGTTGTGGAATTTGCTTCCATTGGGTGTGAAGTGTCAAAAGATCTAGAACAGGCAGTCACAACAAGGCCAGAGTTTCTTATCAGCCCTTTAAAGCTCCTCTGTATTCACAGAAATCATTAAACTACCTTTGGAGCTAGGAAGCTGATGGTTCTAGACAGTGCAGCGTTGGATGAGTAATATGAGAACAGATGTGGAATTGAATGTATTGGTGAAGGCTTGTGGGCATTGCTGCTGAGCACCTCTCCCTTCCAGTGGAGAATTTAGCCCTACATCCTTGGTATAGATGCATATTTTAACACTGTTAAATTTGGGACAAACCCCTTCTTCCTTTTGATTTTTAAACCCACTAAGGAGAAGCCTTCCTGGGGAAACAGCCCCCCATATCAGCCAGCTTCACGAGTTCCCGCCCTGTCCCTTCCTTGCACATTACAGCTGTCACTATGAGAGTTGAGTGGCTTGTGGAGCTGTTCACTCTGGCACTTCATAGATGTGTCTGTGGGGACAATGGTCCTTTTGTCATGGGATTGTGACTAATTCTCGGTAGAGTATTTGAATGGAAACTCTTGTTGTCTTTGGGTTATGGGTGAATGGAAATCTCACTATTGCTGCCTCTAACACCCTCTGTGTCATCTTGCAGACCAAGAGGAACGGACAAAGGCCATTGAAGCCTTCCGGGATGGCAAGAAGGATGTCCTTGTCGCCACTGACGTTGCGTCCAAAGGCTTGGACTTCCCAGCCATCCAGCATGTCATCAACTATGACATGCCCGAGGAGATAGAAAACTACGGTACGAGGAGACAGGCTTGGCTTGGGATGGCTTTGGCTACCTGGTTGCATCTGCTCATATCCTTGCCTGCGTGAAGAGCTTCTGAGAAGGAGCTCAGGCATGTGGGGAAACTCTTGTAGGTGAACGAAACATAAACAAGTCAGATTTGGCTGACTGTTCTGTACATAGGCTGCGCGTGAGTCCTTGAATGTGCTGCCCCATAGAGAATAGGAATCAAAAAGAGTTAAAAGCTTCTCCCTTAGCTGACTTACATGTTAATATATATGTATGTATTTTTCCAGTTCATCGAATTGGACGTACAGGTCGCTCGGGGAATACTGGCATTGCCACCACCTTCATCAACAAAGCCTGTGGTGAGGAATTGAGAGGGGCTGCTATGGTGGGCAGGGGTGGAAGGTAGACTGCATGGGGGTGTAAAGGGGGTGGAGCTGAGGATCCGGGTCGGCAGGCCTGAGTCCTAGTAACATAAGGACTTACTGAACAGCGAGCCATAGCCATGCTTCCTTGTGAGTCACTGCTGAAAATAGAATCCTCCAGGGAGCCAAGACATCATGGGTGGGTGGTTTGGGTCTATTGCGAGTGCCTGCCTTATGGAGACAGCTAGTCACTTCTGCGTGGGCAATCTCCTTTGGCTTCCCACAATTGAAATCTGTTGCGCTTTCCCAGAGAAGCCAGCCTGTGTCCATTCTAACTTGCTTCTCTGTCCCCAGACGAGTCTGTGCTCATGGACCTGAAGGCGTTGCTGCTGGAGGCCAAGCAGAAGGTGCCTCCTGTGCTGCAGGTGTTGCATTGCGGCGACGAATCCATGCTGGATATTGGAGGTAAGCGATTGGGACAAGAGGCAACCATCCTGTTTGAGGCTGTAGAGTTGGTGGGGTTGACTTCACCGGAGAGACAGCTCACCTATAGCCAGATTGGGGCAATGGCCTCCTGAAAATAAATTGGGTCACGGTTTTTCAAAAGCCACAGAAGTCCTTATCTGGTCATTAGCCTCAAAAAGGAGAAGATCAAACAATAAAACCAGACCAAAGGGAAAGGTCTGAAATCGATTTCCAGGCAACCTGTGATTCTGCAGGTGGTGCTGCACTCCTGGTCCCATTACCTCTGACCATTGGCCATGCTGGCTGGGGCTTACGGGTGTTGGAGTCCAACAGCACTTGCAACTGAACCTGAGAGTGTTGCTTAGGTCTTTCTGTCTTCCCTCCTTTCCCCCGTCTTTCCCCCCTTTTGTGCCCCCACAGAGGGCCTGAGCTCTGACTGACGCTGTTCTTTTTTCTCTTCCAGGAGAGAGGGGCTGTGCTTTCTGTGGGGGCTTGGGCCACCGCATCACAGACTGCCCCAAGCTGGAAGCCATGCAGACCAAGCAAGTCAGCAACATTGGGCGCAAAGACTACCTGGCGCACAGCTCCATGGACTTCTAGAGATGCTGCCATTGGGCCCAGCAAAGAAATGGACTTTGCTGCTGCTTTGGAAGGGCAGCTCTGCTCAAATCCCGCTCTAGCATACTGTTGCCAGCTGGAGTGGGAAAAGGGCTTCACAGTGGACTTTCTGCATTTGGAAAGCCTAGTGCTTCTTTGTCACTGTGGCAGTTGCTGATCCTGCCACAGGTTGGAATGGGAGATGTATATAATAGGATGACTGATGCTTGTTTGGTGTAGGAGTTTCCTTTCGGCACTGCGGGATGGGAATAGATAGGTGGCGTGTCCTCTGTGTTTTAAGCAGGCTCGACACTTTTTTTTCTTGAAAGCAGCAGGGCAGTGATGCAATAGGCCATTGCGTCAGTAACTACGGTTAGGCTGTGTTGGGCAAGTGCTGCTGTGCTCGGCAAGTCCTGTGCTGCTCCATTCTCCAGCTCCGGTAGTTGTTTCCAAGACATTCCGCACCCCCTCTCAGAGAGGAACGTTCAGCCTTCTCTGTGTGACCCCACCTGTCTGTCCCCAGCCACGTCATGTGCCTCTGGCTGGCCCACTCTGCAGTTACCCTGCAGCTGCCGGAAGAGAAAGCTGTTAACCCACCAACGCTCATCAAGTCAGAAGTCCCCTGGGAGAGCCCGTGTCTCCTGGGACAGCTCTGCCTGTTGCAGCTCCCTATGTGCATGTAGGCCCCAAAGAGGAAGTTAGCAGGCAGAGGAAGTCGCCAGTGCTATCGTACATACTGACTCATCCCTGTGGCAGCCACAACGGCTTGCAGAGCCTGCAGACTGCCTCGCTCCTCACTGGGCTGCCCCTTCGGAGCCTGTCCCATGGAGTGTCCCGTGAAAGATGGGATCCTATACATCCAGCACCCCAAATTTGGGAAGGTAAATGGATGTGTGTGTGTCTGATTTGGTGGGTGGAGTGTCTGGCTCCAGGGAGCCTTTGCTTTATGTATGGGTGGGTGGCTTCAGTGGGAATTTTGAGTCTCGTCAAATGCAGGGGAGCATTTTTCCTAGCTTTGCCTTCTTTAGGGCCTGAGATTACATCCTCTGTAGTGCCAGAGGGTGGCTGCAGGAGCTGTCATTGCTCGGCATCTTTCCCACCTTCTGCTTTGTAATGTTACTGTATTGTGAATTTACAGCCAAACTGAACGTAAATAAACTCAATAACAAATTAAAATGCTATATGAAATAAGGGGTGTACCTGAAGCACGGTGTGTGGGAGAGAGAGGCGGGGAGAGCACATAAAATAAGTAGAATTGGCCTGAAACCGCCACTGAGCATGAGTGTGCAGGGGTGGTCCTATGGTGTTCTGCCTTTTAAAAGTGGGGCCCCCAGTGCCTGGTCTTTCTCTTGCTGCAGGAGCTCTCTAGAGAACTGGGTGCTTGTACTTTGGCCCATTTATAGTATGTTGTCAAGGGACTTGCTTGACCAAGGCAGCCATGTTTCTGTGTCCTATCTCTTGGGGTTGAGGATTGATCTGGATCTCCCTCCCCCCCCTCCCTCCCTCTCTCTCTGTCTTTCTAATCAAGTATCATGTTGCAGGTGTTAGTGAACTCAGCTGAAGCCTCAGGCTCCCCTATGGTGGAATTGACTGTGGTGCCAGAGCCCCCTTGGTGCCTGCCCATGTGCAGCGGATATGGCAAGGTGGCTGAAAAGAAATGGCTCAGTGGTTCTCTCATTTTCGGTCACCTGCCTTTTTTAACGTCCAGGGCTAGCAAATGACACCACCCACACCAAAAGGCAGTTACAATTAGATATTTTTGCATTCCTTGGAGGTGTTCAAATAGTATTTCTTAATATTTCCTCCATAAGTAGGTCAATATTCTCCCCCATATAACTCCCGAGGCCACACAACAAGCTAAAGTTTGAAATGAGGCCTTTCTGACTCTCGGCTTATGCTCTTAATCACTGTTCTACATCCATCACACATTGCTAGGAAACCTGGATCGCAAAAGTGGCTATATTGCTTTGTGGCAAATGGCTGCTGGCAAAGCGAGACTGAAAATGTCTGCAGCTGATACAGTATATGCTAAGGTCTCAAGGGTTCAGGCAGCATTGCTGACCTGCTATCTTGTTCTTATTACTCAGCAAACTTGACTTTACGGAAGTAGCCATAGTTAATCTCCATGGGCACTGGGAAGGTATCTTTCTTCCCCCTGTCTAAAATGAATACACTAGGGTAGAGGGAGGGAAAGAGGTTGTTTTCTGCTCTTCCAGAGAAGCAGACATGGAGCAGTGGATTCAAACTACAAGAAAGAAGATTCCACCTAAACATTAGGAAGAACTTCCTGACAGTAAAAGCTGTCCGGCAGTAGAATTTGCTACCAAGGAGCAGGGCCGTCTTAAGCATATCTGGCGCCGTGGTGCGACGATCCCTCCGGCGCCCCCCCCCCCCCGTTTCTCAGTGCGGCTGTCTGGCGGACGCGGCGCCCCCCTGGCGCCCTGCGCCACCCAGCCTGTCCATAGGGCCGGCCCTGCCAAGGAGTGTGGTGGAGTCTCCTTCTTTGAAGGTCTTTAAGCGGAGGCTTGGCGGCCATATGTCAGGAATGCTTTTGATGGTGTTTCCTGCTTGGCATGGCAGGGGGTTGGACTGGATGGCCCTTGTGGTCTCTTCCAACTCTATGATTCTATGAAACAGCTCTGTGGGTGTCTTCCATATTTGGTGCTGAAGTCCTTCTGAGTCCTCCTTGTCACAAGAGTAGGTTGGGAGATACAGCTTCCCCCGCTGATAATACCAGACCTGCCTTGTATTCTCGTGTACGGGTGAAAACTCCCTTCTTCTCCTGGCTATTAAGACTCTGTACTAGCCAACCACTTTAAACAACAAACAAGCCCAACCTACCACCATCCAAACCCTGACATGTGGTCACCAGAGGCACATAAACTTTGGCTGAGCTTGGGAGCCAAGCCAACCATTGTTTGTAGCCACTGCCAGAGTGACTTTCTTACTACTTGCTCCACAGAGACAAAATATGTTTTGGCACATCTCCACAGCTTGCTACTGGCATTGATTGACTGATTGATTGATTGTTAGACCAAAGTGGAGGTTTTTTTCCTCATGGGCCAGCCAGATTGGCATTTCTGGTCTCCACCAGCAACTTGGTGGCCACATTGGTAGACCACTGGTAGTTGGCATGCCATTTGTGCACTGGGAAGATTTCGTGCTTCCACTTGTCCTGCTGCAGAGTCCCAATCGTGAAAGAAATTGGACTGTTTTGAAAAGGAAGAGAGAGTGGGGTGGGGAAGGCAGAGTCTGGTGTATGGTGAACTGGAAGAGAAAAGGGCCACTATACCAACTGCGACTGGTTCGACAGCTATGACTATTCCTGCACTGGGAAAGACTTGCCACAGTGGTTCATGTGCTAGTTACTTCTAGACTGGATTGTGCTCCCTTGCGCTTGATCCAGAAGCTGCAGCACCATATAACACCTGTGCTCAGAGATCTGCTGTGGTTGCTGATTTGCTGCTGGGCCAGGTTCAAAGTGTTACTGTTTACCTACAAGATCACCTTACCCCACACTTGACCGCTTTAATTGGCAGAATCGGCACTATTGCAGGTGCCACATAATGCCTGTTCCACATTTGTAAGAATTTGATCATTTCAGGTGGGAATGTCTACACTTTGGATCGTCCTGCCACCTTCACTGCTCTCTTCAGTACCTGCTAAAAACATTATTGATTAGACAAGCCTGCCCAGATGCTTAGAAAGTGGACATCATTTGTTTTAGCGTTTTCACTTCTTTATGTTTTAAAGTAGGATTGTGAATTTTCCCGATTTTACTGTTTTATCTTTTGTAAACACCTTTAAGGGTGTTGGTTTTTTTTAACAATCAAAGCAGTGTATAAAATTTAGGAAATAATATAAAAATAAATATTATAGACAACAGCTCTGAAACCACTACTGGATGTCAGCTTTACACATGTCTCTTGGGCTTCTGAGGCTTCCGCCAGACACTTCACACACACATTTCCAGGCTTTCTTTTACTTCCATGAGGTTTAGACACTTGCTTTTTTTAAATAAATAAAAAAAGTATGATTTCAGCAGCTGGCTGCAGGAGGAGGAGATGCTAAATTCTTGCACAATAAGCCCACAACCTACACACATTTAACTTGTGTGCATTCAGCTCTACGCACTTGGCAAAAATAAAAATGGTTGGGGCACCCAGGGAAAAAAGACTTTCAGTTTCATCTCCCATTGTACCAATGTGTTTTGAGAATACACAACTTTGGCTTTTGGCACAATCCCTGGAATGTAGCCCCCTGTGTCAATTGAGAGCTTACGATATTTATCCCACTAATGCTTGCAGTGCATGCAGATTTGTGGGTCTATGCATCCAATTGCCTAAGAGGGGTAATCGCCAAAGAAATCTTCGTAACCTCTGATTCCATATTCTGTACTCCCACCTGCTCTTGGCAAGGACTCTACAGGGCAATAAATCCCCAGAGAGGATCACATTTCTGCTTGGGTAACGCGCCTTCCTGTAAGAATGATTCTGTTAAAGAGGCCTTTTTCTCCGTGTGTGGATTTCCTAGTGCAGACTGTTGTTAACCGGTGCCTGTCCTTGATTGTGTGCTGTCACCCCTTGCCCCCTGCTCACAGAAGGTCTGGCGGAAAGTGTGGGCCCAGCTCTTCGCCGACAGCCCCTCTGGCATCGCACGGCTCGAGTACTTTGAAGGGCGTGAAGGGGCCGCAGCGGAGAAGGCCACCCTGAGGAAGGGCGAGCGGAAGGTGATCCGCCTCTCGGACTGCGTCTCGGTGGAGCGGGCAGGCGAGCACAGCTCCCCAAAGGACACCACGGCCTTCTTCCTGAGCATGATGGAGCGCAACTGCTTGCTGGCAGCGGATCAAGCAGATGAGTGGATCGAATGTATCTGCCAGCTGGCTTTTCAGGTATTGACCTCTTCATATCTTCAGTGGGAAGGCCCTGTGTCTCGCTGAACCACAGGGAGATTCCTCCTGGCCACATGTCAGCTGTACGGAATCTCAGAGGGGTGCCAAGCTGCTTCCTCTAGAGGTGGCTTGCAGTTGCAAGTTTCTGGCCCTCAGCGAGGGTTGGACTTTATGACCTCCCAAGTCCTTTTTTACCTGCATTCCATTGACTGGAGAGGTCCTAAATTTGACTGCTATGGTGGCCGATCTTCCCTGCTCACTTGCTTAATGATAAGTACTTTTTGTGTCTTTTTTTGGTTAGGTTCTGAATGCAAGGGTTTATATATTCTTGCAAAAAATGGGGATGAAGCCCTGGAAATTCTGGACATGGCCTCTGGGTCTGAAATCTCTCTTGACGTGATGTATTGCAGCCTGTTCTCAACCCATGTTATTCAGAACATTGTCTCAGTGATTTTAATGGGGCATACGTTCAAGAAAGAATACATAAGAATTTAACCTTCCAGGACACTCCTATGTATATTTACTTGAATATACAGTGTTCAGTGAGGCTCACTCCCACATAGGTATACACAGAATTGCTGCCTTAATGTGCAAATAATTTGCGCAATCTCTGTTTTTCAATAAATTCTTGGTCATTCCTGTTTGTTGCCACTTAAAAAGTAGAAAATAGCAACCTAGTCTCCAAGGATGTTAGATGAGGAAGATAATAAGTTTGTGATGTTCTTTATACAGCCAGAATGCTCTGTTAATGATAGTGGGGCTTTAGTAATGGTGAAACTGAGATTGAGCGAGAAGAAGAATGGCTCACGGGGAAATAGTGTTTATGCAGAGCTGGCAACTAAGGTCTTTGCAAAAAAAAAAAAACAGATCCTTGGTGAGACACAAGAAGAAGGAAAAGGGAAGGTATTGAATGGGAGGATCCATGTTTTTAGTTGCTCATAAGAACAGTAAGGGATGTTTCTGGCCCGTAAGAATGGAACAAGGGTTGATGGGCACATGGTTGAAATTGGCTTTCTGTTCAGGTTGAGGTTCAGGGGGAATAATCCAAATGTTGGAACAAGGCACCCTGCCTTTCTCCGATTCTGTGATGGTTTTTTCATCTGAGAAATGCTCTCCTTGCTTCATTTCCCCTCTGCTGTGCTCCACACAGAAGATGCCTGCCCCCTCGTCCAGCTCAGTTGGAAACATACCCAGCCCACAGCCCCTCATGGAGGAGAACACCATCTACTCATCCTGGCAAGAAAGTATGTGCCTAAGGGGCAGGGTGGGTGTGGGGGTGAAGGACCTGGAACAAAACACCAGTTTCTTGTGCTACCAAGTGGCAGCTGATGGAAGGAGAGGCCTTCTGGGAAATTCAAGCTTTTAAGGAGCTTTGGTGCAGCTGCAGGTGCTATATGGTGGTGGCAGGGGGGAACATGCAACCCTCTTCTTGCTCCCAACTCCCATCAACCCCATTCAGCATGGGGGACCACAGATTTCCCATCTCTGGTGCACAGGCCCCAGTCCTCTGCTCAGACTTGACCTACAGCCTTTCTACAGCCTTTCTCAAACTTGGGTTCCCGGATGTTGTTGGACTACAACTCCCATCATCCCTAGCTACCAGGACCAGTGGTCAGGGGCGATGGGAGTTGTAGTCCAACAACATCCGGGAACCCAAGTTCGAGAAAGGCTAGGACATTTGTGAAAACCCAAACAGCCAACCCCCATGCTGGCAAAAATGTGATAAGTTATATCCGAAATGAGGAAACTATTTCAGCCTGAAGGCCAGATTTGAACTTAATCAACTGTCCGGAGGCCGTATTCCAATGGTGGATGGGGGCAAAAGTGGATGGAGCAAAACGACACAAGAAAAATTCCTCTGTTAGCACCTCCCCCTGCCCACCCCCACCTTGTCACCTGACACGCAGGCTAACAGCACCCACACATGCATGCATGCGGTCACATATACATGCACTTTCACACACCAGACATACTGGCATACAGGCATGTGTTTACATGCACACACACTCAGCATTTTTCCAGCCAGTGCTCTCTACCTAAGCACTAGGGTGGCTGGAAAGATCCATCTGCCTGCTCTTTAGATAGGATCTCTCAATCTTGACCTTAGCTCCTTTGCGCTAGGATGGGAGAATGAGAGTACAGTGATCCCTTGACTTACGAACTTAATCCGTTCCGAATGCACATTCGTAGGTCGAAAAGTTCGTAAGTCGAAAAGCGGTTTCCCATAGGGGAAAAAATATTCGGAAAAATTCGTAAGTCAAGGAAAGCGCATTTAAAATCCGTTAGTCGAGGAAACCACATTTTAAACCGCCAACGGTTTCCATTCGGATGTAGAAAAATTTGTAAGCGTGCGGCCATTTGTCCCGTTCGTAAGTCGAAAACTACGGATGTCGAGTAATTCGTAAGTCGAGGGACCACTGTATAAGGCAGCATTTCTTCCCACCCACCCCCTCCAGCACAGGGGGTGGGAGATGGAAACGCTGCCTTTTGCTCTTATCTCCCATCTAAGTGCGGTGATGTTCAGCACTAACACTGGAGATAAGGAGATCCCTCTGCCTGCTCTTCAGGCGCTTGTCGCCAATCTGTTCAGTTCATCTATTTTATTTAACAAACTCTATAGACCCCTAAGTGACTTACAAAACATAATGATTAGATTCTGATCCATAGAACGTGATAGATGTGCTGATTGAGCCAGTAGTCACGCTAAGTTGACTAATAGTAAAAGCCAGAAAATGATGAAATGGGCCAGAAAATGACATGAGATGAGAAGGGCTTGTTGGGACAGGCCTGATGGGGCAGATTAAACCCACAAGCTGAAGGTTCCCCACTGCAGAGCTGAATAATTGACAGCATGCCTCCCTTTACTGGTACCCTCTCCCCCAAACCTGCTATCTGAGGTATAGCTGCCAAGCCCCACCTGGAAAGTGAATCCATAGCTGAGCTGAAAAGATTTGAAACCAGGTCTCCAAAGTTCAAAGCTCTAAAACTGGAGTCACCCAGCTCTTTTGATCTGATAGCTTTACCCCACTGTTCTTCAAGAGTGTCATGCGCAGTGCTCGTTTGGGCAGCACATATACTAAAAATTTGAAATGATACAGAGAAGATTGGCATGGCCCCTGCACAAGGATGACACACAAATTTTTGAAGCGTTCCATAATAATAATAATAATAATAATAATAATAATAATAATAATAATAATAATGGAGTGTCATGTGTCCCTTTCAATGATTTTGGCATTAGAAACAAAGGACCCTCTAAAAAAGGGACAATTAGAGGCAAAGTGTTCTTGACAAGAAGCGTAAAACAAACAGCTTTGTGTGCTCCTATTATTAGACAGGAGTTTCTCCTTGGCTGTTCCCACACTGTTCTGTGCCCCAGTGACTCTATATTTACTGAGGCAGATGGGCAAGCTAAAAATGGAGTCTAATTTTGGAAGGATGTAAATTCACAAGCACCAGTGGATGTTCTGATGGAAGGGGGGAATATACAGTGGTACCTCAGTTTATGAACACAATTGGTTCCGGAAGTCTGTTCATAAACTGAAGCGTTCATAAACTGAAGCGAACTTTCCCATTGAAAGTAATGGAAAGTGAATTAATCCGTTCCAGACGGTCCGCGGAGTAAGCGTTCATAAACTGAAGCAAACTTTCCCATTGAAAGTAATGGAAAGTGGATTAATCCGTTCCAGACGGGTCCGCGGAGTACTTAAACTGAAGCGTTCATAAACTGAAGCATGGGTGTAATTGGTTCCGGAAGTCTGTTCATAAACTGAAGCGTTCATAAACTGAAGCATACTTTCCCATTGAAAGTAATGGGAAATGAATTAATCCGTTCCAGATGGGTCCGCGGCGTTCATAAACCAAAAATTCATAAACCGAGGTGTTCATAAACCGAGGTTCCACTGTATGTCTGAAGGGAACAGAGCAGTTCTGAAACAAAGTACCTGCTCCAACCATTGTGCACTCCACAACAAGGCAGTTAAGATAGCATGGGAGGAGGAGGGGAAGGGAAACAGCCCCTAAGATGTCTTCAGCCATCAAACATAAATGAGTCAGGGCTCTTTAGACAGAAGCACAACAAAAACATGGAGTCCTCTTCAGATTTCTGAAACGCTTTCCTACCAGAGTTCCACTTGGTCCTCCCCTATCAGTTTGCTTCTCCTGCTTGAGCAGAATTCAGTTTTCAAAATAAGCTAACACATGTGCCCAGCTACTTAATCTTATTTTTGCAACCTCCACTCATTTTGTGCAGTTTTGGTTACAGTCGTCCCTTGGAAGTTGAACGGAATCCATTCCGGAAGTCCGTTCAACTTCCAAAATGTCCGTAAACCAAAGCATGGCTTCTGATTGGCTGCAGGAAGCTCCTGCAGCCAATCGGAAGCCACGGCACCAGTCAGACATTCAGGTTCCAAAGAACGTTCGCAAACCAGAACACTCACTTCCGGGTTTGCGGCGTTTGAGAGCCAAAATGTTCGACTCGCAAGGCGTTCGACTTCTGAGGTACGACTGTACTTAGGTGGTGTGCAGTTTTGATATGTTTTTGTTTGCTTGTTTTTTGGGGTTTTTTTTTAAAGTGCGCACACAGAGAGTAGTCAGAGCCATGGCTGGGTTGGGGAGAATTAAAACTAAGACCACACATGACTTTTGAGGGATTTGTTGACCTTTTGCAATGCCTTCTCAACAGCCTGCGAATTCCCCGTGTCAGTATTCCCGACAGAGGCATCTGCAAGATGTCACTTGAAAGGGAACAACTACCTGATGACGACTTTACCTGAGCACCTGGTGCTGAAGGACGCTCACTCGGGGCAAGCCCTCTATACCTGGCCCTATGCCTTCCTCCGAAGATTTGGCCAGGAAAAGGTATGTTGTGTCTGTTTCCTCCTCCAGTGGCCCAGAAAACACCCATCCTCTACTGACTACCCTCAGGAACAGCAACAAAGGCAGGGAACATCCTGTCTTGTCCTGCAGCTTGAGGACAGGGATTGCCCTCATTCCCAGTGGGCTGTGTTAGCAGGCCCTGGTCACACCTTCAGCCCACAGGATGATTTCAAAATAAGCAGACCTGTACAGAGATAGCAGGTAAGTCTTCCTCACACTTCAGGTGATGCTTCTTTTAGTGTGTAGCTGCTGTTCTGGGAATGGTGGTATCTTTAGTAAATTCCCACACACCCTTTTCTGGCTTGGTGCATTGGGCTAGGAGTTGAAATGCTCACCCTCCCATTATTTCACCATTCACTTGAACACATAAAAAAATTGTCCACCCACTCTTCTGATTTGACAGTCCTGGAGGCTGCTCCACCCATTGCTGCTCCACCCACCTTCTTAAGTTTGCTGCCTGCTCCTGGGACTTTTTAAACCCACCCAGATTACACTCAGTTTGAGCTATTTCATATGCAGGGACCATAGATCAGCTGCTGAAAGCGTGCTGCCCATCTCGAAGGTGCAAAGGGATGTGGCACAGCATCCCTTCGTCCTTTGCATGCCGAAGGCCCCAGATTCGATCCCTGGCATCTCCAGTTAACAGAAACAGGTAGAAGGCCATGGGGAAGAGCCTCTGCCTGAGAGCTGTGGCAAGCTAGACTGGGCAATCCTGGGCTACATGGAGAAAATATAGTCCAAACAGATGGACCTTTTGCTGCTGGATGCCAAGGACAAGATGACGGCCTTCCATTCCATGCACAGAAGCTACCTGGGCTGACAGTCGAGTCTTAGCATTGGCAATGGCGCAGCACCCTCGACCACTCCTGGGGGCAGCAGGCTATCCTGGCAGGAGGGAGTCAGGTGCAGGGCAACCTAGCTTAAGGGACTTGGAGGACTTGGATGGTGGACTGCTGCCCTGCCCCCAGTGGTGAATGGTGCCCTTTGCGACTGGTCGGGAGGAAGGCAGAGAGACCGACAGCAGGTGGCACCAGAGCCAATGACAGTCAGAGCCACCTGTGACGGGTTGTAAGAAAGAAGGCAGGTTGGGGTTGGCTGAGTTTGGTGGGACAGGGCTCCCTTTGCCCTGAATGGACCAGCCTGTGTGGCCTGCCCTCCCCCAGCACCTGCCCCCCTGCTTGGTGCTAATGGTAGGGCTGCCCTTGACCCTAGCCTCTTCCAGGGTAAATCTCTGCCCTGTCCAGCTAAAAGGATTTTGGGTGGCAGACCAAGCATCTGGCTGAGATGGTGAAGAGCCACTCCCCATCATAATCCCGGGCTAAATCAGCAACTTCTATCTAGTCTGTTTTTCTTGGATCTGTCTCCAATGAGGCTCAGCACCAGCAGACAGCTATGGGCTGATCCACACCATACATGAAAAGCACATCCAATGTGTGTCCAAAGCGCATGGCTTTCCCCCAAAAGGAACCCTGGGAAACGGTAGTTTGTTGAGGCTGCTGGGCACTGTAGAACTACAGTTCCCAGGGTTCTTTGGAGTTCCTTAAATGTTTGTTGGGTGTGCTTTAAATGTTTGGTGCTGCTATGCTTTGCTTTGCCTTAGATGCTGCAGGAGAAACTTGAGCAGAGATATCAATGTATGAGAATCACCTTAAGAAAGCACCTTTGTGTTCCCCCACTCTCTCCCCAGACGGTGTTCTCCTTTGAGGCCGGGCGCCGCTGTGACTCCGGAGAGGGCCTCTTTATCTTCAACACCATACGGGCTGCGGAGATCTGCCGAGCTGTCTCGGCCTCCATAGACCGCCAGAAAGCTACTCTTCTGGAGAGAGACAAGAAAGCCAGCATCTCCCCAGGCCAGGACTGTATGCAGAAAGCAGGCGGCTGGTCCTGGCCCACCAGCACGGAGAACCCGGAGGGAGTGCAGCCGCTGTATGAAAGAACGCCAATGGGAAGTGTGGACATGGGGTTCCCAGCAGCGCCTCCTGGCGGCGGCCGCTCCATTTCCCCAGAGTTCAAGGCTTCCGACTCGCCCATCATCTACGCTTCCATTGGCAAGAGCTTCCCTCTCCCGTTCCAGCCCTCGGGCAAGGTAGAGGCAGAACCCAAAGCAGGAAGAGAACAGGGCTCGGACCACCTCTATGAGAACCTGCGCAGCCTGGAGCAGCAGGCCCTCTGCGCGGAGCCTCTGAGCCTCGGCTACAGAGACTCCCCTGAGGGCGGCGGCAGCAACGAGGCATCGCCCATCTACGACAACAGCCCCGTAGTGGCAAGGCGCTCCAGCAGTAACCCTGCCTTCAATCCCAGTGCTGTGGGGGCTGACCCTGCTCCAGACAGCCAGTGCCCTTCTCCCTTGCTGGATTGCCAGGGGCCCGAAAGCGAAGGTGAGGGCCGGGCCAGAGCCAAGGCAAGAGGGGCTGGGGCCTTCAAGCACAAGCTGGTCACTATGTTGAGCCGGGAAGGAGGAGCCGGCAAAGCAGCCGGCAAGAATGCAGGCTCAATGGACAAAGCATGATGGATCCCTCCAGCTGCCTGGGGTTTGGGGAGTCCTGTCCGCCAATTGAATCTCCTATTCCTCCTCTGCCTCCTCTTTATCAAGACTTTGGCAGGCAAGATCTATGTGACCTCAAGACGCAGCTTCTCAAATCATTTGATAGTGACAAGGCTGGTTAGATGCCCTCAACTCCATTGTGTCAGCCTTGGTTCCTCAGGTGAAGCATGTCAAGCTTGGGAACAAGGGGATCTGAGGGAGCAGGTGGATGAGGTGTACATTTTGGGTTTTCTTTTTTCCTTTCTGTCTCAATAAATAAATAAAACAACGTTTCTCAGGTTATCAAGTACCTCTGTTGACGCGGGCTCTGTTTGGCTCTTTCTCTCTTTGCTCTTTTGCTTTTGAGACCACCTGTCACTGCTGCACTTCCCAAGGAGGGGGTCTTCTCATTGAAACCCCCCCCCCCGGGAGCTTTGCTGATGTTATGAGGGCCAGCCTCACTTGGTGGTGAAGGGCATTCTTGCTTGGCAAGTGCTAAATCCCCGGGATCTCTGCATGCAGGGCTGGGGAAACATTCATGTGACATCTTGCAGAACCCCTGCCAGTCAGCACAGTATCACATACCCCTCAACTGTCCTGAAAAGACTGGGACATCCCACCGCCTAAGAGCATGGCAGCCATTTTGGGCGTCACAATCTCACCCTGGGAAAAAAGTGCTTTTGGGGGGCCGTGATCTTGCACATGTCACATGACTCATGCAGTAGTGCAGTCCCGGAAGATGCTGTCCTAGATTTTCATCATGACATGTTGGAGGGTATGGTATCAGACTCTCTAGATAGCCAATGGCCTGACGTAAGACAGCTTCCTCTGTTCTTATCCATTTAGGATCCTAGCACCGTCCTTTTATTGAAGTGATGGGGAACCTTTAGCCCTCTTGGACTCCATCAGTCCCACTAAGCATAGGCAATGGCAAGTTGTTGTAGTCCGACAACATATCAAAGACCATAGGTTCCTCTTTTCGCTTTTGCCCCCTCTTTTTTTTTGCATGCTATAGTATGATGAGCTTCAAGTAATTGCTCTATTCTTGCACTAGAGGGCAATATGCCCTCTGCATGTAACTGAGCTCCAGCTTGCTCCATATCAGCCCCATGGAGACAAAGGTGGACCCTGTGTGGCTTTTATGTTCTGCTGACCAGTCAGTTGTGAATGGAACGTGTGCTATTGTGAGGAGAGTTTCTTTAAAAAAATTATGTCTTGGAGTGGCCATTTCCTATTGTAAAAAGTAAATTCCTGAATTAGAATAATGGGGTGACCCTCAACAGAACTCTAGATTCCAACCTCCCTTTTCCTTCCAGGGCCAGCTCTAGGGGTAGGCTGGGTGGCGCAGGGTGCTAGGGCGCCGGCCCGGCAGGGGGGCCCACCAGCCGCGGCAAGAAACGGAGCGGGGCGGGGGCGGCCGAGCGTTCTCTGCACCACGGTGCCAGGGCGCCCGACATGTTTGAGACGGCCCTGTTTCCTTCTAATCTCTTCTTCAGTTATTTCTCTGGCATATCTGGGCATTAAGTTGCCCAGATTATGAATTCAGTGGTACTTAAGAGGCAGGGCCCAACCCAAGAGGTTTTGCTGTCTGGAACAAGAACCCCCACCCTGGCCCACCAGTCCAAATTGCATGTAACAGTACAGAAGACAACTGTTCTGGCATTTTCTTTCACTATGTATATATGCCACACATTTAAAGCACATTGCCTCACCCCGCTCTAGAAGGGGTCCTGGGAACTGTGGTTTGTTGAAGGTGCTGGGAATTGCAGCTCTACAAGGAGTAAACTGCAGTTCCCAGGATTCTCTTGTGTGGGTAGGTACTTTAAATGGTGTGTATGCAGCCAGCTACACACCAGAGGGCAGCAGGTGAGCTTAGAGGCTGTGGCACAGATCAGATGGTGGCACACCCCTTTCTGTCTGCTCTGCGGGCCCTCAATACCTGCCGCCTGAGGCAGTTGTCTCACTCTACCTAATGGTAGAGCCAGCCCTGAGAAGAGCAACAGTTGTCATCAGTGGGCTCCAAAGGTCACGACCCGGAAAGGGGAGCATTCGGAGTGCAGCCTCAAATACATATGAGAAGATGATACAGCACTGTGCCAGTAATATCTGAAGGAAAGTTCATGTAAAATAAGAGAGGGGACTGTGGCATTCTGAAACATGGGCCAAATCTTAAAATGCACGCAATGGCAGCTGCTTTCCAATAAGGAGATGAGGGAAGTGTGTGTGTCTCTTTCACAGCGAGGCAGAGAGTGGAAGAGGGATTTCCCTTTGGCGCCATCTGAGGATAATAACAGAGCCACTTCCTGCTCTGCTTTGCTAAGCAAATCCAGATGTGGGCCTTTTGAATAGAAGCCGTAAGCAGCTTGCTGTAAACAACTCCAGGCCTACCACTCTGCCAGCGCAGTAGCCTAACCCTGTGGTTCAAGGGGAAGCTCTGCCTCACGAATCCACCACAAAACAGATTGGGCAATGCCAAGCTCCTTATGAATGCATTTGTGTGAGGTAGGAGGGTGAGGGTCACAAAGATCTATTACTTTGGTGTGATCTTTAGGCAGGTAGCAATGGATCCCAGTTGCTTTAGGCTCTCTGAACTCAGATCCAGCAATTCAATCCAAGGCTGGTGGTGCGAGGAGGGAGGTTGGGGAGAGAGAAAGTTTTATTAGCAGGATGGTTTTCATTTGGGTAGCTCTGAAGCGTAAAATGAAGGCAGGGCCATATGGCTGCTGCAGTGCCAGTTTATGTCCAGCAGAGGGAGTTAGATTATCAGATTCCTCTGCTGGTACTTAATTGGACTGTAAGCAGAAGGAAAGTAGGCGGCATCCATTACTGCTTGCATTTTGGGGTAGCATTTTTCAAGGATGTAAATAAATCCAGGCTTCCAGTAGCATCTTTTTTAAAAAATGGGTCTGCTGACCGGCACCTAAGTGGGTGCTGTAGAGGGCAGAAAGTGGGTTTCTTCTGTTTCTCTGTGTTTAGGTCACTTTCTTGTAATCATAGAAATAAAGTATGGAAATAAAGGTCGACGAGGGTGGTTTGATTAATCAAAGCAACTGCTCCTGACCTGGACATATGAGCAGAGGCCAGGAGAGCTGTCTTGATCAGGCAATGCATGGTGTTCTGGGGAAACATGTCGCCGTCGTCTTTGGCGATCACTCGTAGCCAAGTAAGATTGTCTTCCATAAACACAGTTTTAACAATGAGTCCATAAGTGACTGTGGAGGCCAGTTCTGGATCCACACGTCCTTCCACAGTGGGGACATTGGTTTCTGGGAGGGAGTTGATCATGGTGAGGGTTTGCCAAGCGTGCCTTCCTCTTAGCACGTTTCTCCCTTTTGTCCTGAGTTCGAGCATCTTCAAAGTCCATGACACTTTTGGTAAAGGCTGTTCTCCAATTCGAGCGCCATCAACAGTGTCTCTGAAAATTTTTACATATCACTTGGGGACATGTGTGGTTATCACTAGGACTGTAATTGTAGGGGTACCTGTAGGAACTGTACTCGGTCCAGCTGTCAGCTGACCATTGCCCCAGTTGTCCTGCTACTGCAAAACCAATAACTTCTTGACAAATCCTCCATGTGCATAATTGCCAGCAATTGAAACTCCAAAAGAGGGAGCTCTAAATTCCACTCTTACCTTTAAAAAGCCCATACATGTTCTACCCATGCTGGCTGACCTCCGACCTATGTTGAAAGAAAAGCAAATAAACCTAGGTACTGAACTATTTGCATTCATTTCAGATTACATCCCTAAATCTTTGTTCTTTAAAGGAAAAAGACCAAGACCAGGTTAAAAATGAACACAGCTTAACCCTTCCTGTTTTGTTTTGCTCTGCTCTCATCCACCAGTTTGTTCCTCTCTCACCATGTTTCTGCTTTTGATGGCACAATAACTTAATAGTATGTGGGATTAAAGTGGCTTAAAGGAAAGGAAACTACTATGGTAGGTGTTTTATTGAAAGAGCACTGTGGTCAGTGGTCAGAGCAGCAGATTAAGAGCAGGGAGACGTGGGATCAAATCCCCAGTTGGCCATTATTCTCACTGGTTAACCTTGATTCACTCTCTCTGCCCCATCCTACCCCCACAGAGCTGTTGCGATGACAAACAGGGAAGGAAGAACCACTGAGCTCCTTGGAAGAGGAGTGGGATAAAAATGAAATAAATCTATTTGTTTACCTCCCGCAGAGAGAAACTTGGCAGCCTCCTCTGGCTGAAGCAGCAAAGCTAAACATTGCTTTCAACCTCCTCCACCTTGGTCTTTTATCCTGTGTGTAGAAATCATAGCTGATGCATAAAGACCGGGGAGCCCTCCTGATCCCAGCTCACCTTTTAACAGTGACAGTGCTAAGTAATGAGTACTTCGGAGACCTCACTGGGAAGGAACTGGCTCCTTTCCAGGTTAAAACGTTAAGTTTCACGACTTACAGAATCTGCAGTTTTGAGATTCGTCAGCCCGCATCTAACATGCGCTGAGTATGAATCACTGAATTCTGCCTTAAATAGAAGAGAAAGTGACTGGAGATTTCCAGAGAGGGAGAGGGGGGCTGAGAAGTTGCCTTATTCAGCTGCTATTTTGCTTTGGCTCAGAGGCTTCCCTTGGCTCTGTGCTGGGTTTATAGGCATCCTAAAGAGGCAAGTCACAGAACGCTTGTGAGATGTCCTCTGAGGGATTTCAGATGCTGTGAGCTTGTGTACTCGTTCACCACACAGAACTGTGGCTCCCTGCATTCTGTATAGTGATGTTTTATTTACAGCCTTGTGTGCCAACAAACAACAATATTCAAAACACGTGGCAGCAATTTTGCATGATCAGAATGCTCCCCCCCTCCATCTTTAATAATAATAATAATAATAATAATTTATTATTTATACCCCGCCCATCTGGCCGGGTTCCCCCAGCCACTCTGGGCGGCTTCCAACAAAACAGAAATTCTAAAGTACAGAGATCCATCAAACATTAAAATACAGAAATCCATCAAACATTAAAAGCTTCCCTAAACAGGGCTGCCTTGAGATGCCTTCTAAAGGTCTGGTAATTGTTGTTCTCTTTGACCTCTAGTGGGAGGGCATTCCACAGGGTGGGTGCCACTACCGAGAAGGCCCTCTGCCTGGTTCCCTGTAACTTGGCTTCTCGTAGTGAGGGAACCGCCAGAAGGCCCTCGGAGCTGGACCTCAGTGTCCGGGCAGAACGATGGGGGTGGAGACGCTCCTTCAGGTATACCGGACCGAGGCCGTTTAGGGCTTTAAAGGTCAACACCAACACTTTGAATTGTGCTCGGAAACGTACTGGGAGCCAATGTAGGTCTTTCAGGACCGGTGTTATGTGGTCTCGGCGGCCGCTCCCAGTCATCAGTCTAGCTGCCGCATTCTGGATTATTCAGGGACAGCCCCATGGTGGCCATGCTTTCCACGAAGTCCCGAGCGGCTCCTTGTAAGGTCGTGTCGGCATGGATGTTAAAATCCCCTAAGACAACCAAGCTAGGTGTCTCCAGGAGCACATCCGACACGACCTGAAGCAGCTCGGGCAGGGAATCCTTGGTGCAGCGGGGAGGTCGGTACACCAAAAGGAATCCTGTACTGCCCCTATTGCCCAACTTCCAGAACATGCACTTTAGTTTTGTTTTTTCCCCCAAATAGGCTACATGTCCTTATGCCAAGCACTTTTTATCCCATACTTTCCTGTCACTTTCCTTAGCTCCAATATCTGACTTTTTTTGTCTTATTGTTGCCCATTCTGGATGCCACTGCCTATACATACATAGCATGATGTCAGTTCTGTCGCCTGTGCACATTCTGGAACAGGAACTTCCTGTGCTCCTGGTCCTTTGTTTTTACAGAGTGCTTTCAGGGGCTGGCTTCACCCGCAGAAAGCTATGCAAATCTGAAAGTAAAACGAAAGGACTAGCTGTCATCAGAGCTATTGACTGTGGGTTTATGCTCCAGTAGACTTTGGACTAGCTGTGGTCAGCGTGTGACATCCGGCTTGTGGGTGTCCTACATTTTGGCATAGGAACATAGTGGTCACCCATGAAGAACTACGGTCACTGAAGAAAGCTGAGCTCCAGAGAGGGGCCATAACTCAAAAGGGCACTCTGTATGTATTGCATTTGCATGCAGGTTCAAATGTGAGGTGTCTCTATGTTAAAAGGGCCTTGGGTAGCAGAAATGGGAAAGGCTCCCCCTGAGCCCTTGGAGAGTCACATGGTGGACTGGGCCCACTGACCTTTCTAGCTCAGTAAAAGGAGCTTCATGTCTGCTTGACGGCTAGAAGCCTTATTTTCAGTGGGGAGAGGCTTGCTCTTCTCCCCCATGGTACCAATGTTAAAAGGGGAATTTATGCATCCTTTGCAGGTTCTGTTGTTCATCCTGCCTCCATAGTTGTGCTTGGCCTGCTATATAGTGAGACATTGGCAGGGTCTGTTAATACCTGTGTTGTGTTGCAGTTGCACAAAACACATTCCTGCACGCTGTAACGTGGAAAAGTTTGGGCACCCTGCGAAGAAGCATTTCAGAATCCTTCACCATGTTTTGGACAGGAGCTTTTCTCTGTTCTTCCCCTATTTAGGTACAAAAACCCATTTCTCTTTTTCCCCAAAGAGAAATTGTGTGTACACCAGGCATAGGCAAACTCGACCCTCCAGATGTTTTGGGACTACAATTCCCATCATCCCTGACCACTGGTCCTGTTAGCTAGAGATGATGGGAGTTGTAGTCCCAAAACATCTGGAGGGCCGAGTTTGCCTATGCCTGGTGTACACGTTTAAAGTTGCTCAGCCCTGCCACTAGCTTTCAAGCATCTTGGCCGTGTGAAGCAGCTGCAGTAAAAATAATAACCATGATGGTGGTGAAGGTGGGGGCTGGGAATGCCGCAGGGAATGCCCTCACCCGATTCATAAACCGCCTCTTCCGTTCCTGAGCATGTGCAGAATGCTGCGAGTGACCCACAAGCACCTCCCGCCTCACAAGCAAGAGCAAGGAGATCTTTCAGAGGCGAAACTAGGATTTCCAGAAGGAAGGACGGGGCTGTACCAATCCCATTTGGCGGGGCTTGGGCGGCAGCTACGCAAGGAGACGCTGCCCTCTTGGGCGTAACATCCGCGGAGGGCACGGCGATTTCGGCGCCGCGCTCCGCCCCTTCTCCTACTGCCAGGGGACGCGGGCGCAGCACACCTCCAACAGGGGGCGCCCTTACGCCGAGCAAGCGCCCCCTCGACGGCGCGCATGCGCTTCTACCTAGCAGGCGGCGCGCTTGTTGAATGGTGAGGCGCGCGGGGGGGGGGGCAGCAGGGGGCGGGGCTGCGCTTGAACTGCTGAGCAGGCGGAGCCCCGCCGGAGAGAAAGATATATAAGGGCTCCGTGGGTGCCGGCGGCGCTGCGGCTGAGACGGGGTGGTGGAGGAGGCGGCAGCGGCAGCAGCAGCAGCAGCTCAGTAGCTCCGCCCTTCTCTGAGTAGGTCGCGCACGGGGACCTTGCAGGTATTGCATCCCATCCCTGGTAGGAGTTGGCGGGGGGGGGGAGGAGGAAAGGGAAAGTGATGTGGCTTTTCTGGGGACTCGTGTGGGCAGAGAAGGGCGTCGGGGTGACATGAGTACCTCTCTTTCCCCACATATCCCTCCTTCTCCATCCAAGTCATGCTTAGAAGATGTGAGCGAGAGTTTGTGCCTCTCTTCACTCGCCCTCCCCCCTTCGTACTTTCCCTTTCTGTGTTTTCCCACGCGCTTCTCTCCCCCCCCCTCACCGCGGCGCAGGAGTGCGTACTTTAGGAAGTCTCCTGGGTGCCCCCCCTCCTGTTCTTTTTCCATCGGGACGTCCTCTTGTCGTGGGGCTGGGGCGTGCCCACTAGCCATGCGTTAGCGGTGCCTCAGCGAGACTAGCGTGTTGCTCATGGCACCAGGATGCAACCGTCATCCTCGGTTTCCTGCGGCGGCTTGGAGCAGGGACGTCCCGTTTCGTGGGTGTGATGGCTGGTAGGGATCCTCTCTTGAGCCGAGGGAAGAGCTGTTGCAGGAGTGAGTCTTTCCCGGGGCTCCTCGCCGTCAAGGGTCTGAACCTGGGCATGCATGCGCTGGCACACGTCCCTCCTGGCTTCCCGCTTTTCTTCTGAACGTCTATTCTCGTCCTTCATCTAAAAGTGTCTCTGAGCTGTAACTTAATATTGCAGCATGTCCAGGAGGTCTGAATTCCAGAAGGGCTGTGAACAAGCTTTGTGCCTGCGGTGGTCAGTGTCGAGATGGCACAATTATGGCTGCTTCTTTAATGACTTTCATAGGCATTTTTCAAATTAAGGGTCGTGTTATTGATACACTTTTTGTTCTGTGTTATCAAGCGCAGCTTCAAAAAGCTCACACGAGGTGCAATTGGCCTGTAATGCACTAAGAACTTGGTGGCCTTGTTTGTGAAGATTTGTGGAAAGGATTCCACAATACAGTAGAGCAAAATGTTCACTGGGAGGGGCAGATTGTTCATGCTTTTTGGTCTTCCAAGTATATTGGCTGGCTGCTGTTAAAAGAGGATGGTGGCCTTGGTCTGATCCTGCAGGGCTGCTATCAGGACCACCTAAAAATTCTGTGAGAGTTTGCTATTAACCTCCAGACTTCTTCTGTGCATATATATTGAGCAAAAGTGTTTCATAATGAAGGGGGCAGACATAACCTGTCATATTTATCGCAAATCCTTGCCTGCTTTGGATCATGGAGTCGTCTTCTTCTTTGGCAATCACTCGTAGCCAAGTAAGGTTGTCTTCCATAAACATGGTCTTAACAATGAGTCTGTAAGTGACTGTGGAGGCCAATTCTGGACTCCACACGTCCTTCCACAGTGGGGACATTGGTTCCCGGGCGGGAGTTGATCACGGTGTGGATTTGCCAAGCATGCCTTCCTCCTAGCACGTTTCTCCCTTGCATCCTGAGTTTGAGTGTCTTCAAAGCCCATGACACCTTTGGTAAAGGCTGTTCTCCAACTGGAGTGCTCACAGGCCAGTGTTTTGCAGTTGTCAGTGTTTATACTGTACTACATTTTTAAAGATTTGCCTTGAGACAGTCTTCAAACCTCTTCTGTTGACCACCAGCATTGCGCTTTCCATTTTTAAGTTCAGAATAGAGTACAGTAGTTGCTTTGGAAGACGACCATCAGGCATCTGCACAACATGACCAGTCCTACGAAGTTGATGTTGAAGAATCATTGCTTCAACACTGGTGATCTTTGCTTCTTCCAGTACACTGATATTATGGAGTAAACACCCAGCAGCACCCATTACTGATGTGAAGGGATGCTTCACACAAGCAAAGGAGGCAGGCATCTGACTTTATTTCACTCAAGGCTTTTATTTGATGACCCTCTTTCATTGTGCAAAAGAAAAAAGTGGTGGCAAGGAGGGATGGAGGGAGAAGCAGGAGGACTGAGGGAAAAGAACTTTTCCAGGAGTTGAGGAGAGAGTGAGGGAGTGCAGCATTTTCCTGCTGGTCTATTTATTGCTCATCCAGCTCTTTCCTTCCTTGAGGGCTGCCAGCTGAATCCACAAAAACAAAAAATAAACTTGGTCATCATCTGGAGATATGCGCACAAGGGGCAAAAAGGGGAGAAATGGAGCCTGGTGCATTCTCCATTCCCAAGTGATGTTATCCAGAGAGGGTGAGGACAAATATCCCGAGGTTTGCCAGGTGCTGGAGGTTTTAATATGGCAGCCTCCTAGGGTGGAAGTTGCTTTCCCAAAGTCCAGGAAGAGCTGTTGTGCAAAGTGAAAAAAAGTTTCCGCTCTGTGTTTCTCAGCAGTGTGATGAAGTGTACTTCTGATTCCTTTTGTGCCTGGGACCAATATTTTTCTTTTAAAACGTGCTTGCTTGTGGATAAGTGTTCTTTTAGTATTTTAATTCTGCAAGAGAATTGGCAGCTGCTTGTTAAAAATGAGAATTTGGCAAAGCTTTAATTTAGTGCTGGCAAATGTGTAGAAATGTATCCAGATTTAAAACAACAACAACTGCAGCAGATATTCTTGCTGTGCCATTTTACCGTATATTCCGGCGTATAAGACTGGGTGTATAAGACGACCCCCCAACTTTTCCCGTTAAAATATAGAGTTTGGGATATACTCGCTGTATAAGAAATACGACCCGGCGTATAAGACGACCCCCGACTTTTGAGAAGATTTTCCTGGCTTAAAAACTAGTCTTATACGCAGGAATATACAGTATTTTATTTTGCAGGGTCATATTCGTTTCAAGAATGCATTTAATTATTCTTGCTGCCCTGGCTGTTTAGTTGTCTTGTAATGGGCTATCTCCTTTTCTTGGTTCTTCAACTTAATGCCCCTCAGCCCTGCCCTTCCCCTGTTATTCTTGCCTTCTGTCAGACACTTCCAGGAAGTGCTTTATCAGTGCATATAGACTTCTTATCCTGCCAGATGGGCTCCTTGCATTCTAGTCTGGTCCCTTATACCTGAGCAGGGTAGGGGGCATTAACTAGGCAGAAGCCTGCCTGCGTGAGCGTGCCACACAACCTGCCTCTGCTCACTAGTGATCTTCTGAATTCAGCTTGATTTCTGTTTCTTTTTCACCATGCCATGGCTTGTTCCAAACTTCATTTACTTATCCTGAGAGCAACTAGCTCGGGAGGGTTAGTGCTCTTGATGCCCCATTCATTTCACTGTTTTTCAGCCCAACGGGAATCCCTTGTGGGCCACCTTCTGAGGAGGGGGACGTGCCAGTGATGGTTAGGGCTGTGGGCAAAAGTGGGCAGAGCCCAATGGATGTTTCTCTACACTGTTCCAGCCATGCGAAAGACAGAGCAGTTTCTGCATTCCCACCCACACCATCTCTTCGTCCTGCTCCTGGGCAGCCAAGAGGCATTGCAGCTCAAGGAGGGTGTGGAGCAGGACCAATGGGGTGTGTGGTTTCAATGGGGGGGGAGGCATGGGTTGGAGAAAGTCCCAAGGGCTGGATAGAGAGCCATGCAGGATCGCATTGGGACCCTGGGACTCAGGCTTACAGGCCATGCAGCATGTAGCCTAAGCCTGGTTTGCTGTGTCCTCCCTGGAACTGCTTGGCTGAGGTTGCCACGGGTTTGTAGATGCTGTGTGGAAACTTCAAAGCAGGCAGAACAACTCCTGAGCAAGCTCTCACTGTGAGATCAGAGGCCCGAGGGACTGTTCCTGCAGCCCTGTGGCACAAGGCTCGGTCCAGGCATGTTTTGCCGACTCAGCCTTGGGAGGAGGAGGGAGAAATCAACGCTCCCTGCCTCTTCCTAGCCGAGCACATTCCTTTGCCATTCCCATGGAGAAGAAGGTATTAAGCTGCTGCTGAAACCCTCCAAGCTGAAGTGTCCCAGCCTGGCAGGGAGGGATGGTACAAGCTGGTACCCTGCCTGTGAGGGGCTCTACCTTTGTCTGTCTGGCAGAGGGAGCTCTCTGGGAAGGCCCTGCTGCAGCTCTTTCCTCTGGACTGGATGGGAAGGGGTGCCCTAGATCTCAGCCCAAAATAACACCGTCTTCCTGGGTTGTGTTTCTGTTTTCCTCTCTCCCTTCCCTTTCTCCTTTCCCCTCCTGGGTTGTCCTGATTTCCTCTGTTTAGACCCAGTCAGGAAGTTCCGTTTTCAGCACTCATTTGCATCTCTCCCAGTCTTGATGAGCAACCACTGGAATATGGCAGTTCTGTCTTGCATGCCTTATATAGACAACAAACTGCCTGGGGAGAATGGGAGGGGAGGGTGAAGGGAGTATTTTGTGTCCAGAAGGCAATTTTTGATTGCTTTTGCTATATAGCAGGGGTGCCTTGACTGGAAAACGCCAAAAGCAGTGAGGTGCTATAGATGCACCTAACAAAAGGCATCTCTTAGGTAATTAGGAACAAATTGAAGGCTTATCTTTTGGTGCCTTGATCAGCCAGCAGCTGCCTAAAACACAAGGCGTAGGAACAGAGCAATTATTCTGTCTTTCCATCCTAATCCCTGGATTCCCCCCCTCCCCATCCTTGAATGTTCACATTATCAAGTTGGAATCTCCTCTGTCAGCTGTGGGGAATGCAGTTCATTTTAAAAATGACGCTTGCAGACCCTACAAGCACTTTATGAGTTGGTACTGATTGATATGAGCAGGGTCAGACTCTGTTTTGTCCAGATTAAAATACAGTGGTGCCTCGCAAGATGAATTTAATTCGTTCCACGAGTCAATTCATTTTGCGACAAATTCATCTTGCGAATCGCGGTTTCCCATAGGAATGCATTGAAATTTCTTTTTTTTTGCCCGTAGGAACGCATTAATTAAATTTCAATGCATTCCTATGGGAAACCGCAATTCGCAAGACGAATCTTTTGCAAAACGAATTCGTCTTGCAAGTCACCATCAGATCACCACCAGATCGCAAAACGCATTTGTCTTGCGAAAAATTCGTCTTGCAGGGCATTCATTTTGCGAGGTACCACTGTAGTGCCATTCTAGTGGCTGGGCGTGTGGCAAGTGCATTTACACAACTACTTCAAATACCTATATTGACTTGAGCCAACCAAGTTCAAAACGAGCCCACCCAAAGACGAGGTGTGATTTGCGCAGAATATGCATTTCATATGTGATTCCTGCGTACAGAGGTTCTTGGTTTCACATATATTGTCAAAACGAGGAAAACACAACAAATGCTTCCTCAGTATCTTAGTGTGGTGCTTCTGCCTCTGCCAATAATTGCCTGATGCATCAGGACAGCCTTTGGGAGTTTGGACTAAAGACAGTGAAACATATTCTCTGACATCTTCAGGTAGGACTGGGAATCTGAAACCCAGTGGAGACCTGATTCCAGTCAGTGTAGACTAGTTGTGGCCCTCTGGATGTTGCTGAATTACAACTCCCATCATCCCTTGCTGGGGCTGAGAAGAGTTGCTGTTCAACAATGTGTGGAAGGCCAAAGGTTCCCCACACCTGGTGTAAACAATACTGAGCTAGATGGACCCAATGGTCTAATCTGGTATAAGGCCGCTTCCTTTGTCCCTAAGGGAAAAGCTGAAGAGCATTGCTGTGGGGAGGAGACAGGGATGAGCTGGGGTAGGATGAAGGGCACTGCTTTAGGCCTTCCGGGGAAGGAGCTTGCACTTCCCTTTGCCCACACTTGGGGCAGCCAAGGCTCTGTGTGAGGCAGATGTTTCCTGTTCTTCAGGTGTCCTCTCCCAGCTCTCCTGTCCCTCACTCGCTGCATCACTTTTAAAGCTAATCATCTCTTCTCCTCCCCAGAAATGAGTGACATGGACTCGTACAAGGTGCTGCTGGATGGGCCGGCACCGTGGGGCTTCAGGCTGCAGGGTGGCAGGGACTTCAACATGCCACTCTCCATCTCCAGGGTAAGTCATGAAGAAGCTGTTTCTCAGGGAACTGTCCTAGTCCTTGTTGGTCAGCCATGGGTGCTTTCTTCTTCCCATGCATTTCCGAGGCTCAAGCAAGCACTCTTTCACACCTCTGTTATGTGCTGGTCTCTTTATCACAAAGGAAAGGAAAGGCAAAAGGTCACCCCGCCCAGAGCTGCCAGCCTTCTTTGCACTCATGATGTAATGAGAAGGTCCTGTTACTTGATCTTGGGCTCCTTGGGGCTCCTGCGCTCTATTTTTGGATCTGTAGCAATGGCTCTTGCCTGTGGCTGGGTGGAGCTAACTTGGGGTTTGTGGTAATGTGAATACGATATTCCGGCTGTTCCAAGTGTGATGCCAAGGAGTGTAACTTAGTCAATGCCAGCTTCTAGGGGGCAGCAATCTGGCTTTGACTTGTAGTTGGCAGCTGATTCTGTTGGTACCTAATCAATCAAACCCCTCTGTCCAGATGATGCTTTCTTTAGGCTCCCCCCGCCCTTTTTTTGCATATTCATGAATCTCCTGTTTGGGTGAAGTGGGGCTGACTTCTTTAGGATGAGGAATAAGGCACACAGCCTCTCTCCTCTGGATGGCTTCTTGGGATCTCCACCCACTCTGTGCTGGAGCAGAAATGAAATTCAACCCCACACTCCTAGCCCAGGCACCAGGGGATGCCAGCAGTGTTTGTTTCATCTTCCAAATGCCTTCTGCCAGAAAGTCAAGAGCTGATCTCTAGCCCTGGATAGTGGAGGGCAGAGTACTGCCAAGCAGGGCCTACTTTTTCCTGTGCTGTAAATGAGGCTCAAGGTCATGATGGACCATGCTCTGGTTGACACGGGTTCAAATCTCGTCACGTCCATAAACACACTGAACAGTTTTATGGCTTGCAGCTGGATTAGAGCCTTGGCTTCCCGCCTGCTATATAGGAATCATAGGGGCCTACCTCACAGGGTTGCACTGAGGATGTGCGTGAAGTGCTTCCAGCACTTGAGCACCTTGTAGGCAAGTACTAAGTATTCTACTTCTGTTGTTTGAAATTGGCAGCGCCCTGCCGCTTAGTAATAATAAGGACTCCCCATTCTTCTTGGTACTGGTGTACCCCAAGGCTTTCCCTCTGGGTTTTGAAGGAGCCCCTGCTCACCCTGGACGGCCAACCCAGGAGAGCCACTCCTGACCTGAAAGTGCCTCTCTGGGCTGGCTTGGGTGCTCACACGCTGGGCGGCTTGCAGACAACTCCTGCTCTGCTCGCCTTTTGCCTTATAAGCCTTGGAATGCTGAGTGCAGCCGCTGCTGCTGTTGCTGACGCTTGCAGCCAGCTTGGCAAAGCGGAATGTTTCTCTATAAACGAGAAGCCCCAAGGGCTGGAGAAAGGCACCAGAAAGCCCCCTTTCCATTGCCCCACAGCCAGGCACTTTCCCCACGCACATGCTGCTTATAGTCCTCCACATCTTTTGCAGCACCATCTCTTCCCCACCCCCCTGCCCCACCACACACTTGCTGGTTTTCCCATCAGTTGTGTGCTGGAGGTTTTGTTTGTACTTTCTCTGCTGCTCTGTTCCTATAAAGCTATTCTTCCCAGCCCATCTCTGGGGACGCTCTGCTTTCCTGCTTGGAGGGCTTTGTGCTGAGGCAGCCTCCACTGTTTGTGTTCCCTCACTCTCTCTCCTTTTTTAAAAAAAGAGTTTCTCCTGGCTCGCGGCCAAGCCTTAGCAAAGCCCCTGCCTAGACAGGGGAGAGCCTCTCTGCAGAGAGACCCCAGCTAGCGCCTCCCGCAAACATACCAGAGGCTAGAGCAGCAGCAACAGCAGCACCCTTCCCCTGCTTTCCCCTGTGCTAGCATGCCACAGCCCATCCCTCTTGCAAGAAGTATGAGAGCTCCTTTGTGGCCAGGCCTTGAGAAAGACTTTCCTTCCTGTGCTCTTTGGGGAGGGTGGC
Organism: Zootoca vivipara; assembly: GCF_963506605.1. Taxonomy (NCBI): domain Eukaryota; kingdom Metazoa; phylum Chordata; class Lepidosauria; order Squamata; family Lacertidae; genus Zootoca; species Zootoca vivipara. The sequence goes on along the minus strand of NC_083277.1, from coordinate 57,162,636 downwards.
TTGCTGCGTTTGGCTGTGGCTATCATAGCCAAGGATGGCCAGGGTTTCACTTGTTAGGCCATTGTGCTTCTGCTCAGGCAGCTACAGGTGGCTACAGTCAGCCGGTACTCCTGTGGTTTGGCTGTAGGTCCTCCCTTGGCAAGGCTCCTGGCATCTGTAGCAGCTTCAGAAGGAGGGTTGTGCAACGTTCCCTGTCCCACTAAGTGAACTGGAGCTTAGCTGTTCTGGGCTGTTGTGATGGCATTTTAGGCTCCAGCCACCACTGACTGTCATATTTAACCTCATTTTTCTTTTGCTCAGTCTTAAAAACTCATATAAGCTAGGGTGCCAAATGGTTCCTTAAACCAGGGTTGCAGTCACCAAAACGGAATGTCTTCTTGCCATTTTGGGGCAAGGCGGCTAAAGTCTTATTTTCTCAGTTAAACGTCTTTGCTAGATCAGATGACAACCTTGACCTAGGTTAAGAACTTTAAGAACTTAAAGAAGAAAAGTCACTTTATCCAGGGACAGTCCACAAATATACTGGCCTATTCCCACCTTTTTTTTTTAAAACAAAATGGGGACACAGACCATTCATAATGTAAGAATATTCTTCACAACAGTGAGCAGGGCAGTGGGGTAAGTGAAGATAAGCTACAACAATGAGCTATAACGTTGGTCTCTGGTCCTGCTCAGGTGGCACAGAAAAAGCATTTTGGTTCCTGAAATTCATTCCGCTTGTGCAGATGAAATATAACTGATAGAATTCTACAGGATGTGGTATTAGTGTGGGAAAACAGTACATATCCAATGATCTCCAGGTGTGCACCTCCAGATGGTAGAGATGTCAGGCATCATCCTGGCACCCAGGCATCTTCAGCAGCTAATAGCCAGGTGCAAAATGCACCGATCACCTGGCTAATTTCAAACACTGCTTTTGCCTTCCACTGTCCCAGACCTTTTTTTTGGGGGGGTAGTATTTTTTTACCGCACAATGCGCTTTTCTCTTCCTGGTTGAGAGATGTGGGATTTAGCATTCCCATTAATAAGAAATGCTAAACTTTTGGGAAAGTGCTTCCTGATTTGATGCTGCATGCCAGATGTCAGCATACAAGTGCGAGAGAAGAAGGCAGGGACTTGTAAAAGTAGTGAGAATTAGGTAGAAAGGTTTCTCTTCTGCTAAAATAATTTGCTAGGCCAAAAATAAAAATAAATAAAAATTAGTGAAGCATATGGTTGCAATTTATATGAGATATATAGGGTGGAAAGGCAAGGAGAGAAGCTCTGGTGGGGGGGGCTGTTGAGTAAAATGTAGGAAGCACAGCAGTATGAAATGTCTGTCTGGTGTCTGATGCAAATGCTTCTATCTCATGAGATGAAAGATCTTGCATGGAAAGTAAACAGGAAATAGGGTGAAAACAGATCCTGCATTTATTGGGACTGAGCCTCCCCCCAGTGCAAATATTAGTAACAGACATAGTGGAGCTGAATACACCTCGAATCTGACTGCCATCTTCAAAACTGCCAGCAGGGTTGACTCTTTAAAGGTAAAGGTAAAGGGACCCCTGACCCTTAGGTCCAGTCGTGACCAACTCTGGGGTTGCAGCGCTCATCTCGCGTTATTGGCCGAGGGAGCCGGTGTACAGTTTCCAGGTCATGTGGCCAGCATGACAAAGCCGCTTCTGGCGAACCAGAGCAGCACACGGAAATGCCGTTTACCTGGCCGCAGGAGTGGTCCCTATTTATCTACTTGCACTTTGATGTGCTTTCGAACTGCTAGGTGGGCAGGAGCTGGGACTGAGCAACGGCAGCTCACCCTATTGCAGGGATTCGAACCGCCAACCTTCTGATCAGCAAGCCCTAGACTCTGTGGTTTAACCCACAGCGCCAAAAGGTGGTACCTAAATAAGCATTTTGGAAACTCTTAATACAATCTAGACTACAATGGTACCTCGGGTTACAAACGCTTCAGGTTACAGACTCCGCTAACCTGGAAGTACCAGTAGTACCTCAGGTTAAGAACTTTACTTCAGGATGAGAACAGAAATCGCACGGCAGCGGGAGGCCCCATTAGCTAAAGTGGACCTCTGGAAAGAATTAAGTTCTTAACCAGAGGTACCCCTGTAGTTGATTTCATCCCCTAAAAATGGAAGATCAAATTTTTACAGCAGGATACCTAGAAGAATGTGAGCTTATGTGAGCTCATAACTCCTTTATGCTCGTTCCTGTTAAAACATTAGATTCCTTGCAACTTGGCAATCTTGGAAGGTGCAGGAGATAAAATGGCTTCACTGCTCCTCCAGAGTTGTCTGAAGACTGCCTGGGCTGTGTGACGAGGGTTGTCAACACTTGGCTTCTGTGCCAAGTCTGTTCCCTTGAGGGATGATACTTGGCTCCTGCAGTTGTGAACCCAGAAGCAAAGGAGGGATGTAGAAGAGGAGGCACAGCTGCAGCAGTGGGACTTGCCAGAAAGCCACTCTAGGGAGGTCGGGTTGGGCATTTGACCCACTGCACCCCTTGCTCAATGCAGGCTTCTGGCAAAGCTATTTGCTGTCCAGGGTTCTATGTTAAACGAATTGGTGGCGTAATCTGTAGGAGTGGCTTCCCCATACCATACAGTGCACCTCTTAATAAACAGGATATGGAACATATTTGCATGAATGGGTCACCTAGAGCTGGGGTGGCGAAACTGTGCCCCTCCAGAAGTTGCTGGACCACAGCTCCCATCATTCCTGACTTGGCCTTGCTGTCTGGGGCTGAAGGGAGCTGTGGTCTAATAATCAGGACGGCTGCAGGTTCCCCATCCTTCAACTGGAACACCCCCCCCCTTGGATCGAAGTGATGGAGGAAGTTATGGAACAGGAATAGAGAGCTTAACACTTGTCCAGCTTCAGCGCTGCAGGGTGGGTATTAAATGAATGTTGGCTAGTTGCGTTAGGAAGGAAGCTACTGGCTCATTAGCTCAATGCCTCTGAATTAACGGTTCATGGGCTGTGTGACTGCTCTGTGCTGCCAGGCTTCCTTGAGCTCATTGTGAACTTGTGACTTCTGCATACAAGAAAGATGTTCTGTGAGTCACACACTGGCAAGTAGGTGAAATATTCTGGGGTGGTGATGCAATTGGGAAACTGATGTGTCAGAGTGGTCTTCCAGCTCATGCACAGCCTTAGGAGACCACATTATTTTGGTTTTATTCCTGCATATTTGGGACAGGACAAGCTGTCAGGCCTCGATCAGCGCAGGGTGGCTGAGGACTGATGGGGAGAATCCAAGTCCTTTGCTCAGGTTCCTAGCTTGTGTCCATTACAGCTAGAAATGACCTGCTCCTTCTGTACCGAGCGCCTGTGTCTTTAACTTTTGGAAGGTCCTTTGAAGAGCCACCTAGAGACAAGCGACAGGGAGGAAGGTATTGCAATGGGCACACATTTCAGGTGCCTGCCGTGGTGGAAGGATGAGGCCATGATGGGTGATGGAAAAGAGCAGGTGCAGTGATTGATGCCTAGCTGGTTCAGCTGTCCCAAGGCTGAGTTCTGAAAACCAAGCAGAGCTGCTGAGGTCAGATGGAGAACAGGATAAAAATACACTCCTCGCTGTTGAAAGAGGGATGGAGCAAGGTGAGCGTTGTCCAAGGAAGCTCATTGGCTGGGCCAAGAGGGCTGTCTCCCCCATGTACTGCAGCTTGGCTGTACCTTCAGAGGCACTTGTGCTAACTTGCCAGGGAACTGAGTACAAGGCTGTAATTTTGTTGGGATTTTGACGTTTTCCCAAAGGCCCCAGTTTGCTAAGATAGATTCTGAACGCTCACATTTCATTTCAGTGCAGCTGTATGAAGAAGAAGAAAATGCAGGGTTCTATAATAGCTGCTGCAAAGCAGGGCTGTGTGTATTCTGTACTCAAACAGAGCAAAAATCCTTCACTTAAAAAGCAGAATTCTAAATCAGGGGTGGTGAAACTCTAGCTGCCCAGATGTTGTTGGTCTACAGCTCCCATCATCCCTGACCATTGGCCGTGTTGGCTGTGGCTGATGGGAGTTCGGAAGGCCACAGGTCTAAAATCATGCCAATCGTGCAATATTGCATTGTCTTTGCTGCTTTTGTTAGTCATGATGGGGCGTGAAGAAGTCCTTCCCGACCACTCTGCAGCTCTGCGGTAGAGCTCCTCCTTTGCATGCAGAAGGTCACAGGACCAGGTTCAGTCCCCAGCACCTCCAGTTTGGGCTTGGAAAGACTCCTGCCTGGATTGGAACCCTTGAAAGCTGCTGCCAGTCAGTGTAGACCAGGCACACCCAAACTTCGGCCCTCCTGATGTTTTGGACTACAATTCCCATCTTCCCCGACCACTGGTCCTGTTAGCTAGGGATCATGGGAGTTGTAGGCCAAAACATCCGGAGGGCCGCAGTTTGAGGATGCCTGGTGTAGACAATACTGAGCCAGATGGACCAATGACCTGACTCGGAATAAGGCAGCTTGCTATGTTGACTGCAGAACACAAACTACTTTGAAGCACCAGGGATTGAGAGTAGCCAGGCCTGTTCTTCTCTTGTTTTGAAAGAAACCGTTTTGCAAAAGTAAGTTGTCAGCTCTCCGTGCTTGAGAGCTAGTGGCTCTGTGATTGCTGAGCGGGGGAGTCTGTGGCTTCTTGTTCCCAGCAACAGAGCTGGTTATGTTTGCTGGGAGTGAGTTGGCTCAGGTTTCTAAAACTGAGCAGCAGCAAGCAGGTGTGGGCCGCCCCAGTGTGAAGGTCATTGAAATGGAGGCAAGAGGAAAGGCCAGAGGGGTGGAGATTGAAGGAAGGAAACTGCTTCCCCCCCTTTGGTGAAAACCAGACCCTTTTTGATGCAAGTTGGCTCCAGGATTGAAAACCCGCCACAGGCAGGAAGTGGGGAAGAAATGCCTGTTCCCGCTGTGACCAGCCACCCTCATATTTTTTCTGTACTGGTGGGGTGGGCATGGGGGTGGAGGAGGCCAGCTAAGCTTGCTGGCTGGGAATAGACTGGCTGTCCTCTGGGGCCAGGGAACTGCAGAGCCCCGAACTTCCTGCCCAGCCTGGATAAATGCACACACAGCGCCAAAGGGGTGGTCGTTTTTAGGCTTGCTCATGTGTAATAAGGCAGGAAGGAAGCAGGAAGGAGGGAGTGGATTTGACTGTGCCAGAAGATGGAAATCTAGTGCATTTCTGGATTAGCTGTACTGTCCAGCCTGACGTCTTGTGTTCTCTCTTTCTGACCATATAACTGCCATGGAATGACCTCTGCCTTTTTATCCCCTGTGATTTCAGATCTTGGGATTGTGGGGCTGTTGAAACTTGTCCTGATCTCTGGATGTGCTCTTTGTGTCATGACACTACCATGTTAAAAAGCAAATTAAAGATGCAGGATTTTGCAAAAAAAGAGAAAAGAATAGGAATGAAGTGTTACAGTGGTGAACCAGATTTAAAACAATAATAGTTTCAGTGTATGGGTGGAAACGAGGAAATCCTCCTTCTATTTGAATATAGCAGTTTGCCTTCCCCTGGCCTTGCATTGTTCAGCATTCTCCAACCTGGTGCCCCCAGGTGTTGTTGGACTCTGACTCCTATCAGTCCCAATCTGGGGGTGATGGGAGCTGTAGTCCCAAATGTCCAGAGGGCCCCAGGTTGGGGGTGGCCAGAGCAGCGGCTTCTTATCCTCCTTAGGGGGAGCCATTTGCATGCCGGGCCAGGCACCTTCTTCACCCCCAACAGTGAAATGACCTGATTTCTAGACTTCCCACTACCTTATGCCTGGGAAGCATTTTCCTCAAAGACTCCCAGGGAAAAGGATACATTGGCACCATACATAAAGTTGGCATTGTGCCTGCTGGGCATGGCCTGTCAGAATTGCCTGGTGGGGTGAACTGAACAGGTTGGGAGAAGGTATATCTTGGTGCACATCAACTCCAGCTGTCATTTCCCCCCATTTGAAAGATCAGACAAATTTATGATCTGGCTGCTCCATCCCTCGGGGAACTCGTGCATTCCACCTAAAGTTGCACACATTCTTCCACTTTCCCCCCTTGTGTATGGCTCTGTCCCTGGGATTCTTTCCATATAAAAATGAAAACACAGGAGCTGCCTGGAGCAATAGCCCTAGCACCATAAGCCTTTGGCCACAGCAAGTTCCTACATAAATGCCCCTTATAACATGGGAGCCATATATAGCAGCATGTGGTTTCCTTAGAAATTTATCTTTTGTTGCTGACAGTGAATTTGTACTGCTAGGGGCAAACAATTCGCTCTGTTCCTGCTTCACCAGGGGAAACACCTTGGCAGAGCTCCTTTCAAGTTCCACCCATTTAGGGTGCTTCTTTTCCAGCCCTCCTAGAGCATTCTGTCCTCAGTATTTCACACAGGTCTCTTGCGATGGGCTGTCATGGTGTTGGTACAAAGCCCGGATTTTTCATCTGGAGTCCTGGGTCAAGGAAGCAAGAAGTTGCTGCTGGGCTTTGCAGGAGGGTTTGCCAGCCCTCTGAGCTGCCTGGAGATCTAGCAGCAGACGCAGACTCTCCTTTTATGTTCATGTTGAGCTGGACTTGGAAGAATACTTGGGCTTCCTCCAAGTGCCAGCAGATCTTCATCCCAAGTGAGCAGGGATGGTTGAAAGCTGTATCACCCCTGGATGCTCTTAATCCCAGATGCAGTAGTTTCCTGCCCTTTCATACAACTAAGAGGATGTATTAGCTGAGTTGGCAAGAAGAGGGAGAAGTTGGCTGGAGTGATACTTGAGACATTTTAGTGATGTGCCTAAGTGGCTGGTCCTTATGGCTTAGCGACCTAACCTAACCCTGTTTATTTGCCACAACCCTCAAGTCAGGAGGCAGATGGTTAAGGGGGGATATTTAGAGGATGTTGCCCAGAGAAATGGTTGCACTGTCCTCAGGAATAACTGGCCCTGCCCCAGAGAAAGCTGGTAAAAAGGTAAAGGACCTGTGGCAGTTAAGTCCAGTCGTGAAGGATTCTGGGGTTGCGGCGTTCATCTTGCTTTACTGGCCGAGGGAGCCGACGTTTGTCCGCAGACAGTTTTTCTGGGTCATGTGGCCAGCATGACTAAGCTGCTTCTGGTGAACCAGAGCAGCGCACAGAAACGCCGTTAACCTTCCCGCCGGAGCAGTACCTATTTATCTACTTGCACTTTGACGTTGTTGTTTTTTTGGCTTTGAAATTCTTTATTGATATCTTAACATTGTACATAGTTATAGATACTTACAATAATAAATTTGTTGCGACCTATAATACGTATTTGTCATTTCTTTCTTCCAAAATTATTTTCATTCACTTAAACCTACAAAAGATACATAGAAAATACAAAATAGATCCTCACAAAAACCAACCACATACGGTACACTAAAAAAAACCAAAAACCCCTATCCCTAATGGCTTCCCACCACCTCCCGAAATGCATTACATTTATGGTATTGATGTACATTCGTTTTTCATGTTTTTGTGCTTCCCATAACATATCTTACCTTCCTTTTTTTCTATAAGTTGTTTCTTATTATATACATGAGTCATTCTGGTGCTGCCATGGAAATTACATCATTGTTATTGTTTTCCTGTAAATACCTTTTGAACATATCCCAATTTTTCACAAATACCTGTTTTGAATCTCCCCTCAATTCATTCGTTAGTTGAGCCAATTCCGCGTAATCCAAAAGTTTGTTTTGCCATTCCTTTACTGTTGGTATTTTATCCCCCTTCCAATTCATAGCTATTGGTACACGAGCTGCTGCTCAGGCTCAGCATCAGTGATCTACACCAAACCTCCAGTTGCATCGATATTGATATTGTAGCATCCGTCAGAACTGACTCATCCTCATCTCATGCACTTCAATAGAAAGCGAAGTCTCGCTGCCTACTGCAGTTCAGATCACGTTCTTGTACTTTGTAGCTCAGGGGGGTGGGGGAAACTTGGTGGCACCGTGTGAAGAATCCCATTTTGTTGCTAGCACACTGAGTGGGCGATATAACAACCAGGACTAAACTTTGAGTGATTGACAATACCCAGCCAAACAGAACCTCATGGTTTTGTAGTAGTAATCCCAGCACATCTCTCATTCTGCCTCCGTACAAGCCAGGCTGGAACCATCACATAAACTTGGCATCCTCTCAGCAAAGTCCACCACCACCAGCCATGGCGCTCTTCTAGAGTGGCTGTCTCTAGAGTGGCTGTAAAGGAACCCCTGAACACTTCTAGAGTGGCTGTAAAGGTACCCCTGAACATTAGGTCCAGTCACGGACGACTCTGGGGTTGCAGTGCTCATCTTGCTCTATAGGCCGAGGGAGCCGGCGTTTGTCCGCAGACAGCTTCTGGGTCTTGTGGCCAGCATGACTAAGCCGCTTCTGGCGAACCAGAGCAGCACACGGAAACGCCGTTTACCTTCCCGCTTGGAGCAGTACCTATTTATCCACCGGTACTTGCACTTTGACATGCTTTCGAACTGCTAGGTTGGCAGGAGCAGTGACCGAGCAACAGCAGCTCACCCCGTCGCGGGGATTTGAACCGCCGACCTTTCAATTGGCAAGCCCTAGGCTCAGTGGTTTAGACCACAGCGCCACCCACGTCCCTGAGAAAGCTGGTATTAAACCAATAAATCAGAAGTGGGAGCACATAATGCTTCTATTCCAAGCGGCTTCTTTTTGATTCTCGACAAAGTCAATTCCAGCTTTTAGGGGGTTAGGCAGGCACGCAGGAAAGCCCTTGGTGCAGCTTCTCCCTACACATTTGATCATGGTGTTCAATTGTCCAGTTATTGTTTTAAAACATTATTTCTTCATTTGTCATTTACTCCAAAAATGTATCTCAAATAGACTTACAATTTTTTAAAAAAGCTTAGAATACCAAATTTAAAATACCAAAAAAGAGATAAAACACCAAATTAAAAAAAATGATTTTTTAAAAAAATTATTCACTAAAAGTGCTCATCGTACAGCAAAACTAAAAGGACACATCCTGCTCCCCTCAACTGAAAAATTATTGGGTGAACAAGAGTACCTTCACCTCGTGCCTAAAGGCTGATGGTGATGGCACCAGACATATCTCTCTGGAGAGAGCATTGCACAGTCAAGGATGCCTGACAGATCATCCCTGAGGCCAGACACTGGTCTAGTGCATCCACTAGAGTACCACCCACTCCCAACCAGGACAGCCACTCTAGAAGAGCGCCATGGCTGATGGTATCAAAAGCTGCCAGGAGATCAAAGAGAATCAAGAGGGTTGCACTTCCCTGTCTCTCTCTGCTGACCAAACGTTATCATACTGGACAGCCAAGGCAGTTTCCAGCTCCCAAAACACTGTAGGAAGAGGGTCCTTGCCCTTAAGACGTACAATCTAAAAGAGAGCGGCATGGGAAGGAAGCGTTACTGTGGAGGGGAGCAAGCTCCAGCACCAGTTCTCATACAGTTACTGCTCTTATAATAACCAGCTGGGATGGAAGCTGTTCAGGTCACCTGATGGAAGGGTTGCCATTAGGTAGTAGCTGAGGGAGGGCCAGAGGCTGCTGGTTTCTTAGCAGACGCAATGGAAGTGTGTGTGTGTGTGTGTGTGTGTGTGAGAGAGAGAGAGAGAGAGAGAGAGAGAGGGGGAGCCCTTGCCTTTCTCACCAGCTGCATGCTGGCCCCTGACCCACCAATCACCGTCCCATGCATTCCTTCGGGCAGAAAGGCTGGCCCTCCCCTGCTTGAGCTTGTCCAACAATGACCATCTTTGGGGTGAGAAGATGATGTCGGTGGGGCCGAAAGGGTCATGTGAGCCATGCTCTGCTTCCTCTGGGGCCCCCCTTCCCACTCAAGAATTGCCCCAAGGGGTCCTGCATACCTGGGACAGTCTTCCATTTCCCAGTGGGGAGGGCCTCCCACGGCGGCAGGGGAAGGAAGAGCACCACTGCCTTTCGCATGCTAGCCAAGGCTTATCCTTGTCCCCTCTGGTGGTTTCCCCTCTGCCGATCCATGGGCTTCAGCATGCATCTGATGGTGCTGGCACCAGGCCCATGGGCGTAGCCAAGGGGGAGCTGCCCCCCATCATGTAAACAATAGAAATGCTTAACTAACTGACCAATCACGTTGGTTCTGGTCCCTCCTAACAAAAGTCCTGCCCCGCCCCCCCCCCAAACTGGCTACGCCAGTGATCCAGGCCTGTTCTGGAAAATTAGTTGAATTCTCCGTGGTTTCAACAGGCGCAAGTGGTTTTTCTGTTTTAAAAATCAACCCTAAGGAAGCCACATGGTAGCCTTCCAGTTGCCAGCATGGATTGCTGTAGCCAAGACCTCTAGCATAGCCTTCTGCTGACCCCTCCCACAGGCAGCCATGATTGCGGTTTGAGTTTCTTGGACACAGCTCCCTTTTGGCCAAGTGGTGCAATCATGCTCCGCTTTCCCCCTCTGCTTCTTTCTGCTTGGGACTTGTGGAACAGGAAGACTCTGGGTTAATTAATGCCTCACTGCCCCCAGGGTGGGTATTGCGTTGCTGCCGCTGAGCTAATGTCTCTGTCTGCTGACAGAGGGAGATGAATGAGATGGCTGGGAGAGGTGATCCTGCCGAGAGAGAGAGGTGGGCTCCTTGCCTGCCCCCATCTACTCTCTAAGCAGACATACAGGCTTGAGGAATTTCTGTGGCTTTGTAGCTCCGACAGGCCATGAGTGTGACACATGGATTGCGTTATGGGAAAGGCATTGATTCACTCCAGGCTCCCTTCTTCAGAGCCCTGCTCTCTAGTAAAGTCTGGAGAAACCCTTGGGGATGCTGGAGCCAGTCACCTCCTCCCTCCCTCCCTCCCTCACCCCCCCCCCCAGTCCAGAGATGGGCTTGGGATGAGGCTCCTCGGATTCCTCAAAACCTGCCTGCTTCTCTCCAGCAAAGCTCAACACTAGGTCCTTTCACCAGAAGCGCGACAGTTTTCTCTTGCCTTTGTGGGGGCTCAGCATGCTGTTGGTGCCCAGTGCAGGGGTGAGGGGCACACGGTGGCTCTTCACCTCTTTGCTGAGTGTCTCAGTTGGCTTACGAATAGAGAAAAGGAATGGGAGGCTGAACGGCGCTTTTGTAACGCTGGGAACAGGCTGGCCCTGTGCCACGGGGCTTTTGCAAAAGCACAACAGGATGACTGGATGGTGGGTGTGTATGGGTAGTTATTCCACAGTTAGCTCCAGTGCAAACTTGTTAAAATGGGGATCGGATGATCCAGCCCGTGCAGGAGACTCCTGTCGTGAAAGCTGCATGCGCATAGACGTGTGTAGATGTTCAGCTGCATGGAGGGAGGAAAAGCTTTGGTAGCGTGGATCCTTCTTTGGTTGTTTGACCCGGGAAATGCCTTTCAATTTTGAACCGTGCAGAGCTGAGAAAGCGCCTGGGAAATCAAAGTTATTTGTGGGGGACATGGTCTCCTCTCCGTGAGTGGTAGGCAGGAAGGCAACATGCCTTGCATCTAGAGGACATATCCAGAGGATCAGTAAGTGCATGCAGCAACTCACAAGTAACCGTCCAGCACGATCACAAAATATCCAGGCCACTGATAAGGAAACTTATATGGAGGGTGGCGATACTGCTGTTTGTTTCTTCGGGGTGAGGGAATAGATAGGTGTATGTAAAAAAAAAAAAAATGTAGCTGCATGCTGCACATTGAGTGTAACATGTAGTTTGGTTCTCAGCCGTAACTGAGTGGCAGAAACAAAACCTACAAGCCGCAAGAAGTGCATTGTGTCAGAAGATGAACATGCAGAAAATCCCCTAAAACTGTATTCCGTTGCAGACCAGAGTTGTGCCCCTTGGGCTGATCTTTGGAAATCTCAGTGTGATGAACGATTTTGCTAAGAGTGGCCTTATGATAAGTTTATGAATAACTGGATTTCCCTATACAGTCTCGCACTCTTCTGTACTGTGTAAAGCAGGCTAGGCTAGAAAGACTTTTGTGTTATCTACAGACTCCTTTGTGTTTAAACTTGTAAATATTTGACCATCCAATACATACCTCCCCCCCACCAGGTTCCTGAATGTACCAGCTCTCGGGTTGATTATCCAAACAACATTTGCATTAATGCTGTGTGGAGGTTACTCAGATAAGGGTTGGCTCGGACTTAGCTGCTTTCATCATAGGTAGTTTCACATTTGTCATTTCCTCTCCCCAACCTTCTTTCCAAGTAAAGAATAGCGCCATTTCCTATTAAGTTTCACAGGCTGTTTCATTAAGATGACAAATTGCCCTGTGGCGTCTAAAATGCTAGCTAATGGCAGAATGATTATTAGTAAGTTGGAGCTTGCATCATCATCACCTTCGCAAAAAATGTGGCCCAGTGCAGACTTGCTGTTGCGCAGGGTTAAGGGGTCAGGATCATGTCTGCCTTCTCCTTGCACTTCCCATGGTGTGGATTGTTACACCTGCCTATTCCTACCTCTGTTTCAAAAGCCACTTGGCTGATCCTAAGCTCATTCCCGCAACAGCCTTGATCGCATGGCCCTCTTCCAGCCCATTGCATCTCAGGATCAATCCCTGGTTTCTTCAGGGCTGGGAGAGACCCCTGCCTGACACCCTGGAGAGCCACTGCCAGTCAGCCTAAGTCAGGCATAGCCAATGTGATGCTATCTGGATCTTGCTGGGCTGTAACTCCTATCACCCCTGACCATTGAAGATGCTGGTGAGGGCTGATGGGAGTTGGAGTCCCGACGACGACTGCAAGGCACTACATTGGCTACCCTGAGGTAGATGGACCATGGTCTGTATATGGCAGCCTCCTATGGTCCTACCCCTTTGAAGCATTTGCATCTATACACTGAGGCTATGTATATTGGGTGTCCTTTGCTTATCAGTGATTGGGGTAGGGGGAGAAGAGGTGTGCCATTTCCAAGTGGGATTGCTCGTTGCATATGGACTATACCAGTGTTTCCAAAACTTGGATCTCCAGCTGCTTTTGGGCTGCAGTTCCCATCATCCCTGACCACTGGTCCTGCTAGCTAGGGGTGATGGGAGACCCAAGTTTGGGAAACACTGGACTATAACATGGGCGTGAGAGTGGGTGGTTTCAGTAAGATTGCCTGTTGCGTGCTGCGGACTTCTAGAAGTTCACATTCGATTTAGGGTTGCCATATTTATTTATTTATTTCCTGGCAGGACTCCTGTGCTTTTTAGCAGCACAACAAAAAGGAACTCTGCAGATGAACTTCTGCCTGTTGCAGAGGATGGGTTTATCTGCTGTGTTTCTGCTGGTTTGCCTGGCAGTTATTTAAACACAGTCCAACAGGTGGAGGGGGAACACACACACACACACACACACACACACACACACACACACACCACACCACACCACACCACACCACACCACACCACACCTATTGGTAACACTCTACTTCTGAACGAATGAATGTGGCCCTCTCCCGTACTTCCAGTTTTTCATAGAGGCTTCTAAACCTCTATGGAAAGGGAGCGCCTTTCTTCCGGTCGAGTTTTCAGTGTCTGTGACTGCCTGCTGCAAGCAACATCGTTCTTCAAAGCATCGTTCATAACTTTCCCTTTTTCTGAGATACTCCCAAATAGTTTTGAAGTGGTGTGGTTTTGTGCGTGCTGTTCTGCTGTTCGCTTTGTGGAAGATTATGAGTGTCCTGCAGTCCTGAGTGTTTCTAAGAAGATTCCAACTAGTACTAAACATATCCAAATAGGGCAGAGACAGAGGTGGGTTTGTGTGCAACAGAGAAGCCGTTCCCTGCAAGCAGTTGGGGTGGGTGGGTGTTTGTTCAAGGCCTGTTAGTGCCTGGGCATCTGTAGACAGCACCAGGCAGCATGCCTGCAAGTGCCTATGGCATTAAACAGCCGCTCATGCCTGCTTCTGAAGCTTCTTCCCTGCAGATAACCACACCAGCTTGGGGTGGGCTGGGCAAGGACAGCCGGCATGCCCAATGCTGGGGGCAGGACCCAAAGCATGGCCTCAGTCCCCTCAGCAATGCCTGTGAGGGAACTACAGGGGAAACTCGGAAAATTAGAATATCATCGAAAAGTGCATTCATTTCAGTAACGCAACTTAAAAGGTGAAACCAATATATGAGATAGATGCATGACATGCAAAGCAAGATATGTCAAGCCTTTATTTGTTGTAATTGTAATTATTTGTCATTAGGCGGGTCAATTATAAATGGAATGCAATTAATGAAATGTATTATTATTTTTATTATTAGTACCCCGCCCATCTGGCTGAGTCTCCCCAGCCACTCGGGACGGCTCCCAATCAAGTATTAAAACAATACGGCATTAAATATTAAAGACTTCCCTAAACAGGGCTGCCTTCAGATGTCTTTTTAAAATTATTTCCTTGACATCTGATGGAAGGGCGTTCTACAGGGTGGGTGCCACTACCGAGAAGGCCCTCCGTCTGGTTCCCTGTAACCTCACTTCTCGCAATGAGGGAACCGCCAGAAGGCCCTCGGCGCTGGACCTCAGTGTCCGGGCTGAACGGTGGGGGTAGAGACACTCCTTCAGGTATACAGGACCGAGGCTGTTTAGGGCTTTAAAGGTCAACACCTTTAATAGCAATGTTTATTTTTGTTTATTTTTGTATTCTTGTAACTATTTGTTTTATTACTGTGGAATTTCCAAAAGAAAGCATTTGTAAAAGTTAAAAGAAAAATAAAAAATACTAAGTTGCATTACTGAAATAAATGCACTTTTCCACGATATTCTAATTTCCCGAGTTTCACCTGTAATATGCCAGGAGTCTACCCAGCAGTAATTGCATGATGCTCTGGACAAGTGGCCAATGTGTGAAAGGAGTTCTAGGAAAACACTGTCCCAGACTTCCCCTCTTCACTCTCAACCTTGTGGAGGGTTGTAGCTTAGCGGTAGGGTGCATGCTGCCCCAGGTTTAATCCCTAGCAACTCTGAGTAGGGCTGGGCATTGTCCCCTGTCTGAACCTCTGGAGAACTGCTACCAGTCAGTGACTGTAGTCAGTGACTGAGCCAGATAGACCAGTAAGTCTGAGGCAGTGCAAGCAAGGCAGCTTCCTTGGTTCCTAACCACCGCTCAGACTCCCCTTCCTTTCTTCTTCCACATATTAGTGCAAAGCAGCCCTGGGAAACTGCTGAAGGGCGTGGTATAATTCAAATAAATAAAAACGGGCTCCTTGTACTGCAAAGCTCTTCTCCTAAGGCTCAGCAGGCAAGATGGTGCAATCAGTTGCAATGCTGTGCCTCTCTCTCTCACTCATTTTGGGGATCCCAGAATCCCCTTCATGCTGTGTTGTGTGTGTACTGTATATTACAGGTAGCCAGAAGGAGACAGTTTGGTTAAGACTGACAGTTTGGTGCCCTTTTGTAGAAGTTGATTCCCTGCCATAATCTAATGGTGAGAACCTGGGCTCAGAGTTCATTCAATCAGACTTTTAATCTTGCCTGCCCAGGGAGCACTGTGCGCTTCTGTGTCCACAAACTCAACAAACATGAGAGGAACGCCAATACAAGCAGTAGGAGGGAATTACAAAGCCAAAACACTGGGGGGTGGAGGGGATGGTGGAGTGTTGCTAGACAGGGGATGTGTGTTGCTAGACAGGGCTTTTCACCACCTGCTTTTAAAAGCTGAACGACAAGAGTATCGGCAGGTGCAGCTTCACTGGCTACTTACAGCATCGTGGTGGGAATGGCCATATTCCAACTCAGAACCAAGGAGTGCACTTTGGGTCAGCAGCCAGGCAACTGCAAAGTTACGTTTGGGCTGTTTTGTCTGGTCTGTTGCATTCATCAGCAAGTCTAAACTCTCCCGTAGGCCCTGGGCTCTTCCAGATAATTTGTTTTTATTGCACAATAAATGTGCAGTCGTTGCTCAACTTCTCTGCAGCGGATCCAAATACGGTGACCAGACGCAAAGCAGGACAGGACTCTTGTATCGCCAAGCCAGGAGGGAAGGAATTTTTGCAAGATGCAGCTTGCCATGCATGGGTGAGAAAAGCTGCACCTCCCTGAAATTCCCACTTCTGTACAAGTCTTAAAGCTACAGGAGCCTGGTCATTCTGTGCTTTTTCTTCCCCTCACCCACGTAGCACATAAAATTCATTCTTAACCCCTTACTGAATTTGTTTTATGCTGTTTAGGAGCTAGCTTTTGTATTGCAGGTATCTATATTTCCCCCATAATGTATTTGTAAAGCTAACCTGGGAGTTTATTTTTTCCTTTTTCTGGGAGCACATATTATTCCTCCAGCTTTGCTTCCTTTTGCCCATACATGTGCAATGGGAGTTCAGTGTGGTTTTGCAACTTTTTGTGCCTCAATTTTTTTTGGTATTGCCCACATAATGGCCTCCTCGCTCAACTGACAAGCCAGATGGGCAGGGTACAAATAATAAAATTACTGCTGATATCATTATTATTATTATGCTCCTGCCACCATAAAATTCTTATATATCCCAGCCTTGGGGATAATCTGATAATGAAAGTATACCCAATATGAAATTACATCTGGATATACTGAAGCGCATTGTGTGGGGGCGTATTTTTACATGTGTCATTACATCTCACTCATTGCTGTCTGTCACCACACCCCTACTCCCATTTTGCTTGTCAGCTCAAATGAAGGGGTGTTTTTTTAAAAAAATTTTTTAAAAAAACTGCTATTTTTTATTTTGCAGAACAGCTATATCAAACATAAAAAGGAAATTTGTGTTGTACCTGAAAATGAGTGCCCATGGTGGTGGGCGATGAGCCATCTTCCCAGCAATGATTATGCAGGTTACAGAGATGTGACCAAATTCCAATTACCGTACTTGATTGGCAAGAGTGGCTGGGGAAACCCAGCCAGATGGGTGCGGGAATGAATAATAAAATTATTATCTAAAGATGAAGCAGAGCCCCTGCTTTCTTTGCAAACACACACGCTTTCTCAATGGAAGCAGATTAGAGGCCTCCTGTACACCTACCTGCCAGGCCATTCTTTATCCTTGTGCTCTTCAGTAACCTACTGGTGGTCCTTGCCATGACATACCATTTAATAAAAAACATTTTCACTTGCTATTTGTGCAAATCTAGCAGATCTCTCCTTGAAGCACTGGCTTTGGCAGAAGTTTGTTGTAGCACCATTCCACAGATAATTCATTTTTCTTTTATTTCTTTAAATGGTGCCCATTTGCCATTATGCAAACACATGGATGCATGCCCAGAATGGATGCCAGACCTCACAGAGGGTTGTGGGGTTATTATCTATATTTATGTCTCTGAATTGCTTTGCTCACGACCATGACTCAGGGTTACTTACAGATACAGGTAGAGAGGAGGGAAGAACAACAACACACAGCAGAAATTGATCCCATCAGGCACCGCCCACTTTTGCGGGCAGGAAACATCAGCATGGGTTTTCAAGACATAACATTGAAAGCACTCGGATGTCAGCACACAAACACACGCCTGGCACCATTCATCTACAAACTCATCCATGCCCCAATGTGTGGACATAACCAATGCAAAACACGGGGTGTGATCAATGTACCACTGGAGCTCAGTGAGTGATGGCAGTAATGCAGCACTAAGACTAAGAACTGGGGTTTGGAAAGGTTTTGGGTGTAAGCTAATCCTGCTTTGTTAAGGATGGCTGCAGGGCCTATGAGAGGAATTTTATCAGGGATCAAGTTTCTTCCTCTCCAGCGCCATGGATGGCTGTGTTTGCTTGTGGGGTGTTTTTTTTTGGGGGGGGGGCTTGAATGCTATGGGACAGTGTGAATCCAGAAAGATCATGCATACGATTGTTGGCAATTTAAGATGTGCAACTATATGGTTTTGTGGAGAAGCAGCCAAGGCATGTTTCAGAGGCTTCTTTATATTACCAGAAAATGATATGCTGATCAGTGTTCGAAATTCTCCAGGCCACTTGCGACCAAGCGAACATGATGTCTCCACCATCTGGAGATGCATGCCTGGGGATCCTTGGATCTTGACTGTTTTCACACACACAACACATCCTGTAGAATTCTATCCGTGATATTTTATTTGTGCAATCAGAATGAATTTCAGGAACCCCTACATGGCAACTAGACATTTTGTTTTGACAACCGTAACCCTGGTTTAAGGAGCCATTTGGCGCCTAGCTTATATATCTGAGATTCTAACACTGGTCATTGCTGATCAAAGCCAAAGACCATGAGTTAGGCATGAGGAGCCTCTTTGGAGGCCAGTATGTGGTGTTGGTGCAAGTCGGGATCTCCTTTTAATGGCAGGAGGAGAGATGCGGCAGTGAAGTCTTATGCAGTGAAATATGTCTCATTCATAAATTTGTACCTGTCTCTTCCTCTGAGTTTTGCATCATCCCTGGGAGGCAGGTTAGACTGGAAGATAGCTGGGTAGCCTTGCCGTTGCCCTACCTGCTGGGTTTGAATATTGCTTTCCAACTTCCAGGCCCATCGATTAATCAGTTCCAGCCACTACCCCACACCACTTTGAGCATTGTTCTCTACAGTGCTACCACCTCTGGAGCATGCAACTTTTACACGCTTTATTTAGCAGAAACTATGGGGGAAACACAGGAAGGCAGGATTGGATCTGATTCCACTACTCCAGATCTTGCTCCACTAGACATGGGGTAATGCTGAGAACCACATTGCTTGCTTCCTGCCTTTGTCTCTTAATGTGGGTAACTATTCTGTGTCACTGAGTCTTCTTCTTCCTGTCCTTGCAGCTCACCCCCGGGGGTAAGGCAGCCCAAGCAGGTGTGGGAGTAGGTGACTGGGTGCTAAGCATTGATGGAGAGAACACCAGCTCCTTGACCCACATTGAAGCACAGAACAAGATCCGTGCGTGCGGGGACAAGCTCTCGCTCAGCTTGAGCAGGTAAGAGGCTCTTGGTTTGAGTTAAGATTCTAGGAGCATGGCATGCATTTTAGGATCGAGAAGTGGTTATGGCCGACGTTGTCCTTGCACTCAAGCCCAGTCCTCGGGATAATTTAACTCACTGGTTCTCAAACTTTTTTCCTCTGGGCCACACTTCCAGAATAAAAACTTGCTCACACCACACTATTTTTTTTTTATTGATAAGAAATGCATTGGAAAGCAAAAAAGAAACAACTAGCAGTGCTTGATCCAGAAAGTATAGAACAATGCAGCTACATAATAACATGTATCATTCCCAAAATATAATGATCAATGAGCCTCTTACATATGTACTTTAAGCATGTATACAAACTGAATGAGAGGTGTGAGCTTGCTTTTGCTGGCAACTTCATTTATATTAGGTCCAACGAGTCAAACTCTCATCTCCTCATCAACACGAAGAAGCCTTTCTCTTTTCTGATCTTTTGCATTTGTCAGAGTTGAATATCCCTATTCACAACAATGTGTCGTGGGATTGCAGAATAGCCAATGTTGTTCTCCAGCCCTCTGTTGAAATGGCAATCCTGGATCACAACTTGATGCTCAATATCACTTGATGCTCTTGCTCTTTTTGAAAAGATACTTATCCATATTCTGCAGTATAGATACTACACTACACTGAAATGTTTAAAAGTTTCTTTGTCCTTGAGTCTTCCTGCTACGCTTGCCATCCTCTCCTGCCGCACCAATGTGGGGTCCCACACCCTTTGAGGAGCGCTGTCTTGACTCGTAAACATAGCAGTAGGCTAACTAGCTTTTTACTTTGGTGAACTGCCACCACTTCATAGCGTATTTATACCCACAGTGATTTTGGTTGCATCTGAATCACTGGAGAGTGGAAGAAAGCCTCTCTAACTCTCCAGGGGTCCCTTATGCAGCCAGCCAGAGTGATGCTTAAGTGAGTGTGTGAAAGAGTGGGTATTAACACTGAGAGAGGCTAAGGGTGTGTTCTTAGGACAGAGGGCTTTTAGAGTTTTCTGGAAGAGTTTTCTCCCAGGCGACCTAGGCAGGACCAATCCAGTCACTGGCTGAGCTGTCACCACTGCCTTCCCAATTCCTCATGGTGTGAAAGGGAGCAGGCTGCTTTCCTCATGTTGCAGTGGCTCTGCTCTCCAAGCATTATCTCTGCTGTGAAGTGCAGATCTGTTGCTGCAACTCAAAAGCACCTGCTGCCACCCCTTGCCTGTTATTGCTGCCCCAGGAGAGTCCCTGCCCGGCAGTGCCTTTCTTCTTATTAACAGCAGCTTTTCTCTTGCAGAGTCCAGAATCTCCTTGGCAAGCCTCAGAAGGTACGTCTTCCTCCGCTTCTTCCGTGGTGGGTCTGCTCTCTCACAGACCTAGCTGGGCACCAGTTCTGCCACTGGTCTAGGGGAGCTGTAGGATAGTTTAGGAAACACAAGTGCCCTAGCTGGTTTGACACTCCTTGAGTTAGGTGCTCGATGTAAAAGCAAAAATAAATGAGACAGCAGTGGGGTGTGAAGAATCCATTCCAAAGCTCAGGATAATAACAAATACCAATGCGTTTTAGGCTGCACAGCCCTTCTCCAGGGGTCTGTTTGAGCTACACTGATTGTGCTACATCTGCGGGCCAAACTCTGTGGCTATGTCTGCCGTGTGCTTATAAGGCTTGCAGAGAGCTCTTTGCTAAGTCAGACATTCCTACTGCATTCACCATGCCCTCAAATAAGTGATGTGCAGCTTGCAACTCCTTGGCATTTTGATTATTTGAAGTTTCCAAGCAAGCAACTTTTGTATGCATCCATTGCTGCCTTCTTCCTTTTTACACCTGGTTTTGGTGGAATCTCTCCCCCCCCCCTTTGCAGCTCACTTTTGGAGCTAACCAGGCGCTGTAGCATGAACCTTGGTGTCCTGGCACTAAAGGAGCTCACTGCTGCCTTTTCCCCAGCCCTCCAAATCTATGGCAGTTTATTTTCTTGCTGTTCAGTGGAACTCCTCTTGATTGCACCCATAAACCTTCAGAAGCCAGAAACTCCAAATGGCCACCACAGTATTGAATTTGTTTGTGATCATCAGAGGCCAGGTGGAGGAGGAACCGGGAGCTGTCTGCCTTAACTGGGCTGGAGCAGCAAATAGAGCCATTTGCAGCCCTTGCCCTCTATGTTCCCCGTATAGTCTGCCCTGTATGAATGTTTATCCTGGAGTCTGAGGCCTTGCCTCACAAAAGAAGGGCTGGGCGGGGGTGAGGGGACTTCCAGGCAGTCAGGGAGGGAAATAGCTTATCCAAGATTGTGGCCAGGGCTGTCTACTAGTTTCCCTCTCTGCTTGGGCGTATCCCTCCTCAGTTTCCCTTGTGGTTGGAGGAGGCAGGGAACGGGATAGAGGGTGTAGAAATGGATATATATGCATGGTTTAGTTTTGCTACGACACGTGCCCACGCTGAACTGCCTCACCTGCTCTCCAAGGCTCATCCCTGGGTCAGTTCTAGAGCGGCCACATTTGCCCACATAGGGTGCTCAACGAAGTCGGCTGGCAGTAGGCAACTGGGCACATACAGGGTGTGTTTGCTTGTGTCTTGGCTACTGTCAGCCAGGAATGTGGACGGCTGGCTGGCTGGCTGTGGATATTGCCCTGGGACTTGAGGAATGCCCTTGTGGCCAGAATCTGGGGCATGGTGGCCTCTGGCATTGCCTGGCAGTGGGGGGTTGCACTTGCATGCTGCCTGGTGTGCCAGCTTGGGCGTCTGTGTGTTTTGTCTTCTGCTCAGGATGCGCCCCCTTCCTCCGAGCGCCCGAAATATAACTTCACTCCCAGCACTGCCCTCAACAAAACGGCCCGGCCCTTTGGAGTCAGCTCTGCTCCAAACTCCCAGCCCGGGCTGGTGACGAAATCGGTGCCATACACACCCTCTGCCTCCGTCTGCACCACACAGCACAATGGGTATGTTGCTGTGTTATTTAGACACCCTGGGGAGTCGGGTGCGGGGGGGGGGGTCGAGTGGCCGCACTGTGGAGTTCTGCCCTGTGCTGTTCTGCCCACACACTCGCCTGTCTGCCCGCACTGTGCATGTCGGGCTCTGCCTGTGTGGCCTTTCTATGGGTGGGCAATGGCTGGGTGTATCAGAATCCGTGCTAGAACTTAAGACATCTGGTGTTGCAGTGACCCCTGGTGGCTGGAGCTAATATTACAGTGCCTAGATCTGGCAGGTCTCTTGTGTATTGTTCATTCCGGAATGCCTAATTGAAAAAGCAAGACCATTTAAAGGCCTGCATTCCATCATCTTTCACTTCTTTCGAGTCCTGCAATCTTATCTCCAGCGCAAAGAATAATAGTAATAATAATAATAATGCTATCATAGGCGGCACTCAGGAGCATGGGGCTGCGTCCCAGGAACCCCAGCCTGTAGTTCTCTTGACTCACCAACACAAAGGAATCGCTAGATTCTTTGGTCTGAGCGGCAGTGTGCTATGGCGAGTGATCTGTATCCATAGGTATGGTGCTATCGGCTTGTGGTTTCTTCTATGGCTGACTCACTGTGGCAGGAATGAATGTCGCTTATGGATCCCAATGTAATTTTCCATCCTCACCGCCTCCCTAGCAATCTAAGCTATAGTTAGTCTCCAAACTGTCCATTATTTACTTGGTCCCAGATCCAGTACAGTATCTTCATTTA
This sequence comes from Zootoca vivipara, assembly GCF_963506605.1. Lineage (NCBI taxonomy): Eukaryota > Metazoa > Chordata > Lepidosauria > Squamata > Lacertidae > Zootoca > Zootoca vivipara. The sequence continues at coordinate 57,140,191 of NC_083277.1, read as the reverse complement.
TAAGATTCCTTACTTCCCCTGCACCATAAGGTCTCCGCACTGGGCACAATAGTATGCAAACTCATAATTACTAAAACAATTGATGCTCAAAGCTGTCCACCCCAGACAAAATACTGAGTAGCTGACACCAAGCCATTTGGGTGAGTTTCCAATTCTGCTCAGCCCAGCATAAAATCCCCTTATTAGGGTAGCAGTTCTCAGGCATCCCTTGGAAGGGAGCAGCACTATGGTAAAGCCAGATTTCCACTTTATTAAGGAAATGACTTGGGTGAAATTGTACACCAAATAATCTATACTTGTGTCATGACTATTTCATTTTTCCAAGCCCGAAACTGGTATCTTCTGACTGCTATCTTCCATGTCTAGAAATGCAGCCCTAAATTATTCTGTTTATTTTGTTTATTAATCACCTCCCATGAAACATCCCGAAATGATTTTAACAGTGCCTGGCTGCATGCAAATTGTGTCCTGCCACTCTAGGCTTTGGATGCTGCTGCTTTTGAGGTGATTCCTTTCTCGTTTGGTGCAATGATGTGTCACTGAGCCCCTTGGTTGGTGGGGATGGAAAAGCTTATATCTGTGCTAGATGCGGTCCTGTAAACCTCTGGCCACCCCTGTGTCTCTCATTGGCCTGTGCGGGGTCCCCTGCCAGTCAGGTGCCTTAGATGGGACCAGTTGTGGGATCATGGTGAGTGTAGTCTACATGCTGGCAGAAATGGTGCTGCCGCTCATTTCTTTCATCCTCCTGCATTCCTGATCCTATGACCTAGAGCACTGGACTTCAACTGGTGGGACAGGACCTGCTAGGGGGCCGTGGCCTGATCCAAGGTGGGTCATAACAGGAGCACTACTACCATACAAATATATGGTGAAATATTAAGTGGGTCCCCAAGTGCGTGTTTGGGTGTTCAAAGTGGGTCCGAAAGGTTGAGGATCCATGACCTAGTTAGGTTAGCTGTGCATGGAATCTCGCCTCTATTCACCCACACGAGGCAGGAAGGGAAGCATGTTTTTTAAATAAACTTGGTTCTAACATGTCCTTCACTTTCCTGACTGTCTTTTTGCTCTTTTCCCTTCTCTTTCTCTCTCTTTCTCTCTCTTTCTCTTTTCTCTTTCTCTCTCTTTCTTTCTTTCTTTCTTTCTTTCTTTCTTTCTTTCTTTCTTTCTTTCTTTCTTTCTTTCTTTCTTTCTCTTGCAGGTGCAGAACTCTGACAAGTCAGTAAGCCTTTGCCTGTTCTGTGTATTATTGCTAACATGCATGACCTAAACATAATTCATTTTCAACACCTAAGAACCCTCCTCATTCCTTGCCAGTTTTTTTGTTTTGTTTTTGTTTTTGCTTCACTGACTTTTTTACTCCCTACCCTACCCTACCACAGGAGTGTGTGGTTATGGCGGGTTATATCGCCTCATAAAAAGAGACACTTGAGGGACATGTTTGGGAGTCGGGGAAGGGGGAGAACAGATAACTTTAGTGTGGGACTTGGGACGTGGAGGTCCCCTTTCTTACAATATGTGGGGCAACATTATTTGTGTCCTCTTGGCTTCCTGGGTTTGTGTTGGAGCCTGTCTGAATGACACGGTGGCCTGGATTCCATGTCATGCTAAGCTAAACCATGGCTTGGCCTGACTGTGTGGACTCCGGGAGAGGACATCACAGCCTCTTTGGTCCTTCCTGGTGGTTTTGCTGCTGAGCCAAGCCACACTTTGGCATAGTGTGTTAATTGAGCCGAGGCTCATAGTTCAGCTCTCTCTTGTACAAACCGTGAAGCGTAACCCACACAACAAACCTTGGTTACAGCTTGTGATTAGTCTGGAGGCAGCTAGCTTCAGGCAATATGCTAAACCAAATGATGGCTTAGTTCAGTATGACGCAGCAGCAAAAAAACCAAAGAGTCCAAGGTATTCTTTCCAGGAGGCCTCACATACGCACTAAACCTTGGTTTGGCTAAGCGTGTCATGTGAACCAGGCCTGAGGTGAAAGGGCCAGTTGGGGGGGGGCATGGTGGCTGCCCTGAGGCTTTAAAAGTTGGCAGTTTGGCTTCAGGAAAACTTCCTGATGCTTCCAAGGGAGTGGGTCGGCCTGCTGTGACTCTTCAGACAGCGTCGACAACTGTAGCAGTAACTGCCTGACCCAGATAAGGGGAAGGAAGTGGTGCTAAAACTGGCAGGGAGCAGTGTGTGTGTGTGTGTGTGTGTGTGTGTGTGTGTGTGTTTTCCACTGCACAGTCAAGCTGCTGTTACCTCCAGTGGCGCCGGCTGTTCCCTCAGGAGATGTGACCTGACCTGTTCCATCTTTTCTCTTCTTCTCTCACTTTGCGTGGCTTCAGGGTTAGCGCTCACCCCCCTGAGGTGAAGGCTCCACCCCAGAGCAACCCCCCACCTGATTATGGAGATTACTACCTGGAGGACCAGTAAGATCTGGGAGAGGTGTAGAGGGGGAGGGGGAGGGTAGAAACTTTCAGACAGATGTTATTGTGTCCCTCGTATGTTGTGTGCCACTGCTGCTGTCCTGTTATATATCCCTTTGTTGTGAATATCCCTTTGGTGAAGTTGGAGTAGCGCTAGAAGCAGTAACAGAGCTTCCCTCAACAAGGATTCGATTTTTTTTTCATCCGTGAAAAATCTCCTTTGAGATTTTCACCAGAGCAGTGCTGAGGAACTGGGGGCCCTGCTTGACATAGGAGGCTTCAGGTTTAAAGATCTCACACAGAGCCAAGGCATCACTTCCATGCAGCCGTTTATGGTGGGCTTAGTGCTGCTCATTAATTCACAGGCTTTTTGCAGCATGCATACATCGTCCTCGTCAAAATGCTGTCTCGTGTGTGGTTTTAACTATCCAGGCAATTCAAATCGTAGAATTGTAGACTAGAGTTGTAAGGGACCACAAGGGTCATCTAGTCCATCGCCCCGAGATGCTGGAATCTTTTTCCCCAATATGGGGCTCGAACCCACGACCTTGAGATTAAGAGTCTCATGCACTACTGGCAGAGCTACCTCAGGCCTGGATAATTAATTGGCCTAGATGGGGGAGAGGGAATAAACAGTGTGTCTGCAGAGCAGGTTACCTACGATCTTCAGAATTATGAAACTATGGCCATGTCCTGATTTGTGCCTCAGGGTGGTTTATTTCCCTGCCTGGTGCAGTTTCTTGTGTTTGTGTGTGCCATGCATGCCTGGCAGATGCTCATCTCAGTGCAGCCCTGGCTGAGTGCCCTTGTCTATTCGTAGGCATTCTCTGCGGCTGGCAAGCCTGCCGGCCTTCCTCCCCAATGACTCCAGCAAAAAGAGGCTCATTGAGGACACAGAGGACTGGCGGCCGCGGACGGGCACGACCCAGTCCCGTTCTTTCCGTATCCTGGCCCATCTGACAGGCACGGAATTCAGTAAGTGCCTCCCTCCCAGGGGGAGCCACTCCAGGTTGGGAGTGTTGTTCCAAGGTTCCCTGCTGAGAGCTGGCTGGCTCCAGCCTGGGAAGTGGCAGCGAAGTGACGAGGCATTTGGTGCCACCGGTGACAAGGAAAAGGTTGCAGAGGCACCTGAGCTTGTTTTGGGGCAGCTCTGGCCACCTTCCACAAGCATTCTGGACCTGGGCCAGTTTGGGAGGGCTCTGCTGGCAGATTGTCCTACAGCAAGTCCCAGGAGGATCCCCCCCCCCCGCTCTCTTCCCCTTGTGATGCTCTGCTGACCTCATTCAGTCTATCTCTGCTCTACAAAGAGCTCTGCAGGCACCTCATTCTGCTTCCCTCTCATTATTGTTGATGTCCAGGCCCTGTATCCTCCAGGGAATGTTCTTATTTTGTGCCTAGTCTCTCCCTGCCCACCCCACCCCCCTCCAAAAAATAATTTAAAAAAAATCCACTTCTCTGCTCTGAAAACTAAAACAGCTTGACTGGCTCAGACCATGATATTCTCTCTTTCTCCTTTTCCCCGCTGCCAGTGCAAGACCCGGATGATGAGCATGTTAGGAAAGCCAGGTAAGAAGGTCCCTTTGATAGGGCCAGGAGAGTCAGGGGGTTTCTACCTGACTTCTCCCCACTCCCAGAGTGCCAGGGGCTGGGAGCTGAAAGTGCAGAGCCCAGACCCGCTCCTAAGCTTTGGCAGATGCCCAGGGCCACTGTCCCTTTCCTATCTGTACAGGGCGGAGGGGATGAAAGCCTTCTTCCCACCTTGTTCTGGTTCCCTTGACCTTGTGCTGCAGAGCAGTGCATGCCTGGTATGCCCTTCTGGTTTTCTCCTTCTCGGTCTCTGCTTTCTCCTCCCATCTCTTCCTTGTGTCTCTTTCTTTCCCCTCCCAGAGAAAAGTTTGTCTCGGAGCTTCAGAGCCCCCGTTACACTCGCCTGCGCGACTGGCACCATCAGCGATCGGCTACCTCTCTGAACGTGCTCTCCTAGGCTGCCTGCGATGGGCTGGCCTTTCTCTTCTCGACTCCGCTCTTCTCTGTTGCATGCCAATGTGAATGGGAAGGGCGTGTTTCTGTCTGTCTCCTTCTAACTGGTTGAACAAAACTTTTAAAAAGCAATACAACCCTCCCCCCCAAAAAAACCCCCACTAGAAATCCACAGAAACTCCTGGAAATGTAGCAACTGAACTGTGTTGGGGAATGACTTGAGCAGAGGGGAACCTGAGAATAGTCAGGAGTCTTCTGCATTGGTGGCTGCTTCTCTTTGAGCTTCATGTCACACCTCCAGCTGTGGAGGGGCAAGAGGGTTCATGATATTGGGCAGGAGGCTTGACTCTCCCAAGTCTAAGCAAGATGCTCTGGTACTACCAGGAAGCTGTTTCTTAACTATGTTTTCTCTTCCCTGAATGAAGAGACGTTGGCTGTGGAGACCTCTGTATGCTCCTTTCTGGCCTTCATACCGAACCAAGGCAGGGGGTGAGGGTGGGGAAAGGTTCCACCCAATGCAATGTGGCATTGCACTGAGAAAGAGGCTTGCTATCTTTCCTTTGGGACCTGCTGCATTGAATGGGCTGCCAATGCTCTTCTTCCTGGCCAAGCATTTCAGAGAGAGGGCAATTGTTTCCTGAAATTCATATCTGGAAGGGCTCCTTTTCAACCCTCCTTGGCTGCATGGGATTTTAAAAAAACTCTGTTCTTGGTAGTGGTTGATCTTCCCCCTTCCTCATTTGTCCACTGTTGAGTGCTGTTTCTCAACCCATAAAACGCCTTCTCCTAACAGGCCTCTCCATTTTATTTTATTTTGCCAGTGAATGGTGACTGCATATGCCCTTAGCCCCTGTGTCCTTTCCCCATCATTGTTCTATGAGTGGCTGGTTGTGGCTACCACTTTGAGGAAATGGCAAGCATTGCTCTTCTAGATATCTGATAAGGTCATGAAGGCTTGCAGAACTTGCCCACTCGTAACGCTGTAATAGAGGGATTCCTTCTCTTCCCCAACCCCTCAACGGTTATTAGACTTGTCCTCCTTGCACTTGATTAACTCCATTATACCTCAGTTTTTCCAAAGGCTCTCTGATTTGGACAACACTTAATATGGCTGCTTGTGTTGCGCTTGGGGGGGAAAAAAACTAGGGATGGGACTTCAGGGAACCTGCTTCCACAGCAGGCATGTCCTGTTGCTCAGTGGAGGAAATGCTGTGTGCCCCTTTCTCTAGAAAGAGTGTGTAATCATTGTTTTGACTGCAGGCATGACACTAATTCAGCTGCTATATCTGTATGGTGCTGTAATCCACCCACCCCCTGAGCTGCCTGCAGCCGATGCCCAGGAAGGAGTTTGCAATCTAGTTGGAGGCTGGCTTTACTACCTTTCATTTTGTAGTAAAATAAATGCTCCTATACTCGTAACTGGCTCCTGTCTTTCTTTCCTTTCCTTTTAATCGATGCACACCTGAAGTAGGGAGGCTGTGCTCTTTCTTAGAGGGAAGACTTCTGAGCATAAACCCAGCTGTCCTCTGGGAAGCTGAGCAAAGATGCAATGCCTTTGCCCACCAATGACTTTGGTGTGTTTTTGTGCCCTGGCTTTCCTCTGGGAGCAGGAGCCTGAGTGGCAGGCCAGCACTGAGTTCTCTCTCCTTTTCTCAATACTTTTAATTCCTAGGGATAGATATGGGGGATTGTGAACTTATCATCCCAGGCCCACATAACAGGATAGCAGGCAAGGACCAGGGTGGTGAGACGGGAGACTGACAGGATCTCACCACCTCTGTAATTTACTATACTCTTCTTCTTTTGTTGAGTTGGATGAGATGTAACATGCACAATGGAATTAATGAACACACACACACACACACACACACACACACACACACACACACACACACACACCTTTAGTCTGCAACAAGCCTTGTGTGCAGAATCTGTTTGCTCCTGTCTAGGATAATCACATAGCTCTTGATGAGCTGTATCCTTTCTCATTGCAGGTGAAGAATCTTAGGTTAGAATATTCTCCCTGCTACCCTTGTGTCAGACACTTAGAAAATGAGCACGATGAGAAGAGAGAGCCTAGTCTAGCCTTAATAATAATAATAATAATAATAATAATAATAATAATAATAATATTTATACCCCGCCCATCTGGCTGGGTTTCCCAGCCACTCTGGGCGGCTTCCAACAGAAACATTAAAATACACTAACTTTCCCTGCAAGATAGCTGCTTCCTACGTACAGAAAGGAGGTGGTGTGGGGGAATATGTGTACCCTTTACCCCTGCTTGGTCTCTTCTTCCAGCCTCCCAACTGGTTGCCCAAGGGGATCTCAGAAGGGGGAAGGAAGGGGTTCAACAAGGGCAGGCTTTATTACTCTTCCATTTTCAAGCTTGCTCTTGAAACAGCTCAAGACACTCTTCTCCTTTATTTGGAGCTCCCCAAATCCCACACATCTCCCATTCTCCTCCCCGCCTCCTTCCTTATACGTAGGCTTCTACTCCTGAACAGACTGTAGTTTCTTGCTCTTGGCTAGGAGTGTTTGAGTCTCCTCAAATGACTGCCTACACAGCTGGGCTGCTGTTCCTGCCACATCACAAGGTTCTCACTCCGATCTTCACACTCTTCCCCTGCCATGGATCTCATTCTTGGGTCATGTGACCTTGGAAGTCATCCTGAAGCCCACACTTCTTCTGGTGGTTCAACTTGAAGCCATAGGGCTCTCTCCCAAGTAAACATCTCCCAAGTTGTCTTGAATATGTGGGGTGAGTAGCATCACAAGGTCCTGTTGCCCTGAGCTAGATGGCCTTGGTGCAATAGGCTCTCTCCCTGGGACCAAGTTGAGGTGTCATTTGTTGGAGCCCTATGTGAGGCGACCTGCCTGTGGGTGTGCTTCATGTCCCTAATATGACATTGTCTACACCGCACCCCCCAACACACCACATAAACCCTTCGAAATATTTAAAAGCATCTTGTAGAGAAGAGGACCTTCATGGTAACCCTCAGATGAAAGAATGGGAAACAAAATGTTTACTGCAAGAAGGTAGGGTTGGGGTTAAACATGTGGAAAAGCTTCTACTGAAGCTTTAAGGAAGTGGTTTAGCAGGCAGCACAAGATGGCTAAGGAGTGGATTGGGGCACCTTGACCTTTCCGTGCTTTCCAGCAAAGTTGGGGCAGGCCTCTTGACAGCCCAAAACTCTGGACTTCCATTGGAACAGGTGATGCAATTTGATGTATGTGTGAGAGAGAACAGCATGTCTTTCTAGTTTTGTGTGAATCTTATGCCAAGAGATGAGCACACAGCCCCTCAGGTTTCTGCGGATGCCAGCTACTAGTGCTGAGCTGTGTGTCCGATTGCAAAACAGGCGAATGGCTGCCACTGTTACTCCCTGGCCACAAGTGTATTTCGTGGTTGATAACACCTTGTGTCCTTTTTCTGCGGCATCACCTGTCCCGCCACAGGAAGCTGATCATAGAATTGTAGAGTTGGAAGGGACCATGAATATTTTGCCCCATGTCCACGACCCTGATATTCTTCTGCCCAATGTGGGGCTCCAACCCATGACCCCAAGCTTAAGAGTCTCATGCTGTACTGACTGAGCTATCTCAGCTGCCTTATACTGAGGTCTAACTCTTGGTCTATTGAGCTCAGTATTATCTACGCTGACTGGCAGCAACCCTCCAGAAGATTCAGACAGGGAATCTTTTCTGCCCCTTGCCTGCAGATGCTGGTCAATTGAGCCTGGGACCTTGCTGCCTGCAACGCAGATATTGTACCCCTGAGCTAAGGCCAGTTCCTCTTATGCAGACCTGCCCTGCAGCCTGGGGCTGGGAGGCTTTGAAGGCTGTGCTGTTCCTTCCTGCTGTTATTATCAGTGCTTGTCCTCGCACCATTGCCCAGTTTGGGAACATAGGAACTGCCCCAGGAGTGCTAGGAAAGCTGTCACTTGCTGTGCACAAGGAAAGGAACACTTCCTTAAACGAATCCTGCCTCTCATTTTCCATCTGCCTCTGACCTGGCGATACTGTACAGTTAACAGGAATGCTTTTGGTGCTCCTGTGCAGAACTTGCCCTGGTGTCCTACTTTTTTGTTAGGAGAGCAAACCAGGCCTGGGATTCTTTGTTCTTTATCCTCCATCCATGCAGGTGGTGGCTGCGATCATTGTGCTTGAGAGGGCAGGATGATGCATGTCCTCTCCTCCTCCAGGACTTGTTTGAACTCTTCCTTTAGAGAAGGGAAGATGAATGCTCCCTCTGCACATAAACGAGGAGAATGTCTTTTGTGTTGGCTTGTCCTTGCATCCTCGGCAACAGGCTTCGTAGCCTGGGCTTAGCATAATAGGACCTGTTTCTTCTTAATGCTGGTCACTCTGGGCAGCAAAACCACCAGCCAATAGGGGTCACTGCTACACCGTGGGTATGGGCATGTTTTGGCTGCACACAATCTGCTCCAGTGATGCTCTTGTGTGCCCCCCAACTTCATTCTTCCAGTGAGCCCCTTGAGGTCTGTGAAAATATTAAACACAGGTATCCTCCCACTACATTGACTTGCCAGACGTGGGCCATGGTAGCAGCTTCTGCTGGAGTGGGTGGGTAATGGGCCCAGGTTGCCTGGAACTAATTGGTTATTCTGTAGCCAGGTCTCCATACCGGATCTGTCTTCTGCGCCAGCCTTGAAAGTGGAGCCTGGATATGGTAAGCTGGGAGTGCTGTGCATGCCATGAGACCTCTGGGCAGGGATGCTTGCTGGGGAAAGCTTTGCCGTACTGGCACCTGGTATCTTCCACAGTGTCTGCAGCAAAACCTCTTGTAGCTTCTTGCTGTGAAGCTGTGTTAGCTTTAAAATTTTGAATGCATGCGTGCGTGGAAATGAGCAGCGGCCAGTGGCCTTCCTTTGGGAAGGAGGGTCTGTCCACCCAAGTCCAAGAGCAGAGATTATCCCCGGTGAATTGCTCAGACCCTAGATACAGTGCCAATGCATATGTCATGCAAGCTTCAGATCTTGAAGTGGGTTGCTGTTGATAAAGTGCCATTGCCTTGTGTGTAACTGTTCCAGGCTCTGCTGCTCCGAAGCCTGCACCTGTCTCCGGCCCGGCCAGCCGCCCACCCTGGGCTGTGGATCCTTCCTTTGCTGAGCGGTATGCCCCAGATAAAACCAGCACGGTCCTGAGCAAGCACAGCCAGCCGGCTACACCAACACCGATGCAGAACCGCAACTCCATTGTGCAGGCTGCGCAGCAAGCCCCTGAGAGTGCCGACAAAACGCCCATCTGCTACCAGTGCAACAAGATAATCAGGTGAGAGTTGCAGCAGTGCGGAGGGATTGTTCTCCTCCTTTTCCTCCCCACCCCCCAATTCTCGGAAGTGGTTCATACACACATACACCTGCACCTTGCTTAGTCTGTTGCAGCCTGGAATACTGGCTGCTGGATGGGTGCACTTATCCACCAATGGATATTGTGTGCAGAGGTGTCCTGGAAGTTTGGTGCCTATACTTGCAGTGGTTTGTTCGCAAATGCGAGTCCCTTGCTTGATGATGTTATCATAATGTACAGACCCAGTGGCATAGCGTGAGTTGCCAGTGCCCAGGGCTGTGTGGAGGGAGATGAACGGAGTACACACGCACATTCAACTGCCTAATGGCGTCCGCATCACCCAGGAGTTTGCAGCCACAGAAATAAGAAAGGAAGAGTTGTTCTGTTGTGTGGAGAGATCATGTCCTGGTTTGCATGGGAAAGCTGTTTTCAACAGAGTGCAGCGACAGATGCACAAAGCTGTATTGAGGCAGCACCGGGTGCTGAAATTTTGCACCCTGGGCAACCATTCCCCATGCTACGCCACTGTGCAAACCAGCCCTTGGAAGTGTGCCCTTCCATGTACTGTAGACTCATGCTTCATAACAACAGGTAGAATGGTCTTCTGGCAATGGAAGGGGAAAGACCCAGGTCGCCTGTCCTCTCCCCCAATAGGCAAGAGGCCAGGCTCATCACTCACCTCAAAGCTAACCCTCTTTTTGTTTTTCCCCTAGAGGGCGCTACCTGGTGGCCCTGGGACGCTACTACCACCCTGAGGAGTTCACTTGCTCGCAGTGCAGGAAGGTGCTGGATGAGGGCGGGTTTTTTGAGGAGAAGGGCTCCATCTTCTGCCCCAAGTGCTACGACATACGCTATGCCCCCAACTGTGCCAAGTGCAAGAAGAAGATCACAGGGGTGAGTTCGGTTGGAGCGCAGCCTTCGGGGAAGCAGGCCTACTCTCAAGCATGCTGAGAGTCAGGGGGGGCAGAATCTGTGCACTCCAGGTGGTTCTGAACTCCGATTCCCATCGTCCTTCACTATTGGCTGTGTTGGCTGAGGCTGATGGGAGTTGGAGTCAGGCAACCTCTAAAGAGTTGCAGGTCCCACATCCGTGACGTTGAGATTTCCCTTGCTTAGAAGGAGCCAGCCATTGCTGTTAGCCCTTTCCACTCAGGGGTGATCCTCTCTAGTTCCTTATGTAAACTCAAGGGCTGGTGCTTTAAAGCAGGGGTGGGGAACCTCTGGCTGGCCTATGGGGCCATTTCTCCCCAACCATGCTTGTGGGTCCCCCATGTGTGGGGCTGGTCTCTGCACAAAGCAGTTTTACCAGCCCTGTGGGTTCCTGAACTTTGACTCCCAAATGGCAGACAACCAGCTAGCTGTTAGGTGCTTTGGAAATGCTGCTCAAGGGACTTTGACAGGTGTGTTGTCCTACTCACCTGTCACAGCTGACCCTTGGAGGTGAGGACAGGTAAGGATCCAGCCAACTGAGCCAAAAAGGTTCCCCACGCCTGCTCTTGCCGTATAGTACAAACCTGATAGACTTTCTTGCTACTATATTTGAGGCTGGGGACTCCCAGACTCTGGCCTGTTCCAGAGGGCAAACATAGCACAGCAATGAGCACGAGCTGGAACTCTTGTTTCAAATCTGGAAATCTCTGTTTCAAATCTCTGTTTCAAAGCTGGAACTCTGTTTCAAATTAGTCATGAACTCACTTGGCAGGCTAAAGCAACCTGCTCTGTATTCCGGCCTTCTTCATCCTCCCCAAATCTGTGGAGGCTAAATCCTGGCCTACCCTACCAGGTTGTTGGGATGGTTGAAATAACGTATGGCTGGCATGTGGAAAGTTCAGCATTGCCTATGTAGTGTGCTGTCTAAATACCCTGCATTGTTGGCAAAGGGCAGCCCTACAGTGGAGTGATTCGCGTGCTTGTGTTTCTTTAGGAAATTATGCATGCCCTCAAGATGACCTGGCACGTACATTGCTTTATCTGTGCTGCCTGCAAAACGCCCATCCGCAACCGCGCCTTCTACATGGAAGAAGGGCAGCCCTACTGTGAGAGAGGTATGGATAATATTTGGCTGTGGTACCCACAGAGTAGTAGGTCTTTCTTAGAAGTCTTTTAGCCAGCCTTTAATTAACATTCTGGATTTATAAAATTGGAAGCATGTGGGATGTCTCAAGCTCCCCCTGGAATGGGAGCAGCCAGCACCAAAGCAGCCTTCCTTGGAAGGGGTGGGGGGATACCCCACAGAAATTGTTCCTAGTACTGACCTTCAGTGGCAGGGAGAGCTTGGGCAACAAAACACTTGCAATGGCGTCCTCCTCTGACCCTGGCCTGGCTGCCCCTTGGTAATGGTTGCCGGGCAGCGCCCGTTCTGCCAGGTTGCTATGGAGATCGGTAGAGTAGTACCTGCATCACGTAAGCATGCCGCAAAGCATGCTGGGAAGTGTTGTTCTTTTCCTTTCATTCCAGTCCTGATAAACACAGCCCTCTCTTGGAATATTCCATTGGGAGGAGGTTTCTAGGGGGAGAAAGGCTTAACAAACGGAGTGGCCTCCCTCTCCACCCCCACCTTATCTGATGCTGTGAAAGAATCTGGAATTCTCCCAGATGAACGAACAGCTGCCTTTCATCATAAGCCGGGTGGGGTGTGCAGGGTTCTTAACAGCATGTGCAGCCTTGCTTGACATGGCTGGGACGGTTGTCTGCCATCTCTTCACGGAGTCTTTGGTCTTCCAGCCAGCCCAACAGGCTCCAGGGCAGCATCGGAGCATCTGTTGCTTAGCTCAGGAAGGGCTCTGATCAGAGAAAAGCAAATACTGGGGAGAGGACAGGATTGTGGGACAGAAGCAGAGCTACAGAAACAGACGGGAACATAGAGCAGGAGCAGAGAACTGTGGACCAGAGGGGGAAGGCACTGGTAGCTGAGATCACTGGGGCGGTGATCCAGACACTAGCAACCCATTCTGTAGCTCTGTGGTAGAGAGCATGCTTTAAATGCGAAAGGTCCCTGGTTCAATTCCTGGCATCTCCAGGTAGGGCCGGGGAGGACAGGACTCCTTGCCAGTTGATATGCAGACAGACTTGGTGTTAAGGCAAGTGCCTCCTAGCTGCTCTTTGAAATGTTGCTGCAATCAAAGCAGCCTCCCTATGCCAAGCGGGTGAGTGGGACGCGTGGTGCTGTGGCAATGGCTCATGTAAGCAGCGGCGTTCTTCTTAGCTCGGCCTCCAGATTCTGAGCACCTTGGCCTAATCTCTCCTCCCCCTTCTCCCCCTGCCTCAAGACTATGAGAAGATGTTTGGAACCAAATGCCGTGGCTGTGACTTCAAGATAGACGCTGGCGATCGATTCCTGGAGGCGCTGGGCTTCAGCTGGCATGACACTTGCTTCGTCTGTGCGGTGAGCACCTCTTTCCATCACCCTCCACTGGTCTAGCCAACCCTTTTCAGCCTTTGCTCCAGGAGCATTCCGTGATAGAGGGACATCGCTGGCAGGCAGGGGCAGCAATTTGCTAGCATGAAGCTTGTCAGATGTGGCTTCTGAGCTTGGTTCTTTCCCTGGGGGTGGAGCTGTCTGGTTTAACCTTTCCTCCTTGCTTGCCTTTGTGGCAAGCACTCTCGGGTGCCTCCTGCTGACTGGCAATGCCTTAGTCTAGCAGGGCAACGATTGTTGGGGGTGAAGCTGGGCAGATTCCTGTGGCTTTGCCCTTCCTCTTTTGTCCCTGTGGATGAGCTGAAGTGGGTGGTGGGCCTGTGAGCGTGGAACTGATGCTTGCCTCACTGAGTCCTTCCTCCCTTCCTTCCCCCCACAGATCTGCCAGATCAACTTGGAAGGAAAGACATTCTACTCTAAAAAGGATAAGCCCCTGTGCAAGAGCCATGCTTTCTCGCATGTGTGAGGAGGAGGAAGCAGGTGGGGAAGACGAGATCTGACTGCCCAAGCTGCTGCTCGCCCAAGCCCTGCATTCCTCTTCCCCCCACATTTTGCCCTGTCCTGTCGTGAGAGAGCTGCCCCCCCCCACCACCACACCCCAAACCCTTCACTTGACAATCATTCCCATTGGGGGAGCTGCAGTGCTCAGATTTCCCTTCAGTACTCTGCGAGGATTCAAGTACGTGGATTTAGAGTCTGAGCTTTAGGCTGCTGCTCTTTTTCAAATAGAATTCCATTCTGCACCAGCACTGAGTGACAGGGGCAGAATCACCACCACCCTTCTCCATGCTGTGAAGCCATAGTGTCGCCATATGTCCAAAGGATTTGCCTGTACCTCTTGTCACTTTTGTGCCAGCTGCAGCCAAAGAGGGGGAGCCCCAGAAATGTTACTTCCTAGCTGAAGGATCCCATATGTTAGTGGCTGTTGCAAAGCAGGCAGAGTTGGCACTTGGTCTTACCTAGGAGGTCTGTTATCTGCCTCACGTGCATGTGGACGCTTACTGCCTCACCCTCTTGGGGCGACAGCTTTTCCCAATGCCAGGGTAGGGCTTGTTCTTGTGACTCCCTGCCTCCTTTGTGTTGTAACTACCAACTTTGGCTCCTGTCTGCCTTTCCTTCCTTGAGAAGGCATCGCAAGTGATTTCTGTGATCCAGGCCTGGCTCTGACCTGCCTATTAGTATGTATTTCCACTTTCAGTGATGGAAACTCACCTCCAGGTAGACATGTAGCCCTAGTGAAATTGGGACGAGCCAATTAAAAAGTAGAAAAAGAAAAAGAAAGAGCTTTCTTTCCCCTCCCAAGACTTAGCCACTCATTTCCTAGAGCTGGAAACAGACTACCTCCAGGGTATGTAGAGCCTTGTGCTATAAAGTTGCAACAGACCTCAAGCAAAGTAATTTTAAAATGCCATGGAGAACAGAGTTGTCACAGGATCCAGCCCTCTTCTCCACACCAGCAGAAGCTGCTTCTCCTCACACCATGAGATGAACTTGTGATTCACTTCCCAGCCATACAACGCTGCGTCTGCTTGTAGCGCACAGCCCTGGGCTGGATGTGGCCCCAGAGCATCCCTACCAAAGAGTTATTATTTCTGATTTGCTGTAAGTGTGTTTCCCAGAACCGTGCTGTCCGGCTGGGAGTCTTCAATTCTTTGCCACCTTGGTGGTGCTTTGAATGCCTAATAAAATATGTCTTTAATTCTTTTGTCACACATGTGAGCTGTGCTGATTCATTTGTCTTTAAAAGGGCAGTGTGTGGTTCTACTGGAAGGGGGTGAAAAGTGGGTGAAAAATACAAGTGCGGGTTATATGATGTGACAGACACTCTAGAAACTAATATTAGTCCTACTTGGGAAGAAGCAACCGGAGCCTCCCTCTTACGCTCAGAGAGGAAAAGTAATAATAATAATAATAATAATAATAATAATAATAATAATAGTAAATTTTATTTATACCCCGCCCTCTCCAGTCAAAACCGGGCTCAGGGCAGCTAACACCAATAAAATTACAATAAGACATAAAAGAAAACAATTAATTAAAATACAGATTAAAATACAATATTAAAATTTAAAATGCAGCCTCATTTTAAGAAGTCCATAAAAGCAAAAGGGAATAGTTTCATGGAAATACTGTGCATGCGACTAAGGAACTCAGCATTGCTGAAACTGAATACGGTCTCTCTGTTGAAAAGTGACAGCTGCAGAACAACTTTCAGCGGAGTGGTAACTTCATTTCAGAAAATGCTAGAACAGTGGTGCAGGGAAAGCTTAGCACTGCCCAACTTAGCAGGAACTGCCTGTGATATCCTGTTGGCCGGGAGTTTGATTTCATACCTGTATTGCTACTGTAAATGTTTTAATGGAAAATCAGCCAGTCCAGAAGCAGATTGGGCGGTGTGGTGTGCGAGGCTGCCTCCAGCATAAATAAGCAAAGCCCGTTTGCGGCAGTGGCTTTTTGCAGCTTAATGTGAGTGAAGGAGAGGATGGTCACAGTGGGCCTAAATGAAGGAAGGCACCTGCATTGGCAAAACCATATATATGAAGCTTCATTGGTCTCAGTTAATGACTGGTCCCAAAGAATACGGCACCTGCTTAGGGTAACAAAGGATTCAATGACTCGCTTTCAGAGATAAACACAGTTGGCAACTTGGAGAAGTATTTTGTGCACTTCCTTATTTGCAGCCTTGATGCAGCTTATGTTTGCTGTGTGGCTGTTTCTGTTTGGCCGGCTATTCAGGGTCCCCCTCCCCCTTGCAGCTTGTAGCATTTGTGCTTTCATTTCAGCTTCTGCTTTGGTGGTTACTGATCCTATATTTGGCGAGAAACTTCCTTGATGCTTGCAGTTCTTGTTGTAGGGAACTTGGTTTCTGCTTCTTGCTAGCTTTGATTTGTGTCTTGCAAGGGGGGCCGTATGTTAGGGCGGGCGCTGTGGTTGTCCTGTCACACTGTCTTTGGGGTCGCTTGCTTTGTTTTAGGCAGGTAAAATGGTTTTTCTTCTTATGGGGATGTGGGTGTTTTTCCTTTTTTGCCTAAATGAAACAGATTTTCCCAGAGAGGCAAAGCATCGTCAAAGCCACAGGCTGGATGAATTCTTAAAGGCCATAATCACAAGGAACGTACCGTAATTAGCTGATAATCTATAAGCAGAGCTTTAGGACAGATGGAAACCCCAGCTAGACTCCATTCATAAATGGGTTCTTGAAAATAGGGAGGCCTTATGGCATGTCACGATCAGGATTTCTGTTTTGGGGAGAGGTTGCAGAGGCTTAAGCCTTTCCCATTGAATTTATTGAATTTTGGGAGTGCCAGGCAAGAACTGGTAAACAGTGACAAAAGCAACAGGGATTATTCTGTTGTTGTTGTTCTAGAGAGGCTTCTCTATCACCTAGACTAGGTCACCTCCACAGCTGCTCAAGTCTGAATTGCATTTCTGCTAGAAACCACGTGGGCTTTGCCTTGAAGTGCCAGGTGACTGAGAAAAGAAATGCAGTGCTAAGAGGAAAAAAACACCTCACACTTGAAGAATGTTGGCACCTACTTCACAAGGTGCCATGGTGGCCCAGATGCTGTCCACACTCTATGGGAGCGAGATTGCTTTTCCAGGCAATTTTCAAGAGAAGACCTTGAAGTCAAGAGGCAAAATGGGATCCAGAAATCCTTAAAGAGCTCCTCCAGATTCCCAAAAGAGCCATTTGAGTAGGGCTATAACAAGTGGTGGTGGTGGGCTTTGCTGAGAGGATGCAAAGTTTATATGATGGTTCCAGTCTGGCTTGTACGGAGGCATCCTGGGTAGAATGAGAGATGTGCTGGGATTTCTACTACAAAACCATGAGGTTCTGTTTGGCTGGGTATTGTCAATCACTCAAAGTTTAGTCCTGGTTGTTATATGGCCCACTCAGTGTGCTAGCAACAAAATGGGATTCTTCACATTGTGCCACCAAGTTTCCCCTACCCCCCTGAGCTACGAAGTACAAGAACGTGATCTGAACTGCAGTAGGCAGCGAGACTTCGCTTTCTATTGAAGTGCATGAGATGAGGATGAGTCAGTTCTGACGGATGCTACAATATCAATATCGATGCAACCGGAGGTTTGGTGTAGATCACTGATACTGAGCCTGAAGCTGCATCCCTGCTCAGTCGGCACCTTAGTCATTTGAATTGCCAGCTTCTGCTCTGGTGTGTCCTGCATGAAGTCTGGCCCTCCTTCCCAGACCTATAACACTTAACCGGGCAAGACTCAGCTGCCAACTGTGCAAAGTTGCGGTGAACGTGAGTTCCTCTGAGCTTGCGCAGAGTGCGCCTTTCTCTGGACCCCTCTGCTCTGACGCAGCAACTGTAAGCTTTAAAAAGTGTGAGGGAACTTCTCCTCTATGCAGCTCAGGTTTTTGTTGCAAAAACTTGGGCCCGACGGCGCAGGTGTGCCTCAAGTTCTAACTTTCGGCTCTCCCCGTCCCCTCGGGCCGAATGTAAGCGGGAGCCGCCGTCGCACATACGTGTGGTGTCTGAAGTGATCCAGCTCAAGATGGCTGATCCCAGGCAACCCACATGTGGACAAATCGAGAGGAGGTGGGCGGCGGCGGCGCTGGAGAGGCGGCCGAGGGGCGGGAGGGGGATGCTGAGCCACGGCAGGCGCTAGGACCGGGTGCGCCAGCAGGCGGAGCCTCCTCTCCTCTCCGCGCCGCCCGGCTCCCTCCCTCGGCTGCTACTGCTGCAGTGTCTCCGAGGCAAGCAGGCAGGCGGCCTGTCTCCATCCAAGCGCGGCTCCCTCGCTGCCCCTCCGCCGACGTCCCGGAAAGCAGCATCCCTCCTTCTCCGCCGCCGACATGGCTGGCGTGAGCTTCGGCGCCAACCGCCTGGAGCTGCTGGCCTCGTACCAGGAGGTGATCGGCGAGGACAGCCCCACCGACTGGTAAGCCCCCCCGGGGGAGCGGGCTCTTTGTCCCCGCGGTGGGGAGGGGGGCGCTGGCTGCCGCCACTGCTTTGTGCAGGGGGGCGTGGGCGGTGTCTGCCCGCCCGCTTTTCTATGGCAAGTCACTAACAGAGCTCCCCACCCCCGCCCCCCATAGAGGCGATCCGGGAGATTCCTCGCCTCCCAGACCTGGGACATGGCGGGGGGGGCGGGGGGGCAAAGAAGCCATTAGCAACCCAAAATGGTGCATTGGCAACGCGCGGCCAGCCCGGGAGTTGGGGCGAGGCCTTTTTCTGTGGGGCACAAGGAGGGCACAGCCCGAGGATGCTCCGGCAGCCTCTTCAGAGTCCGGGGCGGAGAGCGGCGTCCCGCCCTGCAGCCCCACGGAGCTCTTTTGAGGAGGGGAGCAGTTCAGAGAAGTCCCGACGGCGTTTTCCACCCCTAAAATTGAAGGGTCGGAGGCGTGCCCCAGCCCTGTGGGAGCCACTTCGGTGCCAGGACGCGCCCCCTTTCTTTCCCCTCTACCCTCCCGCAGCATCCTTCCCCGCACCCCATTCCCGGGCGCATCGCTTCGGATGCGGCGGGGGCGGGTCCGCGCGGTGCCTCTTCCACCTGCTCCTCCGCCTGCGGCGCCCTCCGGAGCCGGGCCGGGCCGTCCAGCTCGGCGCCCGGTGCCCATCTGCGCTTATCCCGCGCCTCCGGGTACCAGCCTCTCTTCTCCTCCAGTTTTGGGGTGAAAGTTATCTGATAGAGACGCGCTACACAAAGGAAGGTGGGGCTGGCGAGGGGGAGGGGGAGGGGGTCTGGAGGCTGGAGGGGAGGGGCTGGTGGCTGTGAGGAGGAGAAGAGGAGGTGGGGTTGGAGGGGAGGAGAAGGAGAGAGGCAGAGAGGAGCCAAGGGGGCCCTCCGCAGGCAGCCATCCCCACGCAAGGAGGAGGCGTCCAGGGCCCCCAAGTGTCGCATCCTTTTCTTTTGGGCTGCCAAGGCCTGGCTGTGCACAAGGCCGCCTGTCTCTTTGGCAAATGGGCTCTCCTTTCTCTTTGGAGATGGTGGTGGCATCAGCAGCAGCAGCGAAGGCCCATCCCTGGGACTCTTCCCAGAATAGATTTGGGGAATGTTTTCAGCATGACCCTTTATTTGCAGTTTTCTGGGCCTGCTGCTATGGGGAAGCCTTGATTTGAAGGCTGCCTCCCGAGATGGAATTGCACAGAGGGCTCGAGTGATGCTCCCTAAACATAAGATAGCAGGACTCAGTTGCCAGGAAGCTCCTATAAGATTAATTCACCCTGCAATTATGGAGCACTTAATCTGGTCCTTAATATGCACCACAAGGGGAACTAATTATTTACAAGTGCTTAGACCTAGGTTCAAAACAGTGGCCACCTATAGCCTCTGCGGGATGCTTTTGAACAAGTGACTTTCTTTCAGCATCCGTTCTCCATTTGTAAAATGGGAATCGGAGACCGCCCATATCTTGTTATGCAGATGAGCTGGTTAAATAATACTGTAATGGAAATCACTTTGTACTGTACATGTGCTTGTGTGTGACTGATAATAATTGGAGTCACTGTAGGCTTCCTGGCCTGTTCCAGAACAGCTCTTAGGAAATGTTTTTGCTTTTTAAAAACCTAAATGGCAAGTACTTTATGCTTCTTAAAGAAACCAAGTCCATAGTGTGCTTGGAGAATTGTTGTTGTTTTTCCCCTTCTCCTTCCAGAGTTGCTAACCCAGAATTTGAAATCCTGTGAGATTTCTGCCCTGATCCTCACTTTCTCAGTGTGCACTGACACGCAGTGTTTTCTCTCTCTGCAAATAGTTCCTTGCATCTCCTGGGTCCACTTCATACTATCCCTACCACACCCTGCCCTTTCTGTCTGCCAGGAGCTCTGCTCTCTGTATCGGCTGTTGTGGTTTTTCTCTTCCCACTCAGGTTGCTGAAAGCTCATTTGTCTCCGGAAGGCCAAGATGAAAAAAATGAAAAAGCGCCCTGTGGATGTGAAAGTGCTGTTCTCCCTGTGAGCCACCACTTTCACTTCCAAGGGCCATTTCTGACCTCCTTCCCTGCTAACCTGGGGTGTGCAGGTGTGTAGCATCCTTCTGAGGCAAGGTCTTTTCAAACGATAGTGGCCTTTGGGCGGCATAAAGCTTCTGGTTCAGGAGCTGAAACCCATCACAACTGCTTTCCTTTCAGCCTCTCCTTTCACAATGTGGCTGGAGCTGTCCACATCAGCAGCACATAGATTACAGGGGGACAGAGGAACGAGGCAGTGGTCCTGGTATGCCACTTACTAGCTCCATATCAGCTTGTGGGGAGTCATAGAGCTTGGTTGTGCTCTTTAGATAAAGCTTCATCAGTACTCTTACCTGCTGCAGCTTGACAATTTATAACTTTGCTAGTGCAAATGGAGTAAACTCTGCACTGCTATCTGTTTTCCTCCCCTCCTCCCCGGTGCTTTATTTCGCAGTTGAGGTCCCCTGCTTCTTTGTAGTTTGCTCTTCCCCACCCAGTTTTTCCTCTTCCTTCTAGACCAGAAGGTCTCCAGCTGCTCCTCTTTGCTTGCTTCCGTCTCTTTCAAAGGCCAGGCACTTCAGACAACCCTCTCTTGTTTCCAGCTTGGAAGCCAGGCCTCTTGGTCTGTTCAGCTGGAGACGCATCCCACAAATGATACACACACACACATGAGATGACAATGTGGGTGGAGGGGGTGCAGTTGTGTGCTCAGAAAGGCATGAATTTGAGAGGTGGGAGGACAGGTCACCCTCAAAGACAAAGGCAAGCTAAGGAAGGCAGAGAGTGAAGAGGAAGGAATCTCCCCACTTTCAGACTTAACCTATTGAAAATGCCTAGAAGCAGGGGGCTGTCTTTCCTCCCTGCCCCCCTCCCCACTGTAAAATTGTCAGTATGTCAGGCATATATCTGTGGCCCTCCAGATATTGTCGGACTACAACTCCCATCACCCCTGGCTATAATGGCAATGCTGGCTGGAGCTGATGGGATCTGGAGTCCAAAAATGTATGGAGGGCCGCAGGAGTACAATAATGGTTTGGTTATCAATGATGGTGCATAGGAGATTATTGGGGAAGATTGAGAAGGAAGAGCCAAGCAAAATTAGTGGCACCCATGCTGAGGCACCCGGATCTCCAGGACAATGGACTGTCATTGTGGGATGATGGACAGCGAGTGGCAGATGTCGGCCACAGGTGATGGGGAAAATAATCAGTACTGCTGGCAGGGCCTCAAACGGGGGTGGGGTGGGGGAATCTCTTGAATGGAAAATGGGGTCACTTCAGCAGTGTTGTCTAGTGCTCTGAGTGGGCTGAGTGCTCTGGATGTGCTAATGGATCTGTCTCCCGGGCAATGTTTTCTTGCCTTAAGGAGAAGAGAGCACAAAGAGAATCCAGCCCGAGTGGAACCTAGTGCCCCCTTGGTGAACTGCTCACCAGAGGGCTGTCCTCAACTCACCTGAATCTGATCCTTTCTGAAAAGATGGTGTCTGTCTGGCAATTGCCAGGATGAGAATCTAGCCTTGCAGCCAATAAGATTCTGCGGAGTAAAGGTCCCCAGCGGTTTAGCAATTGGTCTACTAGCCTTTTATGTCTTATTTAGTCTCCAGCCCCAGTTTCTGAGCGGCTTGTGAAAGAGATCTTCCAAGTGAGCAGAGAAAGGTTTAGAGGTTCAGCATATCTTGGATCAGAGTCAAAACATATTCCTGCCAGGGAGCTCTATAGCAGCACTCTGATTTTAGTGCTCTGCCTTCTGTCAGTCTGAAGTGGAAGAAGCTAAACCACCCCCACCGCCTCCACAGATGCAGGATATAAATTACTATGCTGCAAGCTGGCCAGAGACTGGATAGAGAATCTAGCCCCCTAACCAGCTTTGACTGTTCAGACTCACTGCACTAGCTGACTTTACACCTCCCTCATGAAAATATTACTAAAATCTCTCCTACTATGGATCCCAGATTCCCACCTTCCTATAATTATCATTCCTTTTTATGACTTTTCCCCTGCTCCCACTGTTGTGCGAGCTATCTCTATTTTAATCATATTCAAGCTATTTTATTCCATGCTTCCTCCAAGAAGCTTTCTGTGGCATCCTTGGTTTTCCTTCCTCATTTTATCCTCACCACAACCCTATAAGGTGGGGAGAAGGAGAGAGAGGGACTGGCCCAATGGCCTAGCTTTGTGGCTGGGCAGGGATTCCAATCCCAAGCTCCTTGTCCTATCCTGACCCAGGGAGTCAGCATGGTGCCCCAGATGTTGCTGGACTTCTGCTGCCATCATTCCTGCCCATTGATGGTGCTGGCCGAGTCTGATGAGAGTTGGAGCAATATCTGGAGAGGACCACGTCGGCTTCCCCTCCTCTGACCGCTACACCGAATTGGTTCTTGCCTCCTACTGGAGTCTTTCTCTGCCTTCCTGACACCTTGAAATAAATGAATAAATAAAAATTAAAAGTTATGTGCATGCACACGAAAGCTTATATCCAGAACAAACTTAGTTGGTCTCTAAGTGCTACTGGACAATTTTTAATTTTTTAATTTGTTTCGACTGTGTCAGACCAACACTGCTACCTACCTGAATCTGGATTCCTGCACCTTGTGTACATGTATTTTTGCAACTCAGCTACCCTGCCACAGGATTCCACCTCTGCTGGCTGGCCTTGCTGTATCTGCTTCTGCTTCTTGAGCAGCAGAAGTGCTTGCATCAAGCTGGCCTTGGGAGAGAAAGGAAGTCCCTTCCATCTGGTGGGGGGGTTGAAGGTGCTTCCCGTCCCCCTCCCATGCAATGTGCTCTTCTAAGGAGTTTTCTCTCTTGTTGTGGTTAGAGGCTGTCCCCACTTTGGGAGCCCAGGGCAGGCCTCTGATCAATTAGCTGTGCCCAGATCTCTCTGTGTGAAAATCATTGATGGCAAAGAGAGAGGGGAACTCATCAGCGAGGGCCAGAGCAGAAGAACGCTGAACTCTCAGCAGGAGAGGGTTGGGAAGGTATTCAGTGGGACCGAGAGATGTGGACTATGGAAGAGGGAAGATTGGGCTGCCCTTTGGAGCAGGCCAAGTCACTGGGTGGGGTTTGGGAAGCCATGCAGCTGAGGAAATGTGTAGAGGGGACCACTGGGATTTGAGCCTAGAGTTGGGAGAACAGGATTTGAAGGTAACAAATATCAAAGGCAAACCTTGTGCAGTGTCCCACTCCTGCTCTCTGAAGCATTGCAAGAGAACCCCCACTACCTTGTCCTTAAAACCGTCTTGCAAGTGGAGATTCCTGGCTCCCTCTGACTCTCATTTCTGGGAGAGTTTTCCCCAGCTCCAGCGTGGTTTGAGCTCACAAGAGCTGTGGCACGTGGGTGGTCTCTGTAGGTCTAGGGTGCAATGTATGGGGGCGGGCAGCTCTGCTACTTTGGAGAATAAAAAATATCCAGACCATCAAAGTGGCTAACTAAGATCAGACTGTGCAGAGACATAGCATGAAAAAGCCCCGCCCTGCATTTGCCCTGTACTTAATTTATAATAATCCAAAGCCATGCTGCTTCACTCTAAATGTGTTGTTGGGCCGAGTAGGGCATAGGGACGACACATGGCATACGCACAGAGGCATGTTCCAGGATTCAGCCTTGGCACTTAAAAATGAACTTTGGCACAAAGGAAACCCTGCCCGGGCTTCTAGGAAATGGGGTGAAGGAGCCAGCTCATCCCTTCTTCTGGGTCATGTTCCCTGGCAGGAGCTGTGAGAGGCAGCTGGGGGTGAAGGGGTGGGGCGGGGCTAAACAATAACTTCTTTATGCGGGGAGCCCCACCCTGGTGGGCCAGCAGCTGTCAATGCACCAGCGCATGTGGTCTGAGAAATCCAGGCTCCAGAGAAATCCAGTGGGGAGGAGGAGGGGGGGCACCTGGCCAGCTCCTGTAGCTCAAGGTCATTGGGGTGAGACAGCCTGCCTACCTTTGTGGGGAGCAGTAAATCCCCAGACAGGCAGTGCTTGCTTACTGGGCTGTGGGGCATCCATTCAATCACCTGGCAGGAGCAACTCCTGATTGAGAGCCACCAAAAGTGCTGAACATGGCAGAAAAGAAAAACAGCTGGTGGAGGAAGGACAAAGGCCTCTCTCCCTCTCTGCGCTGGGTGGGTGGGGTGGAAAGTGCTGGCTCGGCTCTGGCGCTGCTGCCACCTCCCATCCACCTGTGACCTTCTACAGGGCTGGCCCACCAGGGCGGTGGCGAAATGGCAGGCCACTGGCAGCCCTTGAGGAAGCAGCCCAGTCCGAATTGTGCTTTCTGGAATCGCCAGCCGTAGGGATCACACATGGGGGCCTGCTTGGAAGCTGGTGCCCAGAGAGCTAGCAGGGAGGGGGGAGGTCCTGGGCTACCATGGAGGAAGTGGGGGGGTGCTTAGATGTGGACCTTGGATGAGAGGCAGTTGCCCACATTTTGGTTTTCCATTGCCTTGGGATTAAATTAGCCCATGTGCTCTTTGTAAGGCATGCTCCCTGTTACGCAGGTGCGGATTGCATTGGAGCGCAGGCCTGCAGAGGCTGCTGCCTAATACTGGGGAATCCAGAGCAAGTTGCGCGGGGGGGGGGGGGAGGGAATGGACGGACGGACGGAAGGACCCAGAGCTGCAATCCGCCTGATGACAGTTAGTCCTTGCGTTGCTTTCTCTGAGAATCCCTACATGCGCTCCCCATCCTCAGGCCAAGCTTTGTTTTCCGGCCTTGCCCCTTCCACAAAAGGAGGAGGTTCCATGTGCTTCTTTCCTCCCTCCCCCTCCCCTTTGCCGAGGGTCTGATGGTCCAAGCTGCCCCTCCCCCATGCGGAGGCTGCTGGGGCCCATTACTCGATCAGAAAGGAATTTGGTGCCGTTTTTCTGCACACGGGTTCCCTGGGGCTCGAGGTGCATTAGAAACACATGTGCATGGGCCAGGGGCTGCACAAGGGGGGTGGGGGTCTACTCCTCTCCCTTTCCACTCTAGGGGTGGGGGTGGGGGGTAGGCAGCAGGGATTGGTGTCTTGTTCCTGCTCTGTCTGCAGAAACCTGGTGCTATTGGTGGGCTATGCAGCAGATGCTTGCAGTGGCCCTGGCTGCAGACAGATACTTGGTTGGTGGTTAAAACATTTTTGTTGCCTGATGATTAATCCCTCCCTTAACTGCAGGGACTTGGGATAAGCCATAAGCCATGAGTACAGAAGGCATCCTTTTTGAATTGTGGCCTGGTGGGAGAAGGTGTAGCGAGGGTGTCTCTTTAAACACAAGCTGGTCATGTTTTGAGTATTGTGTGCATGTGTGGTTTATTTTTACTCAGAGACAGAAAAGTAAAATTGATGACGGCCGTGGAATAGGTGAGCTCCCCCTCCTAA
This sequence comes from Zootoca vivipara, assembly GCF_963506605.1. Classification (NCBI taxonomy): domain Eukaryota; kingdom Metazoa; phylum Chordata; class Lepidosauria; order Squamata; family Lacertidae; genus Zootoca; species Zootoca vivipara. The sequence continues at coordinate 57,114,809 of NC_083277.1, read as the reverse complement.
GTGGGTGTGGGCGGGTGTAACTTATCTCCTTTTAGTAGAATTGCATTCCCCCTTTCACATTGCAGGCGTTAGGAAACTCTGGCGTCAGTAAGGATCCAGATGCTCTTGGGTGGGGTTGGGTGGAAGTTCTTCTCTGCTGCCGCCACCTCTCATTTCAGAACGTCTGGCTTGAGCAGCCCTTCATTGCCCCACACTCCTCTCCTTTTGACTAGCCCATGGTGGGGTGGTCCAGAGCAGAGGGTTAGGGCCAGCCTTGCAGCTTCACTCAGTACTAAGAAGCATGCTGCTGCAACCCACCAGCTCTGCAGGAGGAGTGAGGATCAACACACGGATCATTGGACAAGATCCTGGCACTACAAACTACAGAGCTGGCTGGGAGTGCAAGAAAAAAGGCAGCCAGGGTGGTGTAGTGGTTAGAGTGTCAGGCTAGGACAGGCATCCCCAAACTGCGGCCCTCCAGATGTTTTCGCCTACAATTCCCATGATCCCTAGCTAAGAGGACCAGTGGTCAGGGATGATGGGAATTATAGTTCAAAACATCTGGAGGGCCGAAGTTTGGGGATGCCTGGGCTAGGACCTAGGAGACAAGGGTTCGAATCTCCCACTTGGCCACAATGCTCACTGGGTAGCCTTAGGAGGGCCAACCACCAACTCTTAAGCCTAACCTACCTCAGAGGGTTGTTGTGAGGATGATAAGGGGAGAGCCATGTACATCACCTTAGGCTCCTTGCAAAGGTGGGGTATAAACACAATAATAAATAGCGGGAAGGGAAGCCCAGGCTCACCCACCGCTTGCTGGTGGCAATGGTAGGTTGTGCCGCTGGGAGGACCTCAGTGGGGCTCTGTTTAGTGAAAGTAAAACAGCTGCTGCTGATCTCCTTCCATTCCCACCCGTGGGGAGCGATTATATTCCGGGGAGAAGTTGTATGCAGCCCCTGCTAGCAGCCTAATTGCTCAGTTTGGAGCCAGGGAATTGAGGGCTTTTCTGCCCCACTCGCATGATAGGGCTGCCAGACATCCCTGTCATTTGTGAAAGGCTCTATCTCTTCCTGTCCGCTCAAGTTCAGATGCCTGCAGGTGCCCTTGGAAATGTTTGACTCCAGCTGCTAGCTTGGGGCATGCTGCGGGGCTGGGGGGGGGGGCAAACTAGCAGTGGCTAAAGACTACTAAAATTAGCTACCCATTGTTCGAACGGAGGTGAGTGTGGGTGACTCTGCTTTTAGTGCTAGGCTTGGCTGCTCCACAAGGTCACCTGGGAAAAGGGGACACAGTGCCGCTCTGGATTCACACAGATAGCTAGCCAGTTATCCGCCCCATTCATTCCAAAGGTACCAATCGTGTTATGCGGTTTCTCTGCTCAATGCAAGGCAGCCCCCTTTCCCCACCAGAGGCCATAGCTGAACAGTTCAGGCAGGAACATGACATTTTGCAGTGTGGTGGGAAGGTTAGAGACCCAGATCTTCGCTTGACTGTGATACTTTCCAGGCCGTGTTCGAAATTCACCAAGCGCATTTTGCTAGTGGTGTGGGTCCAGTTGCAACTACAGTACGTGGAGATTTCTGGGCCCCAGTTTAAAATCCTCTGCCATAGTCCATAGTCAATTCCATTTCCACTGTTTGTGTTTCTCCTTCTTGCATAGCGGGACGAGCAAATTCTTGTAAGAGCAGAAGCTACTGTCAAACGATGTGGTTGAGATCATGGAATCGTAGCGTTGGAAGGGATCCCAAGTGTCATCTAGTCCAGCCCGCTTGCGAACAGACATTCCATTGCGGCAACCATAGCCTACATTTAAGGTGCAATTTGGTGCCTAGCTTATATATCTGAGTTTCAAACACTGTTTCCAGGTGACCTTGGGCCGGCTTCTAGCCATCAACCCAAAGTGGGAAGGAAGGGGCACATACCCCAAGCTCCTTGTTAAAGGAAGGGCTGCATAAAAACACATTAGCTAAACTTCTACTGACTTTTTGTTGGATGCTGTGATGTAGAGCTCAAAGCATCCTTCCTTCTCCCCCTCCCCTTCACTTGCTTTTCTGACTTGGGCCATATTTCTCACCGTTTTGTTTTTTAACTGCTTCCCCTGCCCCCATCTCCTTAGTGGGAGCATTGTGGCCATCCTTAATGCTGCTGTTATAGCATGACAAACCCCACTGCCGAGGATATAGACATTTCGTTACATTCCAGAAAGTCTATTTGTGGCTCTTCCTATTTTTATTTGCTTTGGAAAAACACACACACACAAAGCATAAGGGTGCACATGCATTTCAGCCCTTACCAGAGGCAGTGTGCAGTAGTCGTATCTTAAAGTGAGAAGGGGTGGGGGTTAAATAAAAAGACAAAACCATTCAGTTGGGAATGGTGGGTAATGTCTGCAACGGAGAAGAGAGAAGGGATGCAGGTTTCCTGTTTCCTTCCTCCCAGACTGTAAAAGTATAGCAAGCACTCCCTGCTGCATTGGCACGGGGCGTTTTGCATCTGCAGAAGTAAAAATAATAATTATTATAAAACAAGTCATTTGTTTTTTAAAAAATAGAATACCAAGTGTTCTTGCTTGGGCTCTGAGGATGTCTCATGGTCCTTTGGCAGTTTGTCCTCAGATTCCTGTGAGCTGGTTTTTTTACTTCCCTGCCTCCTGTGTCAAGAAAACCCCTTTCCCCAGCTACTTAGAGGGACACCAGTTCTATAAGTAGTAAGGTCCCCCAAAATTGATAAGCCCATGTCAGCCCCCCCCCAAACAAAAGTTCCAAGAATGAATGTTTACTGTTTCTCTGCTAGACAGAACACTAGGCCAGATACCAGCTGGGTGAGACCATTTCTAGAAAGCAGAACTGGATAATGCCATTTTTAGAAAGTAAGCCCAGTTCAAACACTAGGCTCTGTCCTAAAAAGCTAATGGCTTCTCTGTGTCCTCATCCTCAAGCTAATTCAAGATGAAGGAGACCAGAACCTGCCTTTGTTCCAGCACAACCCTTCTGTTTTGTCCATTCTTCTGAAGTTTTGATGGTTCTACCAAATTTTTGTTTCTAAACTGTTTGCCTCACTGTGTGCTACGGTAATTGTCCTCCTGCTTCTCCTCCTCCAATACACATTTCAGCCCTTAGCCCAAGGTAAAGGGGGTAGGTTGTTAGCCCCAGCCCTTCTGCCCCTAGATGTCTTTCTTGGCACTGAGATTTCTTGGATAAGGAAATAACTCATTTAATCCAGTTTTCCAAACTGGGTTTGCTGCCTGGATAACAGGGTTGGGTTTTTTTCATTTGTTTTTTGGAGGATGACACAGGTGCACGATGTGGAGTCCAGCCTATAATGAGGCGCGCAATAGATCATGTCATAGGCGGCAATGAATAACTTCCCCCGCTACTCCTGCAACAGCCACCAAACCCACAGTACTTTCCAATGCAGCCGGTGTGCTTCCCTGGGAAAAGAATCTCAGATTCCTAGCAGTTGAACTGAGGGGGTTGAGTTCTGGGGAACTACGATTCTTCCCTACCTTCGGCAAGAGATAACTCGCTGGGGCGACATCATCTGGCAGGAGCCCAGTAAATTAGTAAGCAGAACTCGTTACCCTTCTGAAAGCCACATTGTCTGGAAAGCCCCTAAATCCCCTTGCTTTCTGATGCGCTCCCACCCCGAGCTGCCCTGCCAGCCCCTGGTCCGTTGTTTCTTCGTTCTGCAATGCCACATGCACCGACGTGCTCTTTGTCGGTGTTTAGCTGCCCTTTGGTGGTTCAGCCTCATTGTTACCATCAAAACGGCAGCGACTTCACGGCTGCGAGGACATTCCGCCCAACTAATCTCTGGCTTTTGATTCCATGTTTGTGTGTGTGTAATATATAGTATAATTTGCGGGCTATATATATATCTCATTTGTAAGCTGGAAGCCAACATGAAATAAGACGGCCCAGGCTGACGTTGAAGGTGTTCTTTCCCCCGATTGCTGTGAACTGTCTTTCACAGTGATGGACCTTCTGTGAGCCGTGGAACCACAATCACATAATTTCCTTAAGGAAGCTGCTTTCACAGGGAGTGTGTCCAGTTTCCATGAGGAATCAGCAATGTGCATGCGAGCTAATGAATTCTCCAGCGACAGAATAATTCAAACTGATAAACCCGGAGCACAGATTGATGTGGTCCCCATCTCCTAAGCCATATAAATCTAGGTAAGAACCCCACAGCCACTTTCTCACTTGCTATTGACCCTGGTGAATATCCACACAGGACCCCCATTAGGATGCTAGAGGTTCCTGAGCATCAGAATACCCCTATAGTTCCTTAACCAGTGAGATATAACTATACAGGACAGATATTATACAGGAAAGCAAGGACACCCTTGTTGCCTTTTCCTAGCTTCCTCAGCCCTTGTTGGCCTCCATCTTGCCACCTTCTGGAGCTGGCTTTGAGTATCCTGGCATATTTGCTGGCACTGCCTAATTGCCCTTGTGGGCTGGGCCAGTAAGACATGTGCCCACAAAGGGGCCTCGAGTTCACATCCTGCCTTTGTCGCTTGCTGGGCCCAGAGGTGTGCCTGATCACGGTCTTCTCCGAAAGCAGCTGCAGCTACATTCCCGGAAAGAGCCTGGCCATGAGCTGCCAATTAGCGGATTTGGCTTTTTGGATTAGAGTCAATCTCATTTGTGCCATTATCTGCATCCGGCTCCCTGCAGTGTGGCTGTTGCCTTGCCTAGCCAGCCATGGGAAGGGTGCTACATGGCACCATGCCTTCCCACTATGGGGATGGTGGCTGTACGACCCTTGCAGGACAAATTGGGTTTGGTGTGAGCCAGAAGCTTAGCATCCCACTATTAAGCTGCTTTTTATGTTGACACCTCTTCTTCAGTCCTCTGCTATTCCCACCTTGGACAGCTTAGTTGCTCCTTTTCCATGCCAATCCCTGCCCCTGTTGTGCCACCCACAGCTCTCTCCCCAGAGTTCTTCCAGAGAGGCATGAACTTTGCAGAGGCTGAAAAGGATGGCCATGAGTGTGTTAGGTTCTCTTGCCAGTGGTTAACTCATTAGATTTTCTTCTTTTCATACATGAGGGGCTGAGAAGGGATTGTCCATAGCTTGTTTCCCTTCTCTCCTGGCTTGGGCTGGGTGCAGTGCCCACCTAACGCAGAAATGCTTAGCCAGCACATTCTCCTTCCAGTGCGCTAGTTGGTGCTGCTGCAGCTCTTCTGGTGCATTCACTGAAGGTGGGGAGAAGAGCAATGGAGTGTTGCACCTTTTCCAACTGCACTAGCACATGCTTGTTCCTGGATGTGGGGGAAGGACCCACCAACTCTGAAGGCTTTGGATCATGGATGGGGAACATGAGGGCCTTCCAAATGTTGCTGGACTCCAACTCCCATCAGCCTCAGCCAGCGTCACCAATGGTCATGGTTGATGAGAGTTGGAGTCCAGGAACATCTAGGCAGCCACAGGGTGCCACCCTATGATGGTTCAGTTGCTACAGTTTGGGGGTAGGTCTTCTATAGCCCTCTCTCCATATAGGTTGCGCCTGGAGGTTTCCCTCTGAATCTGGTCAAAGGTGGAGCTTACGGACACCACACATTACTTCAACAAAAACCTGTTTCTCAGATGTGGATTTGCAAAGGTCATGCAGAGGGAGCTATTTGTAAGGGAGAAACAGCTGGGGGTGGGGGTGCCTAACGCTACCTGAAGATGCTGATTTCTACCTATATGTACCCTGGGGTGCAGGATGGGTTGTTTTTCTTCCAGCTGGTTTTCTAGCCTCTGGTGTGGATTAAAAAGCAGGGGGGAACTGTTGGGGGTTTGCGTCGAGTTGGCACTGAAACACCAGTTTGCAATGGAGAAGTGATGTTGGCTGGAAGGGGTAGTCAGCCCCTACCAATTCTTCCCTGAAAATGCCCCTACCTCCTGAAAATGAATGTTACAGGGCAGAGACCCCTGTGTTTGCCTTGCAGTGGGTAGTTTCGCCCTAAATTGCTTCGCAGCGTCTCGCGACGGATGGTGCTATGTGCGCTTGATACCAAAGAGGCATAAATTATATTGCGTGGAAAATAATTTATGCAAATCAAACTATTTGCATTCTTCTATTTTGCATATTTCCCCTTCTGCAATGAACAAGTTCTGAAAAGGATTTAGAGTCCTCGGGCAAGAGCTCGGGTGGCAGAAAAGAGAAGTGGGAAGGGATCTGAGAGAAGGGGGAAGAGGGGGCTTGGAGCGGGTGGGCAGAGCACAAGGAGGTAGGTGGCGCCATTTTGATATCCTGTACACACCACTAATCAGCAGAAGTGCAGCCTATGAATATCAGACTGCCGACGTCATTCCAAATGCGTGCCTGCAATCATGAGAGCTAGAATCTTTTGTTATTCTTAAAAAGCAGCTTGCTAGCAAATTCTGCATATGTGCAGAATGCGCATTATGCTCTTGTACACAGAGCTTACAAAACCCAGTATACCTTCTGAAGCACACCCTTCATCAGTTCCTGCTTTCACCAGCCATCACCACCATGCCAGAAGCTGATCACCCTGCTGCATAGCAGGGTCTGCCTTGGGTACATAGATGCAGGAATGTTGAAGGGCAATCCAGAGTGCTATATAGCTCCTGGTGCATTTCCTGTTTTTTTCCGACAGGTCTGAACTCACTTGCAACAGTAATCATAAGCAGGAGAGAAATTCTGACAAAACCATTTAAAGCTGGGTTAGGGAACCAGACTCCTGGGAATGGCATGTGGTCCTTGCCCTGATTTCAGGCAGCCTTCAGCATCCTCCAGCCCTTCTGCTTCCTGAAGCCCCTCTTCTGTTCTCCAGCACACCGTCCATCTGTCCGCCCCCCATGGCATAAAAACCTTGGCATTGCTTCTGCTTTGGGAAAGGTAGAGTGGGAATGGGGTGGTACAAAAAGAGTGCTATGCCTTCCTGCAGACCCCCACCCGCTCTTGATGATGGCTCTGCCCACCATTGACTGTGGCCCCTGTTTGACTTCTCATGTGACCCAATGAACCTTCATCAGAAGAAGGTTCCCCACCTCTGATTTAAAGTAATACACTGGGCAGGAAAAGCATATTGGATCTCTGCTCTCCATGTCCCCATTGCAGATGTTCCACACTGTTTGTACTATGCAAGAAACTGGTAAAGTTTCCAGAAGGCAGACTATTGACATTCTGGCACAGGATCTAGTCAAACAGACATGCAAAATTAGGGCACTTTCTGTTTAGAAAACAAAAAGGGTTTGTTTGTTTTTTTAAAAAAATTGCTGACAGTTGTATAATTTATCAAGTTTTTGTGTCCCAGTTTTCCTCCAAGGAACTTTGTGTACAGTAGAGGCTGGTCCATAAGAATGAATAGGGCTTTGCCCCACTAATCTCAGTCTGGCCTCAGCCAAACCCCAAAGCTCTGGTTCCATCTACTATTGACCTCCTGTCCTTTGCCCTACCCATCTCAATGGGCATCAGCCTCCATTGTCAGTGTGGTACCATATATGGAAGGTTATCCTATTTAATCCCCTGTGGTGTATAAACAGTGGCAAACCCCAATTTGCTTAGGATAATATGGTGATAAATAACAGAACAGTTTAGTTCAGCCTTGCCAACCCTGGCGCCCTCCAGATGTTTTGTACTACAATTCCCATCAGCTCAAGCCACAGTGACTGATGGGAGTTGTAGTCCAAAACATCTGGAGGGTGCCAGGGTTGGCAAGGCTTGTATAGTCTCTTCTGTTTCTGAAATTCTTGTTATCTGAGGGTATAAAGTGAAAGCCAGTGTGGTAGCATAGGGGGTTGAGTGCTGGGCTTGGATAAAGGAAATCTGGGTTCTGATCCATATCCAGCCAAGCAGCTCATTGGATGACCTTTAGCCAATCATCCTTACTTGGTCTGCAGTGTCTCCACAAATTCATTAATGAGGATAACACCAGATAGCTCACATATAGGCTGCACAAGCTCCTTAGAGCAGAGTTGTGGAACCTCTGACCATTCTTGACACACCAAGGGTTCCATTTTGATGCCAAGTCAATCAGCAGATACCACTCATTGACACCAACTGATAAGCAGAAGGATAGGGTTTTAATTCTGCAATGGCTGAGCAGTTGCCCCTGCATGGCTGAGTTTGCCTTTAAATCCCTGCTAAAACAAAAAGAGGATAGTGAATTAGCTACATGTTGCTGCTTCCATGGCAAAATCCTGACTTGGGTACTTCAAAGCACCAAATGACATACAATTGACAGGTGGGCAGCCCCATAGAGCCAAAAAGGTTATCCAGCTCTGCCTTGGAGCAGAGCTTTTCAACCTTTTTGAGTCCACGGCTCCCTTGACCAACTACATTTTTTCTGCAGCACCCCTGTGGGGCTCAGGAGCCCAGTGATGTCACCTCTGCAGAGCTGGTGGTCTCTTGCTCTTTTTTGAACACCCTTCCTTGTGGAGTGTTTCCTCAGCCTCCTCCCCTCTCCTTGGGAGTCCTCTGAGCAGCTGCTGCTGCTGCTGCTGCCCCTGGTCTCTGAGCTGCCACCTCAAAGAGAGGTGCCTCCTCACACTGCCCCACAGGGGCCTGGGAAGAGGATGCCCCCAGCCTTACAGGCCCAACGGAGACTGGCCAAAGGTGAATGTGAGGCCAGAACCTCACCTTTGCCTAGCGGAAAGGCTCCCCTTCAGCATTGGGCACTCAGCTCTCAGGCAGGCCTTGCAAACAGCAAGCACAAGAAAGGCCAGCACAGCGTCTGCCTGCCACTAGTCTGTCCATTTCCAACAGCAAGGGATGGCTGGGCTCCCTCATCCGCTTGCTTGCTTAACTCCAAGGCCACCTCAGCACCTTGCAACCAGCACCCCCTGGCCAGCCTCAGAGGCACCATTCACCTGGGAAGTTTGTAGCCAGGGCTGCTGCAACGAACAGCTGTGCAAGCCTTTGGGAGGCAGAGATGTGAGAGGGCATCAGAGGAAGGATGGAAGGAAAGAAGGACAGAGGCCAGTGTTGCCCACGGCACCCCTGACAATCATTCAAGGCACCCCCAGGGTGCCACGGCACACTGGTTGAAAGCCACTTGCCTTAGAGGAAGGGCAGGCATAAGAAGCTCCCTCTATATAATGTCTCTCTATTTGTCCTTCCAGCTCAGTATGTGTTTACTTTGACTGGCAATGGCTCTTTAGGGGCTTCTCCAGGCAGACTTCTATCACCTGCTATCTGACTCCTGGAGAAGCCAGGAGTTCAACCTGGGATTATCTGTGTGCAAAGCATGTACTCTACAGGAGTGTCCTCCAACCTTGGGTGCCCACATGTTATTGGACTACAACTCCCATCATCCCTGGCCATTGGCTCAGCTATCTGGGGATGGTGGGAGTTGGAGTCCAACAACAAATAGGCACCCAAGGTTGAAGAACACTGCTCTATATCACAAAGCCATGGCCCCGCCTGTCGCAATTAGACAGATAGATAAATAAATTCAGTGTATGCTTCATGTGACTCCATGTCTGCATAAGCCATAGTTACCAGACGTCCTTTGTTTCAAGAGATGACCTTTATATCAGAGCATCAGAGCTGTATTGAACAGCATAGAATTGGCACCACAGTTCCCAAGTCTCTTCCCTTGCCCCTTAAAAAAAAATCCTTTGGCAAATCAATTGCAATACTGTTTATAACATCATTCTCATTTAATCTCATCCAAACATTTGAGTGTCCCTTCAGGTTGTTTGGATAAAAATATGCTATTCTAAGAACCAACAGGCAGCTTACTTTTGCCTGACGTGGGTGCTTTCAGCACACAGATGAACTGTCTAACCATTTGCTGCAGCAATAGCCAGTAAACTCTGCTTATAATGCTATGAAATGCTGATGGCTTTGGAAGGCTAAAAAAGACCCATAGGCAAATATTCCTTCCCAATTTTATGAAATCCATGGGTGCCCTCTTTCATCCAGTTCCATAGATGTGTAGAAAAAGCTTAAGAAATGGGATTCTTTTTCTATAGGTTTCTTTTCCAACACTTCCTTAATATACATGTAGTAGGAGCTTAAGAATAGTATTGTTCCTCCTCCCTTCCCCTCCCCCCAATCAATTTGGCTGAAGGTACAGTCAAACAACAGATGTCATGTTTTTTCCCCAGTTTGGTCACAGTAAAAAGTAAAGGACCCTTGGATGGATAAGTCCAGTCAAAGGCGACTATGGGGTTGCGGCGCTCATCTTGCTTTCAGACCGAGGGAGCCGGTGTTTGTCCACAGACAGCTTTCTGGGTCATGTGGCCAGCATGACTAAACCGCTTCTGGCGCAACGGAACACCGTGATGGAAGCCAGAGCACACGGAAACGCCATTTACCTTCCTGTAGCAGCGATACCTATTTATCTACTTGCACTGGTGTGCTTTCGAACTGATAGGTTGGCAGGAGTTGGGACAGAGCAACACAAGAGCACACCCCATTGCAGGGATTTGAACTGCCAAGCTTCTGATTGGCAAGCCCCAGAGGCTCAGTGGTTTAGACCACAGCGCCACCCGCGTCACAGTAACCCTCCCCGAGTCATGAAATAAAAATGCTAAGCATCCTCTACCAAGACCTACCAATCAGAAACCTCAGCCCAGGTACAATACCAGATTTAATCAATGGGAAAAGCCCCAAGGAGGGGCAAAGCTTACCCCAAGCTACACCTCTTGCCATATTCCTTCAAGGAACATGGCAACATCGTGCACAGTGATCGGGGGGAAAGGAGTATGAAGGCAGGCTTGTAGTTCCAACATTACTGAATCAGGCCACAGGCCTATCTGGACCAGCATCCTATTCCCCACAGTGGCCAACCAGATGCCTCTGGGAACCCCTTAAGCAGCGCATGAGCACAACAGTCTTTCCCCACCCATTTTCCTCAGCAACTTTAGAGTCAACTTAGCATTAGAAATCAGGATAGAAAAGCTAGGAGCCAAATGGCTCCTGGATCCTGGGTTGTGGGCACCAAAACAGAATATCTAGTCACCTTTGGGGGGTGGGGGGAGTTTGAAACACCTTTTATTTATTATTTTGATAAGCATTAAGTAATGCACAAGTCACATAAGTGACACCTTGTTAATATCATATGTCTAACATAAATTGTTAATACGTGTCTAATTTGGTGTTTAAATAAAAATATCGGTACCATACTTCAGTTTTCAAAATATTCTACTCTTTATTGTTAAACTCCTTAACATATTGTCTATCCTTAATATATGCTTCAAAACACATACATTTCAGTAATCCTTGAGTGTCAGCCAGGCGCAAAAAATAAAATGAAAAAAAATGGCACCCAGACTTTTTGAGGTGCTCTCAAATGGAGAATCTTTAGGTGCAAAATGCGCCTGGCTCCCTGCTAATTTCACACCCTGAGAGTCATACTGCCTCTAATCATAGCTGCCAAGTTATCCCTTTTTTTAAGGGATTTTCCCTTATGCTGAATAGGCTTCCTCGTGAGAAAAGGGAAAACTTGGCAGCTATGCCTCTAATACTGGATCCCATTGATAGCCTTATCACCCATGAATTTGTCTAATCCCCTTTCAAAGTTGGTGGTTGTCACCACATACTGTGGGAGTGAATCCCAGTGGCTGGGGAGACCCGGCCAGATGGGCAGGGTATAAATAATAATAATAATAATAATAATAATAATAATAATAATAATAATAATATATTATTATTATTATTATTATTATTATTATTATTATTATTATTATTGCCTATGCGCTGTGTGAATCACAACTCCGCTTTTGTCTACCTGAGCCGCCTACCCTTCTGCTTCATTGGGTGGCCCCGAGTTCTAATATTACGAGAGATAGAGATGCTCTTTCTCCACAGCATGCATGATTGTATGCCCCTTCATCCTGTTACACACCCACCCTCTGCTTACTCCCTTGATCTAGCCAAAATGCGTGTGCACGTGAGATGGGGAGATTCGGGGCAGAGCTCTAGCCTCCCTTGGCAACTGTTCACTCCCCACTATCGAAGGCAGTCATGTGCTCTGAACGATGTGTCATCTGGTGGGGTCTCTCTTCTGTCAGTGGGTTGGAGGTGGGGGCCTTGCTTGGTTGCGGCGGGCAGCCCAAGAGCTGCATTCTTTTCTGTGGAGCCTTCCAAGGCCTACATGCCAGCAGTAGGAAGTTTATTGTGTGGAAACTACAAAAGTAAACACACCTGACTTTATTCTCCATCCAGGCAAGCAGGAGGCGTTATCACACAAGGACACATCTCTGCCAGGCAAAACACACGCTGCGGGTGCAGAAGGACCAGAAGGAGAGGCCTAGAGGGCTGCATTTGGCCCACAGGCCTGAAGTTCACCACCCCTCCTCACACCTACTAATAGGTTGAGGGTGCTGTGGAAAACTAAAAAGGTGCTTGGTGCTGAGCCTGGTAATCTTTAAGGTGAGGGTTCATAAGCAGTAATCAGGATGAGGCCTTACCAGGCCGCTAGACCCTGGCAGGATGCCAGGTGCTGATGGCAGCCTTGCTCCCTCCGATATCAAAGGACCTGACTTATCACAGAGAAACAAAGAGATAACCGATGGTGTAAGCAACTTCTGCTAAAGCCAATATTGTGATGAGATGCGGCTGTGGAAAGTTTGGGGCCAGGGAGTAAAGGCAACCAGTTCATGTTGGGAGTTGAGAACATGTGCCAGGCCTGCTGGGTGAGGCCAACAGGCCCATCTAGTCCAGCACCCTGTCCTTGCATGCCTGCGAGTGGGACTTGCATGCAAGAGCCCTCTGCCCACCTGCGATTCCCGGCAACCAGCCTCCTTCCTCCTGCCGGCGGAGTTCCCCTTCCGACTCTAGCAGGATTCTGGCCCAAGGAACCAGAATATAAAGCCCTGGCCTTTACTGGAATGCAATACAGCCAAAGAATTTGGCAGGTCAGCAAATGGAGCACATGATGCCCAGGAAGAGACACAACTCAGCAAACTCCCACTGTAAGCTGTGGAAAGGCCGGGCAGGGATGACACCTCCCGATTTGCCATGAGAGGGTGGCGGTGGGTGCGCACGGGAGGAGCGGCATTTGGGGCCAGCTGCCAGCGAATACCTCCCCCCTCCCTCCCACCACCACCCAGCCTCCCCTGTAAATCACCTCCTTCCTCCTCATATGAACTGTGTCCCAGCTGGATGGCAGTGTGGTTGCCATGGTGACACAAAGATGCTCGTTCCTTTGATAAGCTGAGGGAATTTGCCCCCCTTTCGGTCTCTTCGCCTACACAACCTGGACCAATTCTCTGTGCTCCATCCTTCCCCCTTCGCATGAGGTCTCGAAATGAGGTTGCAAAGAGAACAGAAACCCCGTGTGCTCTCTCGGCTAGGGTGTGAAAGCCTTTGGTTCTGATTTCTGCTGGCTGATTGGCAAAGGATGGAGGGAGTGGCTATACCCCGGCAGAGATGGAAGAGAGGGTGGTATCTTGGAGACGGTTTCCATGGAGGCCCCTTCACACAAGCCCTGATGGCTCATTGATATGCTGCTACTGCTGCTTTAATTTCCCTATTTCTCCCTCTCCGCCTCTTAACACCCCACCCCACTCCACCCCTCACATTCTTATTGGGCAGCAGGCAGTTCACTGCCAGAAAGCGTGAGTGGGTCTTACTCCCCAGGTGGGCAACAATTACACCATCCTGGAGGGGTGAGGCCTCTGCTGCAGCGCATTCATTTCTCCCCATTTAGCAGAAGCTCCTCCCTCATCCTTTTGCATGTGGCCTGCAGGCACAGGCAACGTTAAGGAGACAAGGGGATATGGGCGGAGGGGCTCTCTCTCACTTCAGCACAAAGCACCTGGAACTGATACCCACAAAGCTTCTTTCTTGAGCACGGCCTCTGGCGCATCAGCGAAAGGGAGGACAAAGGCAGGTGCTGATTTGCATTTTTAAAAGCCGTGTTCTAATAGTTTTGTAGGGAAGCAAATTTAGAAGTAATTCACTATAATTTAAATAGAAATACAATACAGGCAACTCCCCATTTACGCAGGGGTTACGTTCCGAGGTACCACGCATTTAAGTGCAATTGTGTAATGAGAACACAAATGAAAAAGCTTGCAAACGCCACATAGGCTCCCGCCAAACCTTGCTCAAGCTCCCCACAGGCCTCGATGCAAAGGCTTGTGGGGTTGCTAAGCACTGTTTTGTGCCATTTTTGTGCTTCTTTGGGGCTATTTTTGCCCCTTTTGTGCCACTTCTCTGTTTGCGGTGATTGTGCCTGCCCAGAGGCATAGCTCAGGGGGCGTGGTGGCACACTGGGCACCACACTGCGGGGAGTAGCACTTACCATGGGGCCTGCAGCGCGCCCGAGCCACACATCTCCTGGGAGTGACGCGATGGCTCAGGCGCCTGCAGGCTCCGTGCTGCCCGAAAAAGCAACACGGGCCTGCTGGGCACAGGAGCAGAACATGACTCAAGCTCTGGGATTCTGGCGCGCCCTGCCCCGTCCCGTCCCACAGGCACCACACCCACCCACACACCATCTTGGGGTTCTTTTGTCTTTCAACCATACCTAGACCTTAGCAGAGGATCCCCTCAAACAGAAGACTGTCCCCCGTAACGTAGGAGATGTAGCACACCCTCTCTTCATCGCTCTTCCCTGCTGTTCCTCTTCTGGAAGTGAAGTTGGGGTGGATGTACCAGCTGAAACCTTGGGGAGCGCTTCTCCTTATCACGGTATTGCCAGGCAGAATGTGAAACAAAAAGGGCGGGCAGGATGGGATGGGGGCTTTGTTCTGGGCCGGCTGGAGCAGCAGCCGCATTCTAGAAATGCTTGCTCTACATCATGTTGTGTGGGGCTGGACATTGCAGCGCATGCTGCAATAACCCACATGGGGCCGCTTGTCTGTGGAGACTGAGCCACCAGTGTAGGGAATTTGCCTGCCTTGGTGATATCAAATATGGCAGCCTGCTTGCTTTACCTATCACAAGTTGACAGGAGGAACCGAGAGCCCAGCTGGATCATTCCTGCATGCACAGGCCAGTCCTGGGTTGGGTGAGGAACTTTAGACTCCATGGCTGAATGCAACTCTTCTAGGCTTCTGTATGTGGCCCTCATAGCTCCCTACGCCCTCACTGGCCCTCCTTCCCACCCAAGTGCTTTTGCCTGGCTGGAATGAGTCATTGGAGCCTGAGAATGCCCTCTTGCTAGTCGGGGATGAGTGCGTAGAAACAGGCAACCAAAGTGACCAGGAGGCTGGAGCAACTCCCAAATAAGGAAAGATTACAACATTTGGGTCTGGGGCTCTTTAGCGGCAGAAAGTTCAGAACAGACAAAAGGTCTGATTCAGCAGAGCTTTTCTTAGGAAATCTACTGAAAATAGTTTAATTCAAATGACTCTACGTCTGTGCATGCACACAAACCAAATATAGCCCATCTGGGAATCACACATGAGATAGGCAGTTTGCTGTTGCTCAAGGGCATTTTTAATTTATCTGCTCCAGGCGTGCTCCAGGAGGCCTGGTCCTCTGAGGGTTCCTGCTGCCCAATATATTTGGTGCTTTCTATAAATAATTCTCAAATTTGTGGAGTGTGCCTCTTTGGGGGGACAAGTGGAAGGAGGAGCAAAGTTCCAGGGGTGATAGAATAGGACATGCTGCAGATCTTTCCCCACTAACCAAGACACCGGTAGGTGTATCACCCTATGACAGTGAACATCATCTTGGATTTGTGTGGGTGACCCCATCATTACTTCTCCATGACTCCAAATGTGATTCGGAAGGAAGCAAGTTTGGAAATATCTGTTGCTTTCTTTGTGTTTCCTGGGGCACGGTTTTCAGAGGGGTTGAAATATATTATGTTGCAATGCAAGATCTAGGCTTTCTCTGGAATGAGGGGCATTCTCTGGACAAGCTATTGTTGTCCTTTACTCGTTGTTGTTTAGTCGTTTAGTCGTGTCCGACTCTTCGTGACCCCACGGACCATAACACGCCAGGCACTCCTGTCTTGCACTGCCTCCCGCAGTTTGGTCAAACTCATGTTGGTAGCTTCGAGAACACTGTCCAATACTCAGGACTGTGTTTATTGTGCATCATGTGCAAGCACCACACAAATACAGAATTCAGCATCCTGAGGGTCAACTTTCATTTTATTAAAATAGTATTTATTGTGTTGGTCCATCGACCATACCAGGAAACTTACGTTTTGTTTTAGAAATCATGTTTGTAGACTTTGGGGGCTAAGAAGAGTGTGTATCTATCCCACCAGGATCTCTGAAGCCCCACAACCGCAGTGACTACGTAGTTGGGCTTTGTAGTTCTGTGCTGTTCCTCTCCCTGCTACTCGAGGGCTACAGGAGCAGGAGCAGTTCGGCAAAATAAGCCAACATGTGCAAATCTGCTTAATCCAAGCCCTAGCCTCCAATTTTACCTAGCACTATATCTGCATTTCCTCGGTGCAGGAATTGGATAGTGAAGGATGTGCGCGGTCCTGCCCTTATCTATACATGCTTCTCCTAACCTGTTTGTGTGATTCTCTGACTTGCAGGGCTTTGTACACTTACGAAGATGACTCCGATAACCTGAAACTGGCTGCTTCGGGAAGTGAGTATTCCTGCCCCTGCCCTCTCCTCCTTGCTGGGCAACCTTATGCTGCTTAGCCGATCCAGTCCTGGCAGTTCTCAGTGCTCCACCAAACTTCCCTCTCCTAAAACAAAAATCCCCCCTTTTCTTTTTAAAATATGTTTTTATTTAAGTTTTACATAACAAATTTAAATTCAAACACATCATTCACCTCTTCAATAAGGATTTTCTGAATCCCTTGACTTCCCTCCGCCCTTCCATGGTTACCATTATCAATCTCCCCCCCCCCTCTTCTGCTTATCTTATTTTCTCTGATTTGTTAAAAAAAGTAGTAATTGTACATTACAAGCATTACTCAAATCGTGCCAAAGTTTTTAGTTGTTTACAGTGTTCTCTTAAATACATTGTAAATTTTTCCCATTCCTTCTTAAAATTCTTCTCTTCCTGGTTTCTGATTTTCCTAGTCAGTTTCGCCATTTCGGCATAGTCCATCATCTTCATCAGCCATTCCTCTCTGATTGGAACTTTGTCTTCTTTCCATCTCTGAGCCAGTAGTATCTTCGCTGCTGTCATTGCATACATGAATAGACGACTAAAAATCCCATTTTTTCCAACAGGGTTAGAGTAGAAGTCGCAAGCGGTGGGGAGATAAATGCCCATGGTCTGAGGCAAGGGCACACCCAGAAAGTTGAGAGATTAGTCCCTTTTATCATGTGTCCCTCTGTCTACTCACTTGAAGGGCCGAAGTTCAGTGCTATATCATCTGCTCTGCATGCAGAGGTCTGTGGTCCAGTCGCTGGCATCTCCAGATACAAAGATTCCCTGCTTGAAACCCCAGAAAGCCTTCTCCAATCTGCGCAGACTGGACCAAGATAGATAAACCAATGCCCTGGCTCTGTGAAAGGCAGTGCCCTATCATGTCCCTAAGGGGAAGAGCAGTGTGGTCTGTGTCCCATAAAATCTGTCTCTTTGCTTCCTCAGCTGGCGGCCTACAAGAACTCTCCAGCCATTTTGAGAACCAGAAAGTGATGTACGGATTCTGCAGTGTCAAAGACCCTCAGGCCACCCTCCCTAAATATGTCCTCATTAACTGGGTAAGTCCAAGAAGAGTCTGGGAGGCAGCTTGCTCTGTGCTGAAGAGGCGCAATATTAAAGTTGACTAGGCCACACAAAAAGACCTTGGTACTGCATAGGAAGGGAAAGTTCCACCAGTTACAGCTTTCCTTCCCACCATGGCGATAAAAGCCAGACAAGGAGAAATTCAGCCTTCTTTATGCACAGGAATCCTCTCAGCGTGTGGAGCTGGCAGTCCTGTACAAACTAGGGTGGAGAGTGAGCCGGGTTGAATTATCTGAAACAGCCAAGTGTTTCTGAAACCTGGGTCTCCAGCTGTTGTTGGACTACAACTCCCATCATCACTAGCTAGCAGGACCAGTGGTCACTGATGATGTGAGTTGTAGTCCAACAACAGCTGGAGACCCAGGTTTGAGAATCACTGAATGGCGAAGACATAGCTGCCAAGTTATCCCTTTTTTTAAGGGAAATTCCCTTATGCTGAATAGGCTTCCTCGTGAGAAAAGGGAAAACTTGGCAGCTATGGGCGAAGGCTGGTGGCAGTTCCCTGGTGTCTCAACCATAGGGCCTAATCGTGCACAGTCTTTTTCTACCTAAAGATAATCTCTGTGTAGGAAAAAGCACCAGGACATCATTTGTGAAGGCTGGCACAAGTGCTATTTGGGCTGTGAATACAGGGGCACATAAAGCTGGCAGGCTCTGAGGAGGCCTGTAATGTGGAGGTTGATCTTTGTAGCTCTAGCAGAACCCTTGCTGACTGCTGGGTTTCCATTGATTTGTCTGCACTGCCCTCTAGTGGAACAAATTTTCCTTAATGAATCTGAAAGGGTCGACCACTCTCACACATTGGGATGGCTCCTTCTCCTTCCTACTTTCTGTCCAGACTTGCTTCCTATCCTACCCGACATATCCCAGCTTGTGACAATCTTTAAATACTGCTTTTGTGGAAAGTTCCTTTCAGTAGGCCTTTTAAAAAATGTCTTTGTAGAAATATGGGTTTAACAGTCTGAAACAGCTTCCTGAATGATCCCCTCCACTACCATTTCCAGCATCCCTGTGTATTGGCCATGGTGGCTAAGGCTGATGGGACTTGTAGTCCAAAAGCATCTGGAGAGAACCAGGTTGGGGAAGGGTGACCTAAAAGAAGAAACACACCACGAAGTGCTGCCCAGGGGTAGAAATGAACAACAAATATCCAGCCATTTGGAAACCGCTGAATATCCCTAGCAAGACCCCCTTCGTTCCCTTGCAAGGGTGAGATCTACTGTGAAGGAGTAGAAGATGTACTCTCTGTGTCATTTGCCAGTCCTTAACAAAAAGACAGCAAAAAAACTCCTGCCAAGCATTGATGCTTGATGCTCCAGGACTTAGAAGAAGCTCTGCAGATTTAGGCATGTGGGGTACTGTTGCTTCCCTACCTTGTTGGCGCAGTGATATGTTTGGTCTACATCTCATCCAAAATTATCGAGGAACATCTTTCTGCAAAGAAAATCCTTGCTGCTCTTGCTTTCCATTCAAAAATCCAGAGGAATGTCGCGTTCTCTTGTGTGCTGGTGCCACCCTTGTCCTCCTCCTGCTGAGCTCTCCAGATGCTCTCCCAAGTAGCCTGTGTCTCTATGTGTGTAGAATAAGATGCTGTCTGCTGCTGTCTCGTGAGAGTGGCGTCTCCCAGCACTAACCTTCCCCGTCCCTGTGCACCTTTATGCCTGGCAGGTGGGAGAGGATGTAGCTGATGCCCGCAAGTGTGCCTGCGCCAGCCATGTGGCCAAAGTTGCGGAATTCTTCCAGGTCAGTGGCAAACTGTTTGGGGAAGGGTGCGCGGGTGGGAGTGCCTAAGCAACAGTCCATTCCCATCTTGTGTCAAAGGGATTTGGACTTTGTGCAAGAGGGAACATGGTTCTCCAGCAATGCAGGGGTGGAAAGACCTGTGGCCCTCCAGATGTGGACAGAGAGTGCAGCCCAATAACATCTGGAAGGGCACGGGTTCTGGTATGGGCAAGGAGTATTGATCACGAGCTGTTGGCAGGAGACCTGTGCCAGCTGCTGGGTCTCCGCTGTTGTCTTCCAGGGCAGCTGCCTTAAATTCTCATCTGACTTCCTGCTCAATGCAAAATGCAGCTTCAAGTGGAGTGGCGAACCTGAGGTCAGGGGGGCCAGATGTGGCCCTCCAGGCCTCTCCGCCCAGCCCTTGAAACTCTTCTTAGTCCTTGCCCCTCATCGGCCTTGTTTGGCTTTTGTCTGGCTGGTATATGTCCTTGAGCCATGACCATGCCTCCTGCTTGCCCAGTTTAGGTAGGCAGGTAGTGGGTGCACAGGTGGGTCTAGGCCCCTGGCTTTTGTGTGGCTGGAGTAGAGCCTGCTCTACAAAGGTAAACGTCACACATCCTTTGCCCTGCTTGCTTTTGCCTCTGGCCCTGCCCGTCACAGGCAAGCAGCCACCCAGAAACCTACCCAAGAGGGACTGCAGGCTCTCTCTGAAAGGGGTTCCCCGCCTTTGAAGCTACAGTATCCCTGACAAATATGCTCATCCAGGCTCCGCTTAAATAGCTCCATTGGAGGAGAGCCCACCTCCTCCCAACACAGTCTTTGTCTATTGTCTTGCAGCTCTCTTACCAATAAATAGGAAGTGTCTTCTGGTGCTGAGCTGAAATATCATTTCCTGTAATTTCCACTCATTGGCCTTAGTCTTGCTCCCTGGAGCCACAGAGGGCAGACAGGTCTATTCCATCTTCTCCAGCTTGGTAGCCAGACCCTCATTTTTCAGTGTGGTTTGAATGTCTCAACAGGGTGTGGATGTCATTGTCAACGCTAGCAGTGTGGAAGACATCGACCCAGGAGCCATTGGGCAGCGGCTCTCCAACGGCCTCGCCCGCATTGCCAGCCCCGTGCTGCACCGTCTCCGCCTGCGTGAGGATGAGAATGCGCAGCCGGTGGTAATGCTCCTTCTTTGCCATGCCCCCTTTCCCCCTGCTGGAGAGAAGCAGCACCAGCCACTTCTGGGCTTGGGTGTGGCTGGTCTGCTGAAAGCAGTTTCTACTTAGGGCACATAGGGCAGCCTTCCCCAGATTTGGACTACAGCTCCCATCAGACCCTGCCAGCATGGCCCAGGGACTAGGGGAAGATGGGAGCTGTAGTCCAACACCATCTGGAGGGCACCAGGTTGGGGAAGGCTGTTGACGCAGGGTAAGAAAGATGGTTACAGTGGAGTGGATGTTTCAGTTAGCAATAATCGCACCTCAGATTAACCTCACTGGCTACGATGGGTGCACTGCAAATCCTCTAGTATATGTTATAATCTTCCTTGAAGAATATTCTGGTCAGTTACCCCCATGCTGTTATAATGAATTGTGAAACACACCAGGGCAGTGAGAACCTGGCAAGTTGTCTTGTTATCTGTGTGTCCTCATTCACACATGTACAGTGGTACCTCGACTTACGAAGGCGATCCGTTTCGCGGCACTCTTTGTAAGTCGAAACCTTCGGATGTCAAAGCGTCCATTTTGCGCATGCGCGAAGCACGATTTTGCGCTTCTGCGCATGCGCATACCACGTGCGCGGTGAAAATACTTCCGGGTTTGCTGACTTTGTAAGTCGAAACCTTTGTAAGTCGAGGCATTCGGGTGTCGAGGTACCACTGTACACATCTCTCTCTCCTGACCTGATTTGATTTCTTTGTTCCAGGGCACCACCTATCAGAAGACTGATGCTGCTGTGGAGATGAAGCGACTCAACCGGGAGCAGTTCTGGGAGCAGGCCAAGGTAGAGAGGCTTTACCAAGGAAGCCCTGTGATTAGCTAGTCTGTGATTAGCTATGACTATCTATCTATCTATCTATCTATCTATCTATCTATCTATCTATCTATCATCTATCATCTCTCTCTCTCTCTCCTCTCTCTCTCTCTCTCTCTCTCTCTCTCTCTCTCTCTCTCACACACACACACACACACACACACGTTTTTCCTTACCTTCATCCCTGTTCCGGCCCTTCTGTGTGAGGTGCAGCACCTACCCTCTCCCTCTTTCCTGTCCCTTGCAGAAAGAGGAGGAGCTGCGCAAGGAGGAGGAGCGGAAGAAGGCCCTGGACGAGCGGCTGCGTTTTGAGCAAGAGCGCATGGAGCAGGAGAGGCAGGAGCAGGAGGAGCGAGAGAAGCGCTACCGGGAGCGCGAGGAGCAGATTGAGGAACACAGGCAAGGGGCGGCCGGGAGGGTCTGGCCGTGGTGTTGTCCGTGTGCAAAGGGAGCCAAGGAGGCAATGCGGGTGGTTGGGCAAATATCGGTTCATCCCACGGGAGGGAGAGGGCTCTTGTGCTCTAATCCTGCTTGCAGGGTTCCCATCAGCATCTGGTTGGTCCCTGTGAAAACAAGATGCAGGACTAGATGGGCCTTTGGCCTGATCCAGCAGGGAGTGTTGGGTTTGGTTGTCCACTACATTCCAGCAGTGTCACATGCTGGGTTTGGGATGTTATGAGGTCTTCCATCCATCTTCCCACTCATGATAGTGTAGCAGGGTGGTTGTCTGTGTTATTCCCCCTTCTCCTAAGGTGAGGCATCCTTTCTTGGATTGGTCATACAAGGGCGCCTCTTCCGCGTTGCTTCCTTGTTGGAAGCAAAAGTGGCCCTGTTTGATTGGCTGCCCTGTTGCTCCTCCCTCTGTTTGGATAGGCCTAAGTGCCTCTCGGTCCTTCCTGAATGTTATGCCACCAGTACTGATGGTGCTGAGAGTCTGCTTGAACTCGCCATAATTATTTAGTGCGGTTGGAGGTATATATCAGCCTCATCTCTTGCTGTTTTGAATTTAATTGCTCGTGTAGCCATACACATGTTTACTGAATGTATTGCGCTGGTAATAGCTGTTTCCTCCAAAACATTCCTAGGAGGTAGGTTCAGCTGGGAGGTAGCGGCTGACCTAAAGTCATTCAGAGCGCTTCATGGGTGAGTGGGGATTGGAACCTCCCCAATCCACATTCTACTTCCTCTCCACCATACCAGTGGTTTTCAAGCTGTGTTTCATGGGATCTTGGGGTTCTTTGAAGACCATGAATGGCAGGCAATTCTCCCTGAAAAATGGCTTGCCCACAGCTGCTGATTGTTCTCTGCCATGTTATGTTGGAGCACAGTCTTGCACTTCACACAGAGTAGATGAGACCCCAAAGTCCTGGCAGAAGCCTGAGTGTGTTCTTCGGGAGGATTTCATGGCAGATTGTGGGGGTGGGGTGTCTAAGCAGTTGAGTTTGGAAAGAGCTCTCCCCTGGAGTCGAGTGCGGGGGAAAGCCACTGGACAGCAGCACCCTGGCACAGTGCCCTTTCCCAGTTGTCCCTTCTTGTTGTAGGTTCATCCAAAGCTTTCAATTTACAACAACAACAAATTATTATTTATACCCTATGCATCTGTCTGGGTTTCCCCAGCCACTCTAGGTGGCTTCCAACAAAATATTAAAATACAATAGTCTGTTAAACATTAAAAGCTTCCCTAAACAGGGCTGCCTTCAGATGTCTTCGAAAAGTCTGGTAGTTGTTTTTCTCTTTGACATCTGGTGGGAGGGTGTTCCACAGGGTGGGTGCCACTACCGAGAAGGCCCTCTGCAACTTGGCTTCTCGCAGCGAGGGAACCGCCAGAAGGCCCTCGGCGCTGGACCTCAGTGTCCGGGCAGAAGAATGTTTACTACTTCTGATGACAGAAGGATTGGCTGCTTTGGTCAAAGCCATACCACTTGCCCTGTGTCCTCCAGAATAGATTGAAGAAACATCAGAAATTATAGGTCTTTGCCACCTCCTGCATATTCATTTGGGGGCAGAAGGAACCATGCAACAGTAGCCAATGTGGCTTTAATGGTTTCATATTCCACGTGTGCAATAAACAGTCCCCGTTCTGTGATTTCCTAGGTTTATCAGGACTCCTGCAGCTCTTTGGAGAGCTGTGTGTCTCGGATGGCAGTGCTGTTTCATAACTGCTGAATGATGACGGTCTCTGAAGTGAAGCACTTAAATCATTTTGCATTTGCATAAGTGGCAGTGATGAAATTTTAATAGAGATATAGACTGGACCCAGCCTGGGTAGGACATATTTGTGCATATTTTCTCATGTTGTGGTTTATATCCGAAGAGCTATGGTAGGCTGGATTAAGAGTACAAACACGCCGTCACTCTCATACACAACAGTGGTTCCTAGGTAGGTGAACAGGCAGAAGACAGAATGCCAAATGGTAGGATAAGAAATTGGAACACCTTGGTGAGCGGACAAGATATGGAATGCAATAGGCGAACATGTAAAGTGTAACACCTAAGAAAGGAAGCTCAGAAGATAACCATTTAAAGGTGGGAGGCAGAAACTGGATGTGATTTGCAACTGGACACACTTGCAAAACATGGAGTTACAGAGGAGGCAGGGCAGCTCCCAGAACACAAGGCATAATAGCCGCCCCAAACATCCTTTTTATCACACAATCATGATGATCTGACCTCAAGATGGTATCAGGGCAGCTACATGTGATCCCGCTTTCAATGTTGTTTGGGCCTGAGAAAGTTCAGAGGTGGACATGCTGCTTCATTTCCAGCTGGTGCATGCCCCATCGCTTCCTGCTGAAATCCTGCAACTTCCGGGATGGGTGGGTTGTCCTGCTTTGGTTGTGCTATAGCAAAAGGGTGCCCCTCCTGATGGCAATAATGCAGTAGCACTGCCAAACAACTAATAAAGCGGAATGATGTGTGGACGGTCCAGTGTAAATCCACGGCTAATGCGTTATTATTGCATCAAAGACACGTTGCAGAAAATACCCGAAGGAAACAAAAAAAAGGCCATGCTATCTAGAGGCGCCCAAGAGATTTTCCTGGTTGCTGGCAAAATAGGCACAGAGCAAGCTTTAGAGTGGGCTCTAGAGACCAGTGAAAATGATTTAAGAGGCTTTGAAATAAGAGCTAATGGGGAAATGGTGCATAAAAAGGATTAAGTGAGGGTGCAACAGAAAATTTCAAATGTACACAAGTTTGGAATAAAGCTGGAGGTCAGATGGTTCTCCATGGTTCCTGAATGGATAAGGCTATCTTTTGACTGTTTGGCTGCTTCCTGCTGCTTTGTGAGGAAGGGTGGGGTATTATTATTATTATTATTATTATTATTATTATTATTATTATTATTAATGTTAAATTTTGGAAAGCCAAGTCCGCCTGCAGTCTGTCCTGCCCAGGCCCCTGCATTCCAGTCCTGGGATCTCTCAAGCCTTCTTTTCCTCCTTCTTCTCCTTCTCCTCCTTTCCCTTCCCACCAGGCGGAAGCAGCAGACCCTGGAGGCGGAGGAAGCCAAGCAGCGGTTGAAGGAGCAGTCCATCTTTGTAAGTGATGCTTCAAGAGCTTGGGGGAGGATTGCCCAGTTGTGCCACTGGCTCCCCCAAGGAGGTTGGCAGAGGTAGGGATTCAGCACCAAGGCTGGCTGGTGACATTGGGGACCCACTCTGCAGCCAGGGTGAGGACGCCTTGCTGCCCAAGAGCTCTTCCTCTCTCCAGCTTTATGCTAGGTCAGGAGAATAACAGTAAAGCAAGCAAACAGACAGACAGACAAATGTAGGGTCTTCTGGTGTGGTTGAGGTGCCCTGGGGCTGACGCTGACCTCTCTCCCTAGGGGGAGCAGGAGGACGACGAAGACAGGCAGCAGCCCAAAAAGTCTGAGTCAGAGGTGGAGGTGAGTGCGGCCCCGGGGCACAGCATGCGTTGTGTAGGCAGCAGGACCTCCAGGCACCCTACAGGGCTGTTGCTGCATGAGGGTTGTCGTGTTTGTGTGTGGAGAGTTTTGGCGGGGAGGGGGAGGCCTTCAATTCTGGCGACTGTTGTCCTGTGGAGAAGCTGGAGTGTGCTGTTGATGAGCGGAAGTCTGTGCTTAAGCAAGGCTGGGCATCAGTTCTCTCTCTGGGGAGCAAGGCGGGATCCCGGCTGTCCTCGTCTCTCCTCCTTTGCTTACATACATGTTCCATTTTGTCAGAAGAGGAAGACAGATTGTGGTGCTGTCATTTTTCTTTTTTTCCCGTCACTGTGTGCCATTGCTGTTGCTGTTGGGGTGGGGGGGGTGGGGAGGGGGCATCGGGTCAGGAACACTGTTTGTGTGTGGCACGTATCATGTTTTGTCACTGTTGCCCTGGCAACTGCATGGGGAGGGGCGGCGCTGGGTGTGAGGGGGTCCGGGCTGGGTTTATGACGGGGTCTGTGTAGGCCTGTGGACTAGGCTGCCCTTGACCATCCTCTCTCGCCTCTTACCCTCGCATCCTGACAGGAGGCGGCTGCCATCATTGCTCAGAGGGCCGAGAACCCCCGCGAGTTCTTCAGGCAGCAAGAGCGAGTGGCTTCGGCCAGTTCAGAGACACCCCCGCCCATCAACAGAACAGGTAGAGAGCCCTCACCAACGCTGCTTCAGGCAGGGAGTACAGAAAATGGGGGAATGAGGGTTGGTGGGGAAGCGGGTAGGGAAATTTCAGCAACCTGGTTTTGGTTTTGAATGGAAGGCGGGGCAGTACACATCTCAGGGCAAGGCAGTGGGAGCATCTAGACACTTGGGAATTTCTGCTACGGATGATACGAGCATTGTTTTAAGTTCCTTGTTTAAGGAAGCAAAAGCAAAGTGCAAAAACCTCAAAAACATGACCAGAGGTCAGTTGAACACAGAATGAGGTGCAGAGAAGAGAGATTCCCTGCTGCTGAGTCTCACCATCAGAAAAACAGCCAGCATCCTATGAAAGCCTGAAAAGTAGCAAATGCCTAACTATAACAAAAGACGTATGTCCTTTCATATTACATATAACCAAGTTTTGCGTCCAATAATTTGATTGGGTGTTGTTGTTGGATGGATGGATATATATTCTCTAGTTCATATCTATTTCGTTGTCCAAAACGGCAACAGTTTTGCCAGTTTTGGAGAACAGTAGAAATGAGATCTTCAGGTTTATACTAAGTCATTATCTAGCACATGGGGCTTAGAGTGAGACATCTGTGGCCTTTCTCTTGCACAAGGCTCACAATATCGCTCCTGGATCAGGGGTTGCTGCTGATGCCAACTGTGGATCAAACCTAGCATAGCTTGATTTTCAAGACAGGGTCTGGGGGATCATCTGTCTTTGAGGATGTGATAGTGAACCTCTCACCCTTTGAGAATTTATCGTGGAAGCAAAAGATCATTTCACATGTAGTCATTGATGTAGAAAACGTTCCATTCTGGGCTAAGTCTGTATTGGCAGCCCGTCATCACCACACCCTGCTTTCACGGTGCCTGGATCCGGCAGACAATTGGCTTCCCTTCTGGGAAGTTTCCAAGTGGTGTCCATGATGCAGCAAAGTGGTCCTCCATCACCACAGTTGCATCATCCCAGTATACAAGTGGGTCTGGTGTTAGCTAGGCAGCAGGAGCTCTCAGTGTTATTTATAGAATTGGCCAGCCTTGCTCAGGCCTAGCAGCCTGTTTCTGCCCTTGACAGTGCTGTCTGAAGAATGGTACTGCTGGGGTGGGCAGGTGAGCAGAGGGACGCTAGGAATAAGCCAGTGTAAACAATCCTGCCACAGTTTCCATTGCATCAAGCGAGTCTGTGTCTCTGTAGCCAGGAGGGAGAACCTGTGGCCCTCCGGGAGGTGTTGGGCTCCTTCAGCCTCAGCCAGCGTGGCTGATGATCAGAAGGGATGGGATATGTAGCCTGATATTGTCTGGGAGGCCACAGGTTTCCCTATGGAAGGAACCGGACAAAAATAAAGCAGGGGCAGCAGCAGCGGGTGAGATTTTCTCTTGTACTCTCTCTCACCCCAATTCCTGGCTGCTGCTTAGGACACACTTCCTTGGCTCTTTGTGAGTTTTGTACTGCCCGCGAGACCTGAGTAGGTCGCAGAACCTCCAGGCATTGTTTTGGCAAGAAGCGCAGAGACTCGATGCTTTGTTTGCAGCAGCCTCCACGGGTGGTTCATGCTGGAGAACTCCTTTGCACCTCTGCTGTGGCTTCTTCTGGCTCCTTGGGCTGCCCACTGCAGAGGATGGAGGAGTCGTGACTATCCCTGCCTCAGGGCTAAGGCATGAACTCTGCTCTCTGGAGCCCTCTGCATTACGCCTTTGGGTTCACACTTCTGTTTGATAGTTTGTGTCAGCTCTCTACTGGGGACCAGGTTGCCTGTTGACGTAGGGACCTTGGCATGAACTCGTCTTCCCCAGCACCACTTGCGTATCCTGCCTCCAAGCTTCCTCTTTCTCTCCCGCTTCACTTTCTTGCACCGCCCAGCCTTCCTGATGCCATCCTGTCCCCTCCACCCTGCTCTAGCCTGGCCCTCGTGACCCACCCCCACCCCCAGCCGCTGCCTTTGCTTTTCCCCAGCCTCCCACCCTGCACTGCTGCCCCCAGGAGCCTCCTCCCACCCTCCTCCTTGCCTCTGCAGAGACCCACCTCCCTCACAGTCTTCCCCTGCCTCCACAGCCCCTCACGTGGGCCTTGCTTGCCCAGTGGCATGAGCAGGGGGGCGGGCGGGAGATGGAGCGGGCAGCTGGAGGGGAGACTGATCATTCTCTTCTGCTTTCTCTGTCTCCGTCCGTCTGTCTTGTCTTTCTCTCAGCAGGTCGTCTGCACTGTCCTTTCATAAAGACACCTGACAGTGGGCCGCCTTCCTTCTCCTCCTCCTCCTCCTCCTCCCCTCCACGGACTCCCTTCCCCTATATCTCTTGCCACCGCACACCAAACCTCTCCTCCTTCTTCCCATGTAGGTAGCCAGGCCCCGACCGGGCTTTGGGGAGTCGGTTGGGGAGGCAACTGCTTTGGGGGCCTTGCCAACCCCACCCCCCGCACCTTCTACCTTTGGCCACGTCCAATCTCACTCCGCAGGCATCTCTGAAAGGAAGGACTAAGAGTCCATGAGTGTCCGAGAAACACTGGCCCCACAGACTGGACCAGGGAAGACTCAGGGTGCGGCCTGCTCTCTCTCGTGCTCACTGCATGGCAGGAGTGTAGCCCCAGAAGAGTGGAGAGGGACCACCCTCAGGAGGGCTGGCTTTGTATATAAGATGAAAACTTCCCCTTTGGCGCCCCACATCTATGCCCTCACCCATTCACCTTTTAAAAAAAACAGCTTCGGTTAGGTAGGTCGCAACAGGGACTTCTCAACATCAGTAGCTACACCGTAAATCCAAGCATGGATTTGCAGGCCAGTGTATTGATGCCCTATAGGCAGGGTGGAGGCAGTGAACAGAAAGCCTCAAATGAAAACTAGTTAGGCCAATTGTGACTGTAGAACAGAGCATCCGTTTCCCCAGATTAGAAAAGGGGGAGCCTAAATCTATGCAAACAGAAGATGAACCACACACACATATACACACACAGAGAGACAAACAGTATGCACACAGGCACACATAAACACACACACCATCCTGCAGGGGGGCATGTTTCTGCTGGACCAGTTGCACTGCAGCAGAACAGGGGATATCTCTGAACCAGGGTGTAGGATGGATATACTAGGCGATCTGGGTTGGGGATGGGAATACTAAGTCTGGGACACAGATGACCTTCTAAAGTTGTCCCTGCACCTGATGTTTGCAGTGGGGAGTGGTGTTGTTTTTTCCTGTAGACTCTGCTTCCAAAGATAGTAAAAAGGGGAGGACACGTCCTATTCTATAAAGGAGGGGGTGGCGAAACTGGCCTCCCAGTGTTGCTGGATTACAACTCCCATCATTCCTGACCGTTGGCCATGATGGCTGTGGACAATGGGAGCTGGAAGAGCCACGGTTTCCTCATTCCTAATTTTAAGTGCCATTTAACATAGAGAACTTCAGAGCCCCCATGGTTGTACATGACACAAGAGTTCTGCCTCCACCCACCGCAAAAGAGGGCTTTTTTTTCCTTCTTCACTCCTTCAGTTTCCAGCACATTTGTCAGCAAAAGCATCTAACTTGCTATAGGATTGGGGTCGCTTAAGGGCAGCCAGTTAATTTTGTCGACTGGGTAAGTTGGGGAAATGACACATTTCAGGAGGAGTCGGATCTTGATGCCTTGTTGCCGTTGCTGTTGTTCAAACGAAGCTGCCCTGCGTGCTTGGGAGCGCAGCTGGTGGGCCCTGTGGCTAGGGGGGTGTCATGGCCTTTGACTTGTGGGCTCCCCACCTGAGTGCCCGTGTGGCTCCTTCACAGGCAGCCAGTCGGAAACACACAGAAAGGTCTCTGCCTCCGCCAGTAGCCCCTGCGACTCCAGCACAGCCTCGACGCCTATTGGGGAGCAGATTGAGCGGGCCCTGGATGAGGTAACGCAGCAGGGTCCATTGAAAGGTACGAGCAGCCCCCTCGCCCCTATGGCTTGCCCCTCTCCCGGGTCCTCAGGCTGTGGACTCCCTCCCTCCAGGTCTGCTGAGGAACCTCCTCTCTCGCTTCCTCCCTGCTGCAGACTCCTCCAGCCCCAGCAGCGACGAGACAGCGGTGGCATCCGCAATGAGCTGGGCCCCTGCCAGCGTGGAGCCTCCGGTGGAGAAGGCCGAGGAGCCCCCTGTGGGGGCAACAGCCTGGCAGGCAGCGGACTGGGCAGAGCCGCAGCAAGGCGGGGCTGGCCCCACGGAAGACCTGGTGTTTCCAGAGCCCAAAGACGAGCCTCTGTTCCCAGATGCCCCGCCTCCCAAAGAAGAGCCTCTGTTCCCAGCAGCCCCTCTGCCCATGCAGAGCGAAGGTGCCCTGGATCTGGGCGAGGCCTTTGGCTTCTCCCAGCCCCCCGCCCCGCCATCAGAGAACATCCTTGACCTGTGGCAGAACGACAGCGCCGCTGCCGAGCCCACCCCTCCTGACGCCTGGGAGCTCCAGGGTGGCGGGCCCCCCACCCCAGCCCCGTGGGACCTTCATGATGGGCCTCCCGCCGCCGCGCCCATGCTGGTCGAGGTGGATGCCCCTCCAGGGGCAGTGGAGCCCCCGCCCTCCGCCAGCCTCATGGAAGATAACCTGTTGAACTTCAACGACCTGCCCGAGCCCCCGGCCACCTTCTGCGACGCTGAGCAGGACGAAGAGCCGGCCAGCATCATTGCCATCGAGGGGCTGCACCAGATGACCCTCAGCTACCAGCACGCCCTGCAGGAAGCTTCCGGGGTGCACCAAGAGCCCCAGCTGCTCACCAATGGAGAGACAGCCCAAAAGGAAAGCACGCAGGTGAGGAGGGGGGCCCTCAGGCTGGCAGCAGGGCCTGGGGAGCGCTTCTGAAAGTTCCTGGCCCTGCCTTGCAGATCAGAACTGGGCCCAGAGGATCGTGAGGTACCACAGCTTGCCGCTGTGTGCTCAGTCAAAGTGTGTCTCCTTTGGGCCCTGCCACTAGAGAATAATAATAATAATAATAATAATAATAATAATAATAATAATAATAATAATAATTTTGTTACTTATATGCTGCCCAACAGACTGGGTTGCCCCAGCCACCCTGGGTGGCTTCCAACAAATTAAAACACCAAGCACAGTAAAACATCAAACATTAAAAACTTCCCTATTCAGGACACATCATCTTTCATGTCTTATTTATACACACAGAGACAAAATATTTGTTTATTAATGTTGAAGAAGAATGATGGTGAACAACTTAATATATGCACCTTGCTGCAGTCTTTAGACCATGCCTGTTCCACAGGCATGGAACTTTTTGACCACTTTTTGACCCTTTCACACGTGCTAGCTCATGGGTAGCTTGAGCAGTTTACTCCTCAGGCCTTTGTTGTCTGAGAGTACAAAACCAGAAAGTGATTGTTGCTCTGGGTTAACTGGGAAGGAAAGAATAGGGACACCTTCCAAAGCACAGCACATGCCACGTTTTGCTTTTCTCTTCCAGACCAGCGAGGGTTATTTCAGCCAATCACAAGATGAAGACTTTAACCAATCAGAAGAACCATCTGCTAAAGCTCCTCCTCCAGTGTTCTACAATAAGCCCCCAGGTGAGGATCAGGGATGGATGGGCAGGTGGGAGAGAGGATGGGAAGATCCACCTTTGTGCTTCCTCTTATGGGGACCCCTAGAAGAGCGGGCTTTGGGGACCAACCCTTTTCAAAGGGGGGAAAGAGCCAGCCACCCTCCCTCACGGGTCATGCATTTGATTCCCCCCTCAGAGATTGATATCACTTGTTGGGATGCGGACCCAGTGCCAGAAGACGAGGAGAACTTTGGGGGCAGCGTTTAAGGCCAGCTCCCCTGCCCGACTCCTGTATCCTGCACCCAGCGAGCCCAGCGAGTGCAAGCCTGGAGCAACCGCAGTGAAGGCCTGGTGCCTGCTTGCTCCGTATTGTAGGCCTGCGGTCCAGGGCCTAAGATTGTGCCCCAGCCAGACAGGATATTCTCCATGGTACTCCGGGGTTACTTTTTCCAGCTCTCTTTCTCTTTCTCTCTCTCTCTTCTCTCCCTGTTTTTCTAATGTTGTCAAATAGGAAATGTGTAAATCTGCCTGGTCCCCCTCTTTGTTGGTAGCTTCCCTGCAATTCCTTCCCCCTCCCAATTGCCTCTGCCCATTGGGTATTTTCTGACACACACACCCAATTCCATGTATACCATCTGGGTTGATCTCCTGCGAGTGCTGCTCTTGGGGGTGGGTGGGGAGGGTCGCTTCCTCCTCTCAGACTCTGCCCAGAGTTTTGAGTATTTTGCACGAATTTAAAATAAAATATGGCAATAAAATGGCCCTTGTGTGGGCAAGGCTCTGGCTCCCATCCCCCCACTTCTCTGTTTGGTCCCCCCAACACACACCTGAGGCACCCAGGGAAGCAAAGGAGAGCCCCGTCCATCTCTGGGCTCTAGCAGCAAGGAAGTTCCCCCCACCCTCCAGAGTTCTGCGCCCAAATGCCCCTCTTGTTTCAGAAATAAGCCCATTTCAGACCCTTCTCCTTAGGCCTTTATTTGCCCTGAGAGCCTGGGACAAGGGGAGACTCTGGGTGGGCTCTTCCCGCCCCCTCCAAAAAAAAACCCCTTTCCTCTTTCCCCACCCTCTTTCCTCTTTCATTCCATGCTTGGTTTCCTTTCTCTCACGTACAGTAATTGTTTTTTTGAAAGCACAAATTCTGTAACAGCAATGTGCTTATGTATGTTAATAAATAAATTGATTCCAAGCAGGGCAGCTGGCTTTGTAGTACAGGGTGCCTTCTTTTGCTTTCAAAGGTGGGGGAGGGAGATTAATGAGGCAACGCAAGACCACCGGCGGGGGGGGGGGCATATTCCACGGACACAAAACGGCTGGTCTCTTATTCAGAGTTTTTTCAGTAGCTGCTTTTAAGGGCCAAAAATGTACTTTGATTTGGTAGGGGTATGAAAGCTGAGAGGAATTATTATTTTAAGCAATTGGAACACTTTGAACATGGCATTGTGTGGTCTGTGGTGGGCCCTGCCTGCATGAAGTCATAGCCTGAGCAGGAGAACTCACCACTAGATGTCGCTGCCAACAAAGGAATGTGTTTCTGGAACATGCCTAGGCCTCCATCCTCCTAATTCTGTGGGATTATTTAGGAATGGGATTGCTTCACTTCCTGCCACAGTGCACACGGGACTCTTTAAAAGCACAGCACAGCCACCATTTCCGTGGCACCCACTCATCAACCACCCAGCACCAGGTTTGTAATAAATCAGGTTCCACAAACTTTTATTATTTTCAAAATGTAACAAACAAAAAATAGGAAACGAACCCAAAGGCCCCCTTGCAGTCAGCACCAACAGAGCCTGTAGCGGGCCCAGAAAAAGGGAAGTGGGCGAGATGGGGAGACCAGCCCCAATCTCACCCTGGCCAGGAGGTCAAAGAGCAACTGGGGGGGTGGATCTTTGCACTGCGAGGGCTCATGGCCCAGACATGGCTGGAAGGCTCGGACTGAGAGGCTTGGTGGCTCCCACAGACCAAGGGAACAAACAGGCTGCTGGGATCCTCCAGCTTGTGTGCAGCAGCAGCAGCAGCCACAGTCCCACCCAGGGCGCAGCTAAACTGCCGTAGTCCTGCCAAACAAAGGCATTGAGACCGGCAGGTGCCAGGGGCCTGGCTCATAGCTGTCTCTGGCGCTGAATTCTGAGTCTGTCCAGCTGGGGAAGATGCGCTGCGAGTGCTCAGCCTCCAAGTAGAGGTTGGTGCAGGTGGGGCCCCGGCTGGCTGTGCTGGGCAGGTGGAGCGCTGAGCTGTAGCCCCGGTCCAGGAAGAGGGGCTTGTAGCTGGGCGGCTGCTCCTGCTTCTCCGGCTGCTCGTGGCTCAGGAAGGGGGTGGTGATCTTGCGGTACAAGCCGCGCGTGTCCGTCAGCACTTCGCTGTAAGGCGGTGGCGGCTCAGCCATCAGCACTGCTTCCTCGTAGCAAGGTGGCTTGGATGGATCTGGCTCTGCAAGCAAAGCAAT
The DNA here is from genome assembly GCF_963506605.1 of Zootoca vivipara. Taxonomy (NCBI): domain Eukaryota; kingdom Metazoa; phylum Chordata; class Lepidosauria; order Squamata; family Lacertidae; genus Zootoca; species Zootoca vivipara. The sequence continues at coordinate 57,080,989 of NC_083277.1, read as the reverse complement.
CACAGTGACCGAGTGCAAGGAACTGATACAGTTAAGCGTGCCATCCCACCATTGCTTGCTCTCTTCCCCCAGGCATACAAAATACAAGCTCCCCTGTCCCGAGCAAGGTTTGGGGAGAGACAGAGACACAAACACCCTAAGCTCTATTATCACAACCCAAGAGCTGGCTACAACCACAGACCTACACTTCACAGGCAAGCAAATGGGATCGGGGATGGTGCAAGACTTTGGATACACGGAATGGGCATTCTGACCCCACCTTCCCCTTAAATAAACCTCCTGAGATCCTGCCCACTTCAGCAGGGGCGTAGGAATGGGGTGGTGGTGGAGGGGGCGGGCCACCCTGGGTGCCACTCTGGGAGGGGTGGCAAGATGGCCTCTCACTCCCCCCAGCTGTAGAGCGGTCGAGGGCGCACGCAGTCCGTATAGACTGCACATGTGCAGCATCCCGTACAGTTGCCGCACATGCACAGTCTATGGGATGCCGCTCACGCAGCATCCCGTACGGAGTGCGCATGTGCGGCATCCCGTACGAAGTGCACATGCACAGGGTGCCACATATGCACACTCCGTATGGGCTGCGCCACCCTGGGTGCCGGAGAGGGTTCCTCCGCCACTGCACTTCAGCCCTGCGTACCTAAAAGAGCTTCTGCAGCCCTATCATACAGCCCAGACACAGGTCTAGCTCTAAGGGCCTTCTGGCAGTTCCCTCACTGCGAGATGTGAACAGGGAACCAGAGAGAGGGCCATTTCTGCAGTGGCACCCACCCTGCGGAAGACTCTAGTGTCAGATGTCAAGGAAATAAACAACTATCTGACTTTTAGAAGACTTCTGAAGGCAGCCCAAAGCAATGTTTTGTTTCATTCCTTTATATTTTGTTGGATGCTGTCATTAAGGGAGCTGAAGCTTTGCAAGCTCTGGGTGAATACCGTAGCAGCTCGGTCTGAAGGCTGAACCCTTTCAGCCTGCTGGAGGCAGCTTTGGCTCCCTTAACTGTAGCTCAGTGGTGGGGCATATGCCTTGCATGCAGAAGGTTGCAGGTTCAATCCCCAGCATCTCCAGAGAGGGAGGGGAGAGACTCCTGTGTGAAACCCTGGGGAGCCCCTGCCAGCCACTGCAGCCTGACCTATGCTAGATGGACCAATGACTTGACTTCCTCTGTTCTCGCCGGCCAGCTACCCACCTGCAGAAGCAGCGCTCCTCCCAAATGCGACCGTATTCTGCACCAGGAGTGGGCTCAGTCCCCTTCGGGTGCCCTTACCATGCCTGCAGCTCCAGGGCCTCGGGGGTGGGAGGTGAGGGCGATGGGGCTCGATCCGGAGTCGGTGAGGTACCGCAATGCCCGGTGGGTTCCTGATGTACCCGCCCCCGTAGCCGGAGCCCCCGTAAGCAGGGCCCCCATAGCCTTCGTAGTGGAGGGGCTCCATCTCCAGGGTGCGCAGGTGCTGCTCTCGCAGCCGCTCCTCCTGCCGCCGCTTCATGCGCCGCCGCAGGTAGCTGCAGAAGCAACATAGCAACACAATGAGCCCCCAGATCAGCCAGAAGCCAGCAAAGCAGGTGAGGAAGGTGTAGGTGCCGTGGGACATCACCATCTTCGCTCTGGAGGACTGGCAGAGGTTTTGCCCTACGAGCTTTGAAGCCAAGGATTCAGTTCCAGCTGGGGGGGGCAGGAGACTCTTCTCTCTTTCCCCCACTTTTGGGTGTTCTGCAAAGAGGCAGGGACTAGGCTTAGTTCTGCAGGTGCCTTTGCCTGTTCTGCTTCCTCCCTTGCTGCCCAGTCATATTGATGGGATCACAAGCCTCCCCTCTGCTCTCCTTGTACGTCCAGTTTCGCCTTTCCCCCAAAGATTGTGCAGGGTACTCTCTTTCAGCTGCAGTACAATCCAGGGCCACCACCAACAGGGCCCTGCTTCAGTCAAGGCAGTGGAAGCGGGAAGCAGGGTCTGCAGCAGCTCAGCCCCTTGTGAGTTATGCGGCCTCCTAGAAGTGCTCTGCAACTGCTGCCATGGAAGAGGTTGGCCGGAGACCGGGGGTGGCAGGCTTGAGCCTTTCACAGAGAGGGGGAAGTTCTGGCTCCTAAAGGAGCCCAAGGGAGGAAAGGAGAGTGCTGGGAAGGCTCATGGGCACGGCCTCTGCTCTCTTCTTCAAACGCCCGAGTTCTTGGATACTTGGGGTAACACGACCAGTAACACCAGCACCCGGCCCAACTTCTTCCCATCGCTGGCTTGGGGCTTTGCAGGGCCAACAGCACTTCCGACAGGAGCTCGCTCCCTGCAAACAGACAGACAATACCATTGATTGTAGGAGGCGACAGACAAGCGCTATTTTGCAGAACCCACCCTGCCTGCTCTAAGCCCTTCCCCAGCTAACAAGAGCACAAGCCACTGGTGGTCCAATGGAGGAGTGTAGAGCTTAGAGACCCTGACTGCAAACACTGCCTTCCCCGTGGACATACAAGCCTGCGGCTTGGCTTGGCTTCCCTCCAGTTGCAACTGCAAAGTAGAGGGGAGGAAAGCTTTTGGTTAAATGGGTGTATTGTACAGCCTCCATCCCCTGTCCATCACTCTAAGCCTGTGACTACCAAGTGGGCATGTGCCCCCTTTCATGCAGCCACAGTACTGCCCACACACCACCACATGCGCCCACTCTCATTCATGCACTGAACACTCGCAGACCAGGCTGGGCTTATGGCATTCAGGCATGCTCTTTGCACATGTTGCAACCAAAGCTGTGGGCCCCCATCACCATGGCCATTTCCAACCGAGGTGATAAACTGCCTGGGATGGAGCGAACCCAAATTCCAGACCTGCTGCTGCTGTGGCATTGAAGGGGAGGACTCACAAAAGAAGCAGGGCACAAAAGCACCGGGAGAGGTCGAGAGAAGACAGCGAAGCACAAGTGCCAGAGCACTACCTCACTTCTCCTCCTGATGGCACTGCTAGCCCAACAGCACTCCTCTGCTCATCCACAAATCATTGCAGAAGTCTCCTGCCCACACATGTCACAGCTTCACCCCTCAAGGGACTGCTCTCCACATGGCGCATCACACGCCAGTGCCAAGATGTGTGTTGATTCCTCCTTCTCTGCCTTCGCTTGCCCCCTACCTCCAGGTTATGGATGCCAACCAACAACCTCCCATTCATATCAAAGCTGTTTCTGATGCAGCTTAGGGACCACTAAGTGTGGAGCAGGTCGCCCTGAGCTGAAACTGAACTTTGACACTTGCATCAGGTAAAGGCCCCACCATCAGCTACATCTCCACCCTCCTCCTGCCTGCTTAGTTCATTGCTTGTTAGTTCTGATCCTTGCCAGTAGCTACACCACCATAATCTAAGGCAAGGAAGTATGATTCCCAGGATATTTCATAAATGGACTGATCCTAGAACCCCATTTCAGGAAATCACAATCACTCCAGAGGGAGAATTCCTCCTGGATGTATACTGCAGCAGATCACAAGCTGTGGGGATGCTGTCACTGGGCACACCTTAGTCCTTGGCACATGCTACGCATGAGGCTAAGGCAGGAGGTGGCATGCATGAGGTGGGTGGGGCCAGAGGCAAAAGTGGGCGAGGCTATGATCTGAGTCTTGCCTTTGTACACTTAGTCTGCATTCTACTGTAGGCAGGCAGAAGCCAGGCACAGACGCAGCAAGAGGTATTCCACATTCCCACCCAAGCAAACACACTTGAGGAGGCTGCAGAACAGGGCAGCAGGGGGCGTGGCCTAGGTAGCGAGGGTGCAACCAAGGGCCAGGTAGAGAGGCCTGCCTGTTGTTGCCCACTTTGGGCTAGTGTGCACCCTATTTAACTTTGGAATCTCTGTAAGCACCGTTCATAGAATGGCCTTTCAAAATGTCATCAAAGCTTCCCCAAATGTTAACAGGACCTATTTGGGATTAGACCTTTCTGAGGAACTCTGTACTGAGGAACAACTCCATTTCCCCTTACTGGGGAGCCTTTAAGTATCTCACTGTCACCTCAAACACAGCTGAGAGGGTATTCCCCACTGTATCAAGGCATTAAGAGATAAGCCTGCAAGCTTTTATTATTGCTTATGCTAAGCCAGCCTTGTTATCAGAGCCCAAACCCAGCCGCTAAAACTTAAGAAGTGGGCTGAGCTTCAGCCTTGTGGGGATCTCCACATTACTGAGAGTCCCTGTCAGCTGCCAACCCATGTGTTTTAAATGTACAGAGCCAGACTCAGAGTGCATGATTAGCAGCCATTAATAGTTAGGATTAACAGCTAGCAACTAAGCTGTGTTCCTGGATCTGGTCTCTTGCTTCACATCAGGTCAGATCAAGGTCAAGTGTTCTTTGTAAGAAGCCCATCAGTCAACAAGCACTGAGTGGTCTGTCAGAAATGGACCCTGGCCTGAGTAGGCTGCTGTTTACCTTCCACCTGTCTGCCATACATCATAAGGCAGGTGCAAATCAATACCAGTAAGCATTATACTATTTAGTCAAAAGAGATACCACAGGCCAGCCAATCACAGAAAATGCCTGAAATGTCAATACAGTTGACCACTGCTTTACGTCTTCCTCATAATGGCCCTATAATAAAGTTTTGGGTTTGAATGGACTCTTTTGCCACCTGTGTGGTGCTTGTCTGGATCCTTTCCTTTGTTCTTATCCATAGTCTAAGGCAGTAGCCCCAAAATATTCCATCTGGGACTCAGCCAGGGCTAAACTAAACTATATATTCCCTTGAGCTATAGGCCTTCTGAATCTTTGACAAGGCACATAAGTAAGCCTTTCTACTTACTGGTATTTATGTGCAGGCCCATTATTAAAAACACACATTACATTAAGACTAGTTACAGGCAGGTAGCTGTGTTGGTCTGACATAGTCAAAACAACATAAAAAAATTCCTTCTAGTAGCACCTTAGAGACCAACTAAGTTTGTCATTGGTATGAGCTTTCATGTGCATGCATTCTTGTGTGCATTCTTCAGATATACTTCGTGTATCTGAAGAAGTGTGCATGCGCACGAAAGCTCATGCCAATGACAAACTTAGCTGGTCTCTAAGGTGCTACTAGAAGGAATTTTTTAAATTTTGTTTCGACTACATTAAGACTGTCAAGTTTACATTCAGAAGTGGTGGCCACAAGTTAGAAGAGAAAAGGAAGTGTTACTGGGAAAGCAGGTGGGTGGCTGAATCCACACAGGAAATGAAGCAGCCCGTGAAACATGGGTTGAGTGGGAATGTCCTTTGTCCCTTCTTTGAATGCACTTGTCCCAGTTGGTGGCTCCATCAAGGAAGTGTGATTGAGCTAAAACAAGCCCAGGAAGAACAACTTTGCAGCTGCCAATATGGCAGCAACAAGGGAGATTGCCAAGATGAAGTCAAGCTCTCCCTGCCCCCCCCTGCTCCTCCTGGTTTACGCTTCCCCAAAATCTGCTAATTAAAAACAGGATTTTCTAAGGAACTACAAAATTTCAGCATGATTAGGTCAACAGCAAGCTGACATTTACTAAATGCCCACAAAAAGGCTGCAAATGATCACGTACAAGGGTGAAATTTGTTAATAGGCACTGAATTCAGCTTTCCGGGAAGACCAGATTTTATGTTTAAAGTATGTTTCTAACCTTTATTGCTGTGAAGGCAGGCTTGTAAGGTTAAGCAATGTGTCATGATAGACTGGTTAATTGGTTAGAGTACTGGGATAGGACCAGAGAAATCAGGGTTCAAATCTACGCTCAGTCATGAAACTCGCTGAGTGATCTTGGTTCAATTACTATTCAATTACTAGTAGCCTATCAATAGCCTAGCCTAGCCCACGGGTTGTTGTGAAGAAAAAATAGCAGAGGGGCAAGGTATGTGGCCCTGAGTAACGCGGAGTAAAGCAGGGGCATAAATGTAATGAATAGAAGGGGGGGGGGAATCCATGAAATTTCAAAAGCCACAGTGGGAGATGAACAAGATATTCAGTTGCCAGGGAGAAGATTTACAGGGTTGTGCACAGCTCTCTGCACCTTCCCATTGGTTAGAAGAAAGTATAATGCAAAATGACCCAAAAATCTCCCGAGAGATCTAAAAAAAGAAAAACGGCAATAAGAAAACCACTGACAATTTGGTTCCCCTTGATGGTACCTCAAAATATGCCAGCTGAGAGAGCCTACCTCATCTTATCCAATTTTGGCTCAACCGGGTGCTTGCTTTGATTTGCATAATTGTACAAAGATTCAGCTTTCCTAGAATTAACAAAAACATACACACACACACACACCCTGCTTCCGAAGAAGTATAGAATTGCAGACACTTTCTAAATGCAGAGCACAGAGAACTCTGTAACAAAGACAAGGTTGCAGTGCCAGACCTCCACCTGGGACAACCTTGGTACTCAGTGAGATTGCTGGTTGCTGGCCAGAAGGAAGAGGTCACAGAGCTGCCTAGATCTCCCTGAATATTCTGCTGTACATGAGAACAGTATAATCCCAGCAGAGACCAGTGCAATATTCATACACCTGCAGGACAAAAAAAGCTCTAGTTATAGGTGGCCATAAACCAGTGACCAATATATGCCTCTGCTGGGAGGCAACAGCGGGCATTGCCCTGATGTCCAGCTTGTGAGCTTCCCAAAAGCAACTGGGTGGCTACTGTGAGAACAGGAAGCTAGAGTTGATAGGCCTCTGGTCTGATCCAGCAGGGATCTACTTGTGTTCCAAGTGAACCTACTAAATGACCCTGTCTTATTGAGCCCATGGTCCTCAGTGCCAAGGTATTCTCAAGGCAATGCCACCACCAGTGGCCTTAACATCCTGTTTAAGATACCAAATAAAAATCATGCATTCCAGCAGAGAAGGCCAGGATGGTTCTTCCAAATGTAGCTCATCTTTACCTTCTTCCAAATGTAGCTCATCATCCAATGACTTGGATGATGGGCTTGAGAGCATCCTGAGCAAGTTTGCAGACGACACCAAATTGGGAGGGGTGGCTAATACCCCAGAGGACAGGATCACACTTCAAAATGACCTTAACAGATTAGACAACTGGGCCAAAGCAAACAAGATGAATTTTAACAAGGAGAAATGTAAAGTACTACACTTGGGCAAAAAAAATGAAAGGCACAAATGCAGGATGGGAGACACCCGGCTTGAGAGCAGTACATGTGAAAAGGATCTAGGAGTCTTGGTAGACCACAAACTTGACATGAGTCAACAGTGTGATGCAGCAGCTAAAAAAGCCAATGCAATTCAGGGCTGCATCAATAGGGGTATAGCATCTAGATCAAGGGAAGTAATAGTACCACTCTATTCTGCTCTGGTCAGACCTCACCTGGAGTACTGTGTCCAGTTCTGGGCACCACAGTTCAAGAAGGATACTGACAAGCTGGAACGTGTCCAGAAGAGGGCAACCAAAATGGTCAAAGGCCTGGAAACGATGCCTTATGAGGAACGGCTTAGGGAGCTGGGTATGTTTAGCCTGGAGAAGAGAAGGTTAAGGGGTGATATGATAGCCATGTTCAAATATATAAAAGGATGTCATATAGAGGAGGGAGAAAGGTTGTTTTCTGCTGCTCCAGAGAAGCGGACACGGAGCAATGAATTCAAACTACAAGAAAGAAGATTCCACCTAAACATTAGGAAGAACTTCCTGACAGTAAGAGCTGTTCGGCAGTGGAATTTGCTACCAAGGAGTGTGGTGGAGTCTCCTTCTTTGGAGGTCTTTAAGCAGAGGCTTCACAGGCATATGTCAAGAATGCTTTGATGGTGTTTCCTGCTTGGCAGGGGGTTGGACTGGATGGCCCTTGTGGTCTCTTCCAACTCTATGATTCTATGATTCTACCTAATAAATATCCTTTCTGTGTGTGTTTTTAGAAGTCCCTAATAAGATGAGGATGGGTATGGATACATGCACCTCAGTGTGTTATTAAGGGTTTCTGCATAGAAAGCATTGCAACTGGCGATGTGGGAGGGAATTGCAACAGGGCCTGTGCACAGCTCCCAGAGACTCCAGTACCTCCCCTCCTCCTCAAATAGGAAAGAACAGCTACGCCTGTGCTGGGCAATGCAGATCCCAGCCTCAAATCACGACAATAAATGTCAAAGTAAAGACTTAGCAGCACCTTGGCAAGGACTCCTCCACAGCATGAATCTGGCCTCGTGCAAGGCTGGCATCTACGGGACACTGAGATGACTGGTGTGCTGTGTTGGCTGCGGCTGCTGGAGGGGTGGGGGTTGGGAGGAAGGAGCATTGCATCAAAAGGACTAGTCCACCTTAAAAGCACAGGCTGCCATCCATCCAGAACAGAGACCTCTGGTGATTCTGGAGCACTGGGCTTCCTTGCCTCTCCAACGTCAGATCCACCATTTGTGGTCATGAGGCCTGCCCTTCCCCGTTCATCTTCAGACATATGCTCAGGACACATGTTGGCTTCTGAAGATAGGGTGCCTTTACAGGTAATATATGTCCCTACCAGGACTGTGACAGGCTGTAGCTTCTTCTTGCACACCAGCTTTGCTCATCCATGCAGATGACACCAATAGCCCTTGTGCACAAGTAGGTTACATACATTCCTATGCAGCAGTTTGTGTGTGTGTGTGTGTCCACACTGAATGGGAAACTGAACAAGCTCTCAATTATTTTCTCTGATAGCACAGAAGGCACCTCAGATTCAATGCAAGCACTTCTTACAAAGACATTTTCCTACCTAGCCACCACTACAGAAGCTCCCAGCCTTAATTTAAATTAAAGCTGATACACATGAAGTCAAACAGACCACTGAGCATGTCCATCTGACCCTCTGGCAATCCACAGCCAGGCATGCATCCACTCCTAAAGTGGGCATCCAGGAACCACTATGGCTTTCAGGGGCACTTAATTTCTGCTGTCTCCTGCCTGATAAGCTTTACAGGTTGCCCTAAAAGTCCTGACTCCTGATCGTGACCACGCGAGGCAGCCTGCAAAGGTTAATGGTGTCCTGCTTTTCCAACTTATGGTCCAGGATCAAGATGCAGCCTAGAAAGCAAATTCCAGGGCTGAGCCCGGGCATAAATTAAACCCTGGAGGTCAAGTTTAACAGACTGACATCTTTTTAGCCACTGCCTGTCACTCAAAGGAAGCTGCCTTATACTAAAATCAGACCACTGATCTGGCTCAGTGTTGCCTTCGCAGACTGACAGTAGCCAAAGTTCCTTGGCCCAGTGTTTTGGTGGGGCACAGAAATTAGTATCAGAGCAAGAATAACTGGGGAACAAGGACCGTGGCCTGATCTCTCAACTGAGCTGTGGTGCCTCCTTCTCTCGAAGGATTGGGGGGGGCATTTGTCTGTTTTGTTTTTTTAGAAGGCCGATTAACCCTGCCCACTCAAAACACTAAAGCAACCTTCTGCCACTGCTTGCATTCCGGGAAACCCAGTGGGCCTATGCAAGGCCCTCCGACTCTCCCCCCGTCTTGGGGCATGAGGATCTCCGGTGCTTACAGTAGCTTAAGATGCTTCCCACCTCTCCGAATAGCGTCTCTACCGTGGGAGTGCCCATTATCGATGCTGGGGCAGCAGCTCGTCCCGCCGCCATCCACTCTACCCCGCAAAACACAGCAGCTCCAGCCAACATGAGAGGCACCGATCCTGAGCTGAATCCACCTACCAAGCTGGCGCTGCGAAGAGGCGGCTTTTGCGCGCGCACAGACACACCAAACGCACGCACGCACACCCCACAACGCAGAGATGGGTGCGCGCTCAACCCAGGCAGGCGAGAGCGCGCAGGACTTCTCTCCTGCCCCCCCCCCCCGCGTTCCTTCCCCAACCTGCCAACCGCCTCCTAGCAAGTCCATTGCCAGCGCCGGGTGATGCCGCCACGTCCCCCAGCTATGCCAAGCCCCCAGGTCCCCAAGCAACAGGAGGCGCCGAAGCTGCAACCCCGGAGGGTCTTTCCTGGGGTCGCCCCGCTCGCTTGGGGGCGAGCAGACCATCAGTCCTCCTATCTGCTGGCACCTTAAGGGGTAGCTGCACGTGGGGAAGGGGCGGCCAGCCGGGGCCCTTCCACCAGTTGTGGGCAGCTGAGGGGTGGGGGAGAAGAGAGCAGGAGACAGGCAGCTAGCTAAGCACAGAGGAGCCTCGGTTGGCAGGTCGCTGGTGCTGCCGCCGCCGCCTCGATGGGCCCCCGGTGACTCCCAACAGGGTCTCTCGCCTTTTTCGTTCTCACCGTCACTTCCAGCGTCGAGATCAGGGATCGCCCGCAGGAGCCCCATCTCGGGAAGCCGGCAGAGCCATCCCCTTCAGCTTCGGTGTGGGGTGGAGCGGGGCTGGGGCTGAGGCAGGCGCGGCCAGGAGAGCGGGGCGTCAGGCGTGTGGGCTGCCTCTCGCCTTGCCCATTGCCCGACGCGGCAGCTCCACGCGGGCGGTGCCGGGCTCTCCCTTTGTCTACTCCGCCGCAAGCGCTCGCGCGTCTCTTCCTTTCTTCTTTCTTCTCTCTCCAGCTCCTGCCTCACTCGCTCCCTCGCTTGCTCTGCCGGCCCCGCCCTCTGGCTCCTCCCTCCGGCGGCGGTGGCCCTCGCCAGCCTCTTCCTGCCCACTTCGGGGGGCTTGCAGCCTCGTGGGGAAGGCGCGCGAGTCTTTCCTGGGAGAAACCCCGGGACTCCAAGGCCGTCCGGAGTGGGGTGCGGTGGGTTGCCGGGAGGGGGACCTAACTAGCGCCAAACAGCAGTGGCAGCAGTGCCTGGGGCTCGCTGATCTTGGGGGCTCCTTTGCTTGCTTGCTTTTTTTTTTTTTCCTCCTCGTTGGAATTTCCTGCCGGGATTTGCTTGGCTCCCTCGCTTTCCTTTCCGATCCGGGCGGGCTTCTCCCTCTCCTTCCGACGTCACGACTGTAGCCTCGGCACGTCAGGGCCAAAGCGGGGGGCGCAGAGGTGGGGAGAACGCCAGGCAGCAGGGAAAGTCCGGCAAAAGCACCTCCGAGGCCTGGTCCCTCCCAGCCCCCCTAAGAGAAAGACGTGATGTCTCCCTCCTCGCTTCCCGAGCCAAGAATAGTCCCTGGAACCTAGGCCTTGATTCATAGCCTGCTTCCCCCACCTCCGCCACCCTAACGCACACAGACGCAAGAGGAAATCTATTCCTAGGCTCTTGTCTTGGTGAGCAGCAGCACAGCAAAGCCTCAAGAAAGCAGAAAAGGCTTGGGTTGGGGGAGACCCCCGGGTTACCTAAAACCGCACGTGCCGCTCTGATGTGTGTGCTGGGAAGACGCGCATGCTGCAGATCCCCCGCTATTCTCAGATCTGGGTTCTGGAGGCCCCCTGTAGATAGACAGATGCCGTCTTAATGTGGCATGGCCTTTCCTTCCTCTTCTAGAATGCCCAGTGCAGGTGTCCACCAGAGGACCCAGTTAAGTGAATCATAGGTTGAAAGTCTCTCCTTAAAATCGTGCAAGGTAAGGGTTAACAATGGAAAGCCCATGCCCAAATTTGCCCTTCCCCTACCAGGCCCCCTCTCCTTCCTAACCCAAATGTGAAGGGTGAGTATGAAAGGAGGGGTGCGTGTAGCAAAGGGAAGCCTCCAGTGGGATGTGGCATGGCTTGGCCAGCAATCAGACACCTTGTTCAGGAGAGGGTGCTTCCCAAGTGCTGCCGTTGTGCTGTGGGATAGTCATACCCTGTACTGGCACAAATCCCAGGTCATGCAGTTAAAGCTGGAGATCTTGTGCAACAGATCCACTCCCCCCAAAGATGGTGACTTATTGCTATAAAGAACAAGTCAGGAATTTCAATAACCCTTGCTTTGTGGTTTTCAGCCACCATTTCTGCCCATTGTCAAACCTCCCTGCAGATCGTCTGGGAGGTGTGAGGGATATTTACTAACTAGGGGTTGTAAAGTCTTTCTTCACCCCTTACAAATACCCAACCTACCAGCACGGCAGAGCCTGGCCTACTTGCACACCATCAAGCGCAGACTTTTTTAATGTTTCGTTTGTAAAGACCCAAATAGCTGTTTGGAAGGGTCACTGCACCACACTCCCTGGGTGCTCTGTTCCTCATTGATGACGCCGGCTGTGTTTTATGCTAGGCCCTTTCACCCCATGGACCAGAGAGGGCTGGCAATACGGTAGTGCCTGGAAGGGCTGCCTGGGTCATTGTTACTGGAGGATTTGCAAGGAGCCCTGTGGAAGAGCCTGGGGCTGGTCAGCAATGCCTCCTCCCCTCAGCCATGTGCTCTCTGCAGAGAGCTGACAGTTGTCATTCCTGACTGCAGAGAAGCAAGCAGGGTGGGGTGTGGGGGGTGCGCACACACCATGGCAGCAATAATGCAGCCTGCAGGCCTCTCTGTGCTGCTGTCATGGTGACAGAGCCGGGAGAAACACACGAAGCTGCCACTCAGTAGTAGTTAATGAAAAGTGTCGTGCCTGCCTGGCGAAGCCTGGGGAAGGGGAGCTGTGAGGAGTCCTGTCAGGGAAATGGAAGTGGACAGATAACCTTGTCACCTCACCACAGGGCAGGGGCAAAGCAAGGGTATTGGGACTTGGGTATGGATCACCCTAAGGAAATGGCGAGGAAGGGAGACAGTGGACACACATAGGAAGCTGGCTTGAAACCTGAGTCAGGCTATTGGTCCCTCTAGCTCAGTGTTGACTGGCAGTGGCTCTCCAGGCTTTTAGATGAGGGACAGTCCCTCAGGGTGCTAGGAATTGAACCTGGGGCATTCTGCATGCACAGCAGATGCTCTTCCACTGAGCTGCATCCTCAAAAAGGCACGACCACTTGATAGACCCACAGGATGTGCCTAGGCAAGCATGCTGTCACATCACCCAGGTGTCCACATTATCCCAGTCTTGAGAGAGCTCATCCCAGGGCACCAATATGAAATCTCTCTAAAGTCCTGCTTTCTGGTGCTGAGAATGTTACCACCTCCCTGCTGCCTAAGGTGTCTGGACAACATGGGTGTGATATATTTAAAAAATCCCTTGCCACCTAGCAAGACAGCATTGGCAAGCAGCTTACCAAGTGGTTACATGCAGCATACCAGGCAAAGTCAGCAGCCATGTTGGGCATGGGGAGCTGTGTGATGCAAGAAATAGATGTCAAGTGTTCTCAGTTGCTAAGGGTCCTGATGTACCTACCTGACTGCTGCCTTTGCTACAGAAGAATGAACACTCCTTGTCATCACCGAGTTGTCCAGGAATCTTCACTTGCACCATGGGATAGACTCTGAGAGAGCAAACAGTTACATGTCATGAGTCAGCTCTGTTGTGCTGTGGCTGTTGCCCCCTGTGGAATGTGACCCAGAATGGCACTTCCTGTGTGTGGGTAGGAACTGGGACTTACTCAGCGTTGTGCATGGAACATTGTATTCCTACTGGAACAGGCCACTTGCGGATGCCCATTCTTCAGCAAAAATCTACTGAACATTAGAGCCTTCTAGCCTTTTCCCCTGGTTTTACTAGCATACTTTAGTTATGTTAGACCCTGCCTCATATCGGAATCGAGAATAAAATTGCCAGTATCATCATGCCGTTATACAAATCTATGGTGTGACCATACAGTATTTGGAATAATGTGTACAGTTCTGGTTGCCTCACCTCAAAAAGGATATTGTAGAACTGGAAACAGTTGAAAAAAAGGGCAAACCATATGATCAAGGGAATGAAATGGGGGGAGGGCATGACAAAGGTTGCAGCATTTGGGACTTTTTAGTTGAGTGAAAAAGTGAGTAAGAGGCTACAGGACAGAAGTTTATAAAATTATGCATGGCTTAGAGAAAGTGGATAGAGAAAAAAAAATTTCTCCCTCTTTCACAATACTAAAAGTCATGCACATCCAGTAAAGCTGGATGGTTTGACAATTCAGGACAGATAAAAGAAATTACTTCTTTACACATCGCAGACCACCAATTTGGATGGTTTAAAAAGAGGACTGGACAAATTCATGGAGGAGAAGGCTATCAATGGCTACTTCTCAGTCAGAGGCAGTAATGCAACTAAATACCAGTTGCCGAAAGCCACTGGAAGGGAGAGCGCTCTTGTGTTCCGGTCTTGCTTGTAGCTTTCCCACAGGTATCTGGGTGGCCACGGTGGGAATAGGATGCTCTCCACACACACACCCCATGCCTCTCAAAATATTTTCATTCATCTCCTGCAATTTCTTCCCTGTTACACTTGTACTATATCTTCCACCCAAGCTGCCACTATCTTTCATTCCTCGTCCTTCTTCCCTCATAACAGTTTCTTGTGTCCCCTTTCTTTCTACCCCCCATTTCGTATTATTCTTAAACAAAGATTAACCTTTTATTTCTCCAATTTTGTTCAACAACATCTCTGGCCTTCACCCCTTAAAAGAGGGGCCCTCACACCCTCACCTCTACACAATATGTGGGGGAATCTGCTGGTGCTCATCTTGCTCCAGGCCTCCAGCCAAAATATTACACCACCGTGAAGGGGTGGTATGGGCAAGTGAGGGAGGCACTGAGTAAATGGTGGCACTGAGGCCTATCTGGAAGTGGGCAGATCTCCACTTGGCTCTGGCCTACTGTTTGAGAAACACTGACACTGAAGGAAGATCACACTAAGGGAAACTCGATTTTTACCACTCATTCGGAGCAAATGTCAATCAGGTTTTCTGTGGAATGACATTTGCTCAAATTCAGCACCAAAGAATGGATTTTAATGGGGAAACAGAAAACTGCTTGGATGGACCCATCCATGCTTCCTAGAAGGGTGCACAACCCCCAAGACTCTGGGGGCCTGCAGATGTGCCGTACTGTAGGATGACACAGTCTCAAAATACTCTGGACTTTGGCACTTTGGAACACGACACTTGCGACTGCAACTCCACAACAACCCAGTTAAAAAATCAGGTTTGCTGGCTAGATTCTTAACTGCACAGGTCATGGCTAGAATCGAGAGAAAGGAGGGAGTATCCAAAAAAGCTGCTGCCATCAGCCGCGTGTTGTGCGGGGTGAGGAGCTGTTTCCTAGCAACAGCTAAGAGCGCTGCTCACCCTGAAAAGAAGCCTCCCACAGTTCATCCCAGGAAAAGAAGCAGGACATCAGGTTGCTGCAGGGATAAGAGGGCAGCATAGGCCCAGTTTAATTGAGAGTCAAGGGAAGGGGAGCTCAGTTTTGAAATACCTTTATGGGAGTCACATTGCCAGGCCAGCAGTGAACAGTTGGTGGGGGGCAGTCCATTGGCTGGGCTTGGAATAAAGCAGATTTGGGATCTGGGGGACATTTTGAACTCTGTCCAGATTTCCAGTTTTAGCATTGGGATTCTAACTGCAGTATTCTGCCTCAACATTTAAAGCGTGGCAGATTGTAAGAACTTTCGACTGCTGAGCAGTCTCTTTAAATGGTTGTTGTCAGACATTTAATAGGCTATGTTGGAAGTGGCAATCTAATCAATAAATGGTAAACCCTCTGGCTGTAGATGTGGAGGGGCTTGCATGTACCACCCTGTCAGTGGTAAAGAGAGGTGTAGCCGTTTCTATGCTTTGCCATCATGTTTACACCTATGGCTGTGACAATAAAAAGAGGCTTCTCCACATTTGGTGCATTCAGTTAAGAAGTAGCTTGTTCCCAAACAGCGCCAACCTACCCATGAGGCAAGGTGAGGAGACCGCATCAGGTGGCAGGATCCACCAGGACAGCAGATCCTGATGTAGATCTTTATTCCTCTTTGTTCCCGATGCCGATCTTCACTCCCTGTTTCTTCCCTGGTGGGGAGCAGGGTGCCATTTTGTGGTTCACCTCAGGTACAAAAATGTCTGGGGCTGGCCCTCTTTCAAAATTACCACTGCTATGTTGACAGCACATTGTTCCTCATAGGGCAGGGATGGGCAACCTGTGGCTCACAGCCTAATTTCAAATGCCCTTTGCAAGTGAACACTTCAGACCTCAGCTGCATGACAAAGGGGTGACAGAAATAAAAGGGGCTGCTCAGTTGTGGCTCTGTCCCTAGCCACAAATTATCTCTGATGGAATGTGTCTTGTGTCCTAGGGCTTTTGAGTGAGACTTGTACTTATTCCATTTTCAGGCAGTTTTAATTTTCTAAGTGTACTGTGTCAAGAGCTTGTTTCACCTTTGCCCAGGTGTCTTGTTAAAGAGAAAGCTGTTACAGCACTCCAACCCAGGTCATTAAAATATCTATTTAATTGTTTATTAAATTTATATCCCACCCTTCCTACCAAAGAAGTTCAGATAATTTTTTTTCCTCCATAGTGAACTACTGTATATATTTTGGACAGAAAAAGTATGCTATCTGCATGGAACTGCCTGGGAGAATAGCAACTTAAGGGGCAATTATATCATGTTGGGACTTTCTAGCGCCCGCTAAGGACAAATTTACTTTTATTCCTCTCTTTGTTTTCTTGATCAGTCATTTGCCGTTATGAATTCATGAAAATCTATCTTAGTAAACAATTATTGTCAAGAACAGATAAAAAATGATTGCAATATTGCAAAGAATTAACTGAAGTCCTTTGGAGTGTAGATTTTAAACATGAACATATGTAGATAATTGTCAACTGATGTTGACTATCAGCTATCAAATGATGAACATATAGATATATTAATAGTGGAGAAAATTATACAAGATTTTTATATAGAGAGAACATCAGATACCACTGATAATGTCATATAGACTATTTCAGTGAAATATTAAGCAGTCGTCTGCAATGTGTCCAATAGTTGGAATCAACTATATTGCCAAACCCTGACATCCAATGTTAGTTATCAAAAATCTAGTGGATATCAAAAGACACCGAGTTGCTTCTTAGGACAGTTTATTAGGACAATTTTATTTTAGCTCTAGCCTTTCACCTCTGTTAGACTGGTCCTCGTTAGGTTCATGTATGAGAGCTGAAGGATAGTTTCCTCTAGAATTAGGAGCAAGTAGTTAATGCAATATCACACTTGGCTATTCTTTTCAGGATTCACTGCTAGATGCTGCCCTCTTTTCATCTCATAGGCTAACAGTGATCCCCAGTGTTTCTGATCATCATTTTGAGACCTTCTGAGGAGGGACTGTTCCATTCAAAAAGATAGTAGAAACCTCTTTAGGGAATGATTTACCTAAATAAACTCACTTGGTTAGTTGACTGAGTCAATTTAAACCATTTAAGAGGATGACATTTGGATGAATCGCCCATTGGATAAATGGTCCATTGCTACTTCTGTGACTTCCTTTTATTGCTATCAAGGTTTTGTGATTCTTGTGTGTTATTTACGCTGAAATTTATTTGTATTTTAACTTGGTGTCTATTAGCTGACACAAGAGCCTTTTGCCTGAGTAGCAACATTTGTTGGAAAAAAATGACCAGTTCAATGCATACTTGACATCATTTGTAGAACTGGGATCAAAAAGAGAAGAACAAGGCTTGGGGAGGAGGGGAGATGTGACCCTGTCAAAGGCCATAGAGAACTGCCAGTCAAGGTACACAATATCAGTCCTACTGGTCTGCATCAGTACAAAGCAGCTTCAAATATTTTACCCCATCAAGTATTAAGGCTAGTGCAGGTGTGATATTATGGGTGTCCAGGGAGTGGGAATAAGTTCATAGGGAATGGATAACAATAACATATGGAACACAAAGATTGCTGTGACCCCATTTGCAGGCAACTCCCTTCCCTATTTTTGTTCCTGCTGTGGATGCATTGTACTTCTCCAGGAGACCAAATATCCCGTGTTGGACCTCCTCTCTGGGACTGAGAGTTTGGTTCTGCTGAGTCTCCACAGTTAAAATATTCGAAGGGATTTTAGCCTAAAATGCCCCCTTTTCTTGCTGGCTGGGGGAAAAAATCCATCCACCTCCGCCTGTTTCTATGGCAACTGTTCCCAAGATAACAAACTGCACTCACCAGTCTCATGCAAAGCACTGCAGAAAATGTAGCTGGGACATGGTTCTTAGACTTGGGATCAATCCCCCCTCACCCAATCTCAAACAATTGTTTGCAAGGAGTGTCAGAACTTCATACAATAATGCTCAATGGCCCCATCCTCAAAAGGAAGCCCAGTTCAGTTGTCAGTTCATAAAACACACTCCAGCAAAAGTTCAGCTCATCTAAACCCAATTGTGTTGAACTCAGCTGTTTCTCTCCCATTAACTGCAGTGGAACTAATATCTTGACCTGCTCTGTTCCTTGAGCAAAGTGCATGTTTTTGGGGTGACATCCTTGCAATTTGAAAAAAAAATGTGTACTCATGTGAGGTAGATACCAGATAAGAACTCTGGCAGAAGTAAAATCAGCTAGGTGAGAAGTTGTTGGGGTGTATTTGAGGGGCAGGGGGGAAGACAGTGGACAGCAGAAGGATTAAGCACTCCCTGCCATTCCCATTGCAAAGCATCTCCTCCTGAAGCTGCTTTGGAATGCAGAAGATGCCTTAGAACAGTGTTTCCCAACCAGTGTGCCTCCAGATGTTTTGGGAC
The DNA here is from genome assembly GCF_963506605.1 of Zootoca vivipara. Classification (NCBI taxonomy): domain Eukaryota; kingdom Metazoa; phylum Chordata; class Lepidosauria; order Squamata; family Lacertidae; genus Zootoca; species Zootoca vivipara. Next base: position 57,062,638 of record NC_083277.1, on the reverse strand, counting down.
TACAACTCCCATCATTGCTTGCTAGCTCTTGCTAGCTAGGGATGATGGGAGTTGTAGTCCCAAAACATCTGGAGGCACACTGGTTGGGAAACACTGCCTTAGAAAAGCTTCTTTAGCTGTACCCTGCAGTGAATGAGGTACCACCATGAACATTGACAGCCTAAATCATTGGACCTACAGCCCTCAAGTGTCCTTACACCTGTGCCTTTTTGAAGCTCATCAAATTTTGGTACCCCCTTTAAAAATGGCAATCTGAAACCAAAATTCCCACTTAACAATGCTCAATGAAAAGGGAGGTGACAGGATCAGAGCTTCTGTTTTGTTGAGAAATATTTGTGAGTGAAAACACCATGCTATTTTCCCCCTCCCTGCCCCCAGCACTCCTCTAGAGCAGAAGGAGGCAACTACAGCTCCCCTCATCCCTGACCACTGACCATGCTGGCTGGTTAGCTATTCCTACCTTAGAGGTTCAAGTACCCTTCACTCAGCTATAAAAGGGAGCTGTATTTTGCCTTTGTGTAAATTACAAAGCAATAATGGCAAAGGGGCCTTCATCTTTTTCTCTTCTCTCCCACAGCCCTCCCCCTCCCCGTTCTTTTGGAGCCGCAGTTGGCAGATCTGAAGTCAGTGTAAATGATTCCAGAGTTAGGCAGACAGCCTTCCACCCCACATACTGTTCCCGATCGGAGAGGCGGAGCTGTCACTGGGAAGGAAGCGGAGTTGCTAAGCGCCGAGGTAGAGAGATGTGTTCAAATGACCCAGCCAGCGCCAGCCTCTTCCTCCTCCTCTTCCTAACCTCACTTCACCCTCCACTTTCCCTTACAGCAGGGGCAATCCACAATCAGCACGTATAAAGGTACAGTTAAGGAAAAGACAAGCAACACCGAGAGACATTCTCCAAAGAAGCAAAAAGGAAAAATAAAAAGGCTCTTCCTGTTCCATCCTGGTTGGATAGCTCAGGGGTGGAGTGGGGGGAAGAAACACAATGGTTTTTATCACCGTTTCCAAAAGACAGGAAGCTAGATTCTGAGTCAAGATTAGGAAGAACTTCGTCAGGACAAGGGCATTTCAACAATGGAACAACAACGGCCTTTGTGAGCTTGCGAAATGCCCTTCTTTGGAGATTTCCAAGACAAGGCTGGGCGGGCGTCGACCGTGTGGAGCCACGTCCGTTGGAGGTACAGGACGTCCCGTCGTCAAGGCAGGGGGCGGGTCTAGAAAGGGGAAGGAGCCCCCCCCCATTCGGGAGTGGAGCGCCTTGCGCTTTTCGATCCAATCGGGAAGGAGGAAAGCACTCCTCCGCATGCGAGGCTGCTTCCTCTCCTCCTTTTTAACGCATTTCAGCCTCCCACGTGTTTACTTCCCACCCTTCGCGTTGTGCAAGCAAAACCCGCCTCGGTTGAGGCGAGTTAAGGGGCCTGTCATGTCGAGACGACGAATCTCGTGTAAACAAGATGAGCCTCTGAAAGAGCAGACAGAGACAGAGCTGCGCACGTGCTGGAAGTGCCGCCTTCAAGCATTTGAGGGGGAAAGACTGGGTGGCTGTGCGTGTTAAAGCAGATTTTCCAAAGGCACCAATTCCCCCCTCCCACCGGCACTGCACAATAAAAGCAACAAAAAATGAACACAAAGCATGCTTTGCTCCGGGCTTATGCCCTCTTTTCAGCGGTCGTTTTCTCCACAGGAGTTAGAAGATCATTCTGAAAGATCCATTCCTGCCCCCTCATCAAACTTGTGCTGCCAGAATTGGCACCTCTCAAACACTGGGCTTCTTCAGCAACACTGCCTGCTAAGCACAACTCAGCTTGTACTGGTCCGTTTCACACCGTGGTCAGTAGTGCCTGCAGTGCAGACTTTCAGTATGGACTGCAGTTAGCTCAGGGTGGAAGCAGGACACCACATGCTATTATTGTTTGAGTGTTTGTGGTCTCAGGGATGAGGGGCATATATATGGGGGGGGGAGCAGGATATATCCCCCTGGTAAATATGTCCCCATACCTTAACAAGTTTCAAACCTTGGTTTGAGCATATCCTAGCCAGCAAGGAACTCCAAAATCTCCAGCAGCTACAGTTCCCCTCTGCCCTTGAGGCCTTTCTTGCTCAGCTCTTCAGGCCAGGCTCTGCTAAGTTCTAAGAGAGACCATTAACTGTTGGTTCTCTCAGTTTTTTAAAAATATATAAACTCTTTACAGGGCCCAACTCTTTCTTCAGGCCTGCAGATTCCTCCTCCCGCCTCCTCTCAATTTACAGCAGCTGCAGCACCAGCTCAGGGAAACCCCCATATTGACAGCTACTAGGCCCAACAGACTGAACTAGATAGGCCGAGACACACAGAGCCTCCAAAACAAAGGATATAGCAGGCACCCCCAAACTTCGGCCCTCCAGACGTTTTGGACTACAATTCCCATCATCCCTGACCACTGATCCTGTTAGCTAGGGATCATGGGAGTTGTAGGCCAAAACATCTGGAGGGCCGCAGTTTGGGGATGCCTGGGATATAGCTACTGTAACTTTATTGCCACCTCTGCTGAAACCTCAACAGATCTACTGAAACATAGGCCGACCTGCTGTTTGAAAAACACCTTCAAATGAGACAAATCTACTGATAGCTGATCTTACATGACTCTTTTAAAATGATATAATCCACAACAATGTAGCAAATCTCTTAAAAAACTGAGATGTGTGGCCAAAAAGTAAAGCAACCCCTTTTTTGTTCCATTCGATCCCAGACACAAAGGAAACCTAAGCATGTTCCAGGCATAGAGACGTAGAATAGGACGCACGCTGCCGAAGCCCTCAGGAATCCCACGTGCCATCCGACCACCTCGTGCGCTGCGCACCACCGACCTCCTTCCCCCCTCAAAATATCCCTCAGCCGCAGTTTCCGCTCAACCCCCATCTGCCTCCATCCGCGGTGCAACCCTTGCAAGCAACAGGAGGCTCGAGCGGGAAAGAATCACGCGCCCCCTAGCGAGAGCGCCGACTGCTTCTGCTTGCTCAGCTCATTCTCATCGCCTTGGAAACGTCGTCGGGGAGAAACAGCAGCACGGAGATCGTGTCTCGCTCCTTCTTGGCAGGGTGAAAGAACAGGGAAGAGATCTCTCTCTCCCTCCCCGCCACTTACAGTGAGGATTCTTGATAACAGCTGTCAGCTATTTAACCAAGCCTTGGGCTGAGAAGGGCCATCCTTGGTCTCTTCTGGAAAGAGCTCCCACCTCCAAGAACTGTCAAGACCAGGGCCCTCAACCAATAGTTGTCTGACATACATGCCCTGGAAAGACTTTTTTGCCCCCCCCCCTAATTAGACAGCTGCATAAACCTCCTCCTATCTCATTATCTGTACTCCATTGCCCACCCCATCCCTGCCAATCCCCCTTTTGCCAAATTAATCTGAACCTTGCATATACCAAAAATAGTGCAAAACTGACATTATGCAAATTAATTAGTTTCAGGATTGACGTAATTTGTTTTAAGCACAAAATGCAAGTTTCCCTGGCACAGAATGTTGATTTTTCTCTTCTTATTTTTAGCTACAGTCAGCCCAACAGAGAGCACTATTACACACCCTCACAATGACTTGTTTTAACATAAACTAAATGTTACCCTGTTAAGCGATTGTGTTATATATGGCAGCAGGCTTACATGCCCATCAACCTCTCTTCTGAAGCTGAAATGTCAAAAGGTAGGCCTGTCGGGGAAATATGGTGTAAGATGTTTTACCTGCTAATCCAGGTGTGAGGGTGGGATGACACAGAACAAGCATCTGTTGCAGCATAGCTGTACAGACACCCAATGACATTAGATGCTAAACTCTGCAGAGGATTGGAAAATGTAAAGCGAACCCAGACTTTAAACACAATAAATGTAGACAAATTATGCAGTGATTCCAGGAGGCAGGTTATGTTCATCAAGAGCACAGGCTATCCAGGCTGAATTTGAGAACATTCAAACTCGGGGTACTATTGATTAAAGGAACCGCAGACTCATTCATACAAATCACAATTTTAGCAGTTTAGTCTGCAAAAGATTGGTTCTGAGAAAGAATAGTTCTGCAGAAAAGATTAGCTTGTTTTTAGATGTGTCGCAGGAGGCATCATCTTAAAAGAAGCAGTTCATTTTCTCTCACCTACGAGGCAATACCTCTTCTAAAGTGTTGCTTGCCATATGCAGCTTCAATTAACACTCTTAGAAACTTATATATATATATATATATAAAGAAATTTCTAACATCTGCCAACTGATTAAATGGGGATCTCATTTTAAGCCATCAAAATGGTTTCCTTCTGATCAATTGGCTAAACATTGCAGCCCTAATTAGAAGTTATGCTCCTGCAGCTGTATTGAGTGAATAAACTATCTTGGGCAGAAAGGGCCTGGGTATTAAAAACCTATCTATTGTGGGTGTCTTTCAGCTCCAAAGCTGCTGCTTTCTCAACAGCTTGCTACTCCTTCAGTTGCAGCCTGGAGATATTTCCAATGTATCCTTTTTGCTAGTTAAACAAAGAAAGCTGAATCAACATGTATGATTTATCCAATTGTAATTTCAGAGAACCTTATAAGTTCAGTGGCTCACTCTTACCAAGAAGAGTGACAACACACCATAAATCGCATGGGCCCCGATTCAATTAAACCTGTGTCTGTGCAAGGAATCCTGCTAGTGAAGAGCATAGCTGCCAAGTTTTCCCTTTTCTCACGAGGAAGCCTATTCAGCATAATGGAATTTCCCTTAAAAAAAAAGGGATAACTTGGCAGCTATGGTGAAGAGTGTGATGCTGAATTCCCACCCTGGATTAGTGCTGTTAAATGCAAAACACCAGTTTTTCCGTTAGGCAAGAACTGGTTTTGAGCAGTTTCAGCTCCTTTAAGAGTTATTTCACACCTTCTATGCTGACCCAAGTAAGATGCTCAAATAGGTGCCTCCAAGTCAGGGGCAGCAACCTTTTCCAGCCCATGGGCCAGTCCACCGACCCTCAGGCCATGTGGTGGGCCGGACTATATTTTGAAAAAAATAATGAACAAATTCCTATGCCCCACAAATAACACAGAGATGCATTTTAAATAAAAGGACACAGTCTACTCATGTAAAATCACGCTGATTCCCAGACCATCCGCGGGCCGGATTGAGAAGGCAAATGGGGCTGCATCCGGCCCCTGGGCCTTAGGTTACCTAGCCCTGCTCCAAGTAGTGAAGGGCTGGATGAGGGCCACAAAGCACATGCAAGTCCTTGGCTGCAGCAAGTGGGCCTGCTTGCCTGCATTACATTACAAAGGATTCAGGGGCTGCTCAGGGCCAGCCCACCAGAGGCCCAAAGAAGCGACCACAAGGGCAACGAATCCCAACGTTGATCTTTATTCCCTCCTCCGCTTGTTCCTGATGTCATGCTTCTTCCCTGGTGAGGAGGGGCACCACTTTGTGGTTTGCCTGAGGTGCTATAAAATATATTGGGTCAGCTATGGGGATTCCCCTTGTGGTTGAGCAACAGATTCCCACGCATCCTGATGGTAGGGCTAACAAATCAAAGCACAGCTCAAAGAAAGACTGGTTGTGAGTAATTGATCTGACATTGATTAGATGCTTACCCTGTTCAAGGTCAGCTCAGACTTCCAAGAGTTAGCTTGCTGCCTGCTGTACTTTGTTACTGACACAAACAGGGCAGTTACAATTTAGCCACCATAATAATCTCTGGATTAGGTTACTGAAATGTGTTCTACATAGGGCTGTCTCTGAAAAGTATTCACTAGTGCAAACTGTGACTGTTCCCAACAGCTGTTGTTAGCAGAGGCTGCATATAGTATACAGTGGTACCTTGCAAGACGATTTTTTTGCAAGACGAATGCATCTTGCGATCTGATGGTGACTCGCAAGACGAATTCGTTTTGCGAAAAATTTGTCTTGCGAATCGCGGTTTCCCATAGGAATGCATTGAAATTTAATTAATGCGCTCCTATGGGCAAAAAAAGAAATTTCAATGCATTCCTATGGGAAACCGCGATTCGCAAGACAAATTTTTCGCAAAACGAATTGACTCATGGAACGAATTAAATTCGTCTTGCGAGGCACCACTGTATTTTGTAATATTTGCCTTGGGTGTCTGTGTCTTCTGGTTTGAGTCCCAAACCAAAGTGTCTGGGACCATAGTAGTTGGAGGAATCCCTGATCTTAAATGTGCACCCCTCTTGTCTCTTTAACTAATCAAATCTCCAGAGTTAAGCCAATACCATCTTTCTTAGGAAGGCCTTTCAGCCGTAGCAACAAATGGCAAACTCTTTTTCAACCAGCTTGATTTTGGTTTTCTAATTAGCATAATCCAGAGTATATCCTTTTATATTTTTACTGTTTAAGTATTTTATGTGAATCTGAGAAATTCAGAAGCCTCCGGGTTAAGTGCTTCACAAGCAGCAGGGATGTTTTCTTCTATCCTTACTGTTTATTGAATTTTAAGGCATTGGGTTTTAAGGAAAGTTAAGCCAACCCTAATTTTAATACACAACAATAAATTGATACTGTATCAAACTTACTCCATTTAGTGCCTTAAAAAGAAGGAAAGGTAAAAAAAATATTACTAGGGCTATCCCCTCAATAATAGCCTGTCACCCCCCCCCCCAATTTTCTGAATAGTGTACACTGCTCTTCTCCAGCTCATATGTTGTTTAAGAGATGAGGGAAGGCCAGCAACAAGTTATTCCTCCACATGCACTACGACTTCCCTTCCTGGCCCACTGCCAATAGAAAAACTACTTCCACCCAGGCATTTTTCATAGGAAATGCAATAGTGTGCTTACTGAAGAGGGCCAGGGCTCAAGAAGTCCTACAAGGCTAAATATTTGGGGGGCAGGGGGTAGCCCTGTTCAGGGAAGTTTTTAATGTGTGACATTTTAATGTATTTTAATTTTTTGTCAGAAGCCGCCCAGAGTGGCTGGGGAAACCCAGCCAGATGGGCGGGGTACACATAATAATAATAATAATAATAATAATAATAATAATAATAATAATATATTATTATGCAGATGCCAACTTGCACTGGAATGGCAACACTGTGTAAAACTGTTCTAATGTGTTCTACAGGCTTCAGCAACGCAAAGCACATTCAGTGCTATCTTTAATCTACAGCTTCTAAAATATGTGTGGTCGCATAAAATGTGGCAGTTGAACTCTTGTGCATTTCACACATACATATCTGTGAAGTTTTATCTTACAGATGAAGGAAAGATATCAGACCCCCCTGATACAGCTACATCTCAGTTAAGATGGCATATACACTAGAAAACCCTGGAGGTGATGCATTTCTACAACAAATACCATGGGATGAAAGTCGAAATAGTACATTTTGAGCCATATTCACAAATCATGTTTCTAAATGCTACTGCAATTATGAATGGGGCACACAGCAGTAATTTTGAAGGAGGTCCTTTTATTCCTGGATTTCCATTGGGTGAGGGGAGACAGAGACACCCCGCTAAAAAAACAATCAATTCCAGAAACACTCTTGCCTAGGCAATGACAGTAGATAGTAGCATGTCCAATTTCCAATTCTTTTAGTGGGCATATCTCCAGCATATACATTTTATAATATCACAATTTCATATCTTTCATACATAAGTTCACTGCTGCTATGGAAAGACAAATCAGACCGGAGTTAGGCTAGAGAAGATTTGCTAACAAACTGCAGCACAGACCTGTTAAGACAGAAGAGAAACAAGCAAAGGTACAAACTTAAAATTTTAAAGGGATGGGGTGGAAGAAAAAGTCAAGGCAGAAGCCTATCCTCAAGAGGCAGGGAGAATGGAGAAGAGACCCAGGCCAACAAGTCCAGGGTTTTGGCAGACACAAAGGACAATTCTGAAGTGCTCATAGAACTGAGCCCAGATGCTCCTGACCTTAGAAGAATATTGCTACAGGAACACTCAGTTCTTGCACATAAAACTAGGGGTGAAAGTCACCTAATGAGTCCCATAAGCATAACAGGGCTTTCCCCTCTGCCCTCTTCCCATGCTCCTCAAAATTGGCTTGGGAGTTGGGAGAACCCCCACAGCAGCACTGGTGTGCGGGACAAGAGGTGGAATTGTTCTGTCTCACAAGCTACAATACTTGCACTGATGAGACATTCACCATAGTGCAACCCTGAATTCCACCCTAGTCCTCAAGCTTTGATTTAGGCTGCAATCTTCATCCTACTTACCTGGGAATAAGCTCCATTAAATAGGACTTACTTCTGAGTAGACATGATTAGAATTGCACTGCTAATCAAGCAAGCTTTTAAAATACGGGGGGGGGGGGAAGATTCCTAATTAGAGAGGCTGCCAACAAGGGAATATCTTTTTCTAATTGGTATTCTGGAAGTCCAAGGCCCATGAAAAACAACTGAGTAGCAGGTGCTGGGAAGTTCAGAGACACCTTCCTCTGCCTGAGAACCTAAGAAAGTCACTAGCCAATCAGAGTAGATAATACTGGTCTGGATGGACCATAATCTTACCTGACGCAAGGCAACTTCCTAACAGGCACCTACCACCACACAGATAATTGGAGACAATTAATTCCTCCTTCCAGATTTGATGAAGAAAGACACTTGAAACTTAATTTCTTTCTCTCCACTACTTCAGTTCAAAAACCAGAACACAAAATGTGCCACTGTGTTTTAACACCAATAACTACACTTAAATATTTATAATACTGATGGAACATTAACTTTTATTTCTTTTTTTTAAAGGGTGTTTTTTTTGTTAAGGAGGGAATATTCTATATTTCCAAATTAGATTAAATGTAAAATATTAAGATGGCATTTCCTACTGGCCATAGATTTTATTAAATCATGTAATCTTGCACTTAAGGGAATCTGAGCTTTTTATTATTCTTTTGCATTATGTACCTTTAACAAGTCTTAGGGATGTCACACTTAAACATTACCAAAAGGACTCAAGTTTAAATGACAGAACTACAGGTTTCCCTATCAATTGTGAACAGCACACAGGAGTTTAAAAAACATGGATTCCCTGCAGTAACATCTGGAACTGGGACTGACATCCATATTTATTGGACTGAAATCTGCCCATGTTCTATTTACAGTTGCAGTCCACTTTCCATTTTTAAACTCTGCCTTTCAGGTTGCGTCTACAAATGTACATCAGCTCTAAGATATGATGTGGGATGAAGTGACTAATGATATTATCAGACAATTTTTCAGATGATCAGAAATATTTTCAAAAGTATTTGAAAGAGGCAGAATAAAATTAAAAGATAGGGAAGACAGGGAAAAGACACAATGAAGAAGTCTGTAAATAAAATATCACATTCAACTGGAGTTTCTAAGGAAAGAAATGAGAAAGCCTTACTGAATTGCTAGCTGGATGTTAACTGACAGGCTGCAAGAGGTATGTGAGAGTGTGCAGAGCAGACAAGGATGGAAGGCAGTAACAAAAGATCTATTTGCTACACAGAAAACAATGAAGAGAAGCTGCTCTTTTCTAATTCAGGGACATGCTGACTGATGCTCCACATTCAGGAGCATCAGCATGAAACTGCCCAGCACCTGGCAATGTGTTCACTGCATCCACTTCTGTACCACAGCAATGAATCATCAGGACACACAGTTAGCAAACAAGTTCAAAATAGTTCCAATATTATCAAGAACAGTGCAACACTAGCATGAGATACCATAGGTGAACTGGCAGATGAGGTTAACTGCCCAGGAGCAAGGCAGATCACACACACACCACTCACACACAATCTCCAGGTTAGAAATAACTGCTGGGAGACTGAAGAAGTGCACACTAGATATAGAATAAGGGGAATTATTTGAGATTGGAAATCTTTAGTCCAGGCAATAAATAGGTCTACTCATCAGAGCTTCATGAAGGCACAAATGCAGCTCTGTGGGTGCCTTGGGCTCCCAGCCATGGAAGACTGTAGAAGAGATTCCTATGGAGAAAGATGACCAGGACTTTCAGCCTAGCTACACCAGACAGAGAAAATCTAAACTAATGTTTTCTGAGCTCTTCACCAAAAGAGCCAAGCTTTACCTGGACAGAGCTGCTATTTTTCTACTCTAAGGCTAACAAGCAGCTTTGTGGTGCGATGTGATTAGGAAAATTGTGCAAGGGAAAAGGGTGAACCCTACACTTTCAATGCTGCTGTTCCAAAGTCAGAGAACTAGCACCTGCTTTACATTAAAAATGAAGACACCAGGAGGTTTTATTAGAGACCTCTCACTTTTCATGAAGTTTAACCCTTTGAAAAAAGTGCAGAGGGCTCAAGATTCTAGGCTCTAATCCATGCATGCTCCCACATTGGCACAGTTGGCAGGTGAACTCTGTAGAAAACATTACTAGGACAAACAATAGAATCACATCATTTCTTGGGGGAGAAAAATAGGGCACAGTAGTCCAGAAAATAAAATAAATAAAAATACAGACTCAACTTTTATAAGGTTCCCAAGGTAAATGTCAAAGCCTCCCCAGCTTTCCTTGTCAACTCATACTGGCGTTATTGAAGTTTCAATAAAGAAATTAAAGCTAGAAACCAGTTTGCTGCCACCAGCTTCCATTTAACCTGTGTGATCACAAGCTTTATGTGCTTGGCCGAAGAAAAGGGAGCAGCAGGGATAAATGGCAGAAGGTGGTGGAGAGGAAACATTGGCAATCCCACCAACCATTGCACTCACCCTGGGAGATTGTTTGGAGGTGCAGGGAGAGTCTGTAGCAACCTTGAGAGGGAGTGTGCAGCCTTCGGATAGAATGTAGAGGTGGTTGGAGAGTGCTGGGATATGCCTTTTACTGTTTTTAAAGGGATGTTTTGATTATACATTATTTTGGCTTTATGCGCTATCCCTGGAATGAAACCCCTGTGTAAGTTGAGAGTCAACTGTAATGCTATTCTAGTGTTTGAAAACTTCCTTACTTTAATTAAGCCATGTTAAAAACCAACCAACCAAAAACCCACAGACTGTCATCTCAGAAAAACCTGCAGGTATTATTTTGACATGTCTACGAGCCTTAGCATCTCTCCATCACTCTCATTGTGCATTACGGTAACAAAGCAAGTCATCTGGGGGAAGTCTTGGACACACACAGGTTATCCCAATTGTGTCCCTGCAAACTAGATATGCCAGTGGAGGCTGCTCTTGCATTGCAGCTGCCATTCCTGAGCTTCTCCTACTACCCATTTCCACCGGCAGAACAGAATGGTGGCTATTCCACAGGGAACTTAAAAGGGCCAGGATCCATTGCTTGGGGAACAGAGCCGCTTACTTGTTTCTTAGAAGTTACTGGTGCACAGTGTTCACTAGGGTGAAGCATGGACGCTGGGGTGAGGAAGAGAGAGAGATGCAGAAGGACCTCCATCCCCAACAATTAAAAATTTACATATGCTATATACATACATTCATAGATATATCAATATAAATATATAAAACAAACTCCAGCAGGTGAGCAGATGGGAGGCCAAAGGCCAGGATCAGGGCCAGCCCTGGAATGTTTCACTAGCTCCTGCCATCATCTCTCCGCTATGGAAAAGGTTTGGCAGGATGATCCCTTGGCAGTACACTGAAGACCTTTGCAGAGGTGTCTACTTTCCCCCGTCCTGGAGCATTTCCTCTGTAGGGTGGAGTCTGCTGCCACCCCGAAACGATGATCCCACACTTATACAGCTAGCATGTGCGCTAGATTGTAAGCCAAGCCAGTGCTAGGCCAGTACCATCTCTTTTGTTGAGTCAGCTGGTTGCTTGGCCAGGCTCATAGAAATAATAGGCTGGCGGGACCTATAGGCGAGTGGGTTCCTCTTCACTTTCACTGCAGTTCCCACAACAGTCCTGGAGAATGAAGGAAGGAGGAGGCGGCAGGAGGAGGAGGGAAGGGTGGGGGAAAGCAAGGGGAAAAGGGAGAGCACACAGCAAGCACAGAGTGAGTACAGTTATTATTCAACACGCAGACATGCCACAGGATTCTATTCCCAGTCCCCACAGAAAAAGAAACCATTGCTTAGAAAAGAACTTTGGGACTCAGCACCAAAACGAAATCTGCTAGTGGAGCTGCAGCCAACCTGCAGGACTAGAGAGGGAGAGAGAGAATATCATGCTGGACCTCCTACCACACTCCCTTATTCACAACCAGACTGTGCCTCTTCCATACCCTTTCAATGCCTATTTATGGGCTGTGAGGAATCTAATTGTACTTGGCCATGGCCAAGTACAGAAGCAGGAACGGAAATTATTCTACATTAGTGAGCCCAGGACAACAGTGGGGTCTTACGTAGGCTTAGTAAAACCACAGCAGGAAACAGATAAACACAGAAAGATGAACCATTACTTCAATGGAACAACTGCAATAAGAGAGGAGCATGACCTAACTGTAGAAAGCAGGACATGTCTAGAACACCAGCAAGCTCTCAAAAAGTGTGCAGGGTTCTTGGGTACATGAGGTAGAGAGAGAAAACTTCCATTCTTAATAGCAAGGCTACATAAAGAAGCCATGGGAGCTGGAGAAAATGGATGTTTAAATAATAATCCAGCTGCTTCCATGGCAAGGGAAGAAGGCAAGACATTCACGATGCTTTGCAGGAAGCAGGATTAGTGGCTTGAAGAACTATTAATGAACAAACAGCATATTTTTGAGAGGGGAGAGAGGGGGAGGGAGAGGGAGGCACTGAAGAGGTAGAGTCCTCATCCCCTTGTCTTGTCATGTCCGCCAGGGGAGTTTGGGGCACCAGGTAGTCATTTTCCTGAGCAGAGCAGCAGAGAAGAGGTTGCTCACCTCTGGAAAGAGAAAACATGCTGTGAGAGCCCCGGCCAGAAATAGCCATGCCCTCTCCTAAGGCCTCTCCTGGCCTACAGGGATAACTACCACCAAACAGAGCAGCCAGAACAAGACCCAGAGGAAGTGCCAGGTGAGGGATACTGGAAAATGATGAGCCCACAGAAAGGAGGGAAGGTGCCAATTCAAATGGGCTCTCATTCACACAACACACCAAAATAAGGTCAGGCTCCTAACACTGGGAGTGAACACTTTTTTCTAAGCAAAAAGCACCGCAAACACATGTGCTGTGCAAGAAGCTATATTTCTAAATCATGAAGACATAAGGGGGTTAAGGGACTATGGTAGTTTCTGAGAAGAACAAATGACACTATCAAGTGTTTCTCTCCCACAGCTGCCTTACGACGTTTTGGGATGGGAAACAGCCAGGCTGGACTGGCCATGACAAGAGGCATTTAGGTGCATGGGGGACTACATTGCTTTCCAACTATCTGTCCAGAGCCAAAAGGAGCAAGGCTGCCTAAAGCCAATAATTATTAGACTATGCTTCCAGCCACCCACAAATCCATGTCAAGTACCAAACCCCAAGACGTCCTTCCGGTTATTCAGAGAGAAAGTTGCTCTGGTAGTGGGAAGTCACATCTGGATAGTTTATGGAGCTTATAATAGTAAACTGAACTAGCTGAGCTCAAGTGCCACTACAGCAGCCGGCCTGCTAATGGGTCTGAGGTGTATAGGTACAGAAAGATCTGTGGTGCTAGGAGTGGCATAAGACATGGTACCACTTGAGGAAAGCTGCTACCCTCTCCTCTCACACCTTCACCCCCTCCTCCTCTACCACCTCTTCTCCTCTTCTCTTTTTATGTTTTGCTGGTGTTAATGCAGCAGCAGCAGCAGCATGCCTCCACCTCCTCTCTGCCTCAGGAAAATAAGGGGGTTCTTCCCCAGAGCAAGACATACTGAGAGAGGTGGAAAGTGCCTATACTACTGCTGTGTTTAAACTTTTAAATAATGTTAAAAGACCACCCCAGGAAAGTGGCAGTGGTACAGGCACTCTCCTGGGTTGCTCGGAGGAAGGACACCCCTACCCTTCCTAAATGCAAGGCAGAGAGGATGGAGACGCTGAGCATGCTGCCACCGTGTAAGGAACAGCAAAACATGGAAAGCCTGGGAAGTAGGGACAGAGAAAGAAGGGCAGATGAAGCAAGCAGGCGGCACTCATTTACTGCCCCATCATCAGACAATGCTTCCCAAAAAAATTCCTTCATTTTGCCCCATGGATGGGCCAGCCCTGTGCAGTGCAAAGAGAGGGCAGAGAGCATTCCAGAACTGGTTTCTGATCCCCATGTCAAAACAAAGCTGCTTCCCACATTTCAGGCAAGTTACCTGTCTGCTGAAGAGACGCTGGAGGAGACCCTTTTTGGGCTGGATGGGTTGTTGTCCCTTCCAGTCCAGATCAGGCGGTATGGCTCCATCTGAACCAAAAACATTCAGCTCTTTGAAACACTCTGTGTCTATCATCTAGGGGAGAATAAAAAGACTATTGGTCTTCCCTGCTCAGGTCCTCATTGACAGGGTGTTTCCATGACACTTGTCCCAAATTAGCTACTTATACAAGCGGTAGCCAGTCATTTATGGAACAGCTTTGCACCCCACCCCCAGCAAGTGCAGATGACTCAGCGTGTCTTCCCTTCAGAAGCAGAAATTCTCCTAAAGAGTAGAAGAGCACCTACCTCATTCTGCCAGGGAATAGGGACGCTTCCTGTTGCAAACTTATGGTAGAAGTCATGGTCGGTGGGCTCCAGCTCTACCCCCTTGACTGTAGAGAACTGTTCAATGTCCAATACATCCTTGCAATAAATAGCCTGGGGCTAAGAAGAATGCAGAAAAAGGAGCACAATGAAAGGGCTATTCTCCTACACCTGAACACAGATGATAAGAGGAAGACTCTGCTACACACGTGCATTCTGAACTCACATCGGGTTTGAATGGTGGGTCGAGCATCCCTGCTTCCAACCGCTTGAAATTCAAGTGTTTAAAGAGAGGGTGCTCTTTCACTTCCTGAGCACCAGCACCTCGACATCCCAGCCGTTCCAGTGGGTCTTTACACAGGAGCTGTAACACAGCACAGGGGGTCACACAAAAGCCTCTGTACTGCCAGACAGGCACGTAGCAAGGGAGGGGCATAGAGGGTGGGCTGCCTCTAGCTCCAGTCTGGCAGGGGCAGCGCAGGGGTAGCACCGCCAGCCCCTCGGCCGCGCATGCCGCTGCCCTTGCCTGAGCACACCGCCCTTGCCCAAGCGCGCCGCCGCCCAAACGCCACCATGGACGGACTGTGCATGTGCGGACATGCTCAGTCCGTCCTGGTGCATTGTGACGTTACTACGCACGCGCTAGGACAGACTGCATATGTGCCGCTTGGCTAGCACGCGCTAGGACAGACTGCGTATGTGCCGCCCCGTGCAGCCAAGCGGCACCGTTCACCACTGCTGCCAGAAGGCTTTAGTTACAAAGGGCAACAGCCCCAGCCTCCAGGAAGATGAAACAAAACCTAAGCTGAAAATTGCTTTAAATGTTATTTTTGAACAATATTCTGGAACAGAACTTGAACCATCATTGGTAGAATGGTGTTTTTTTCCAACTGAACCCAAAACACAGCTTACGTTACTGGTTCTGAATAACTGAATAAAAGCTGATAGGATATCAGCTCTTGACTGCACTGTGGCCTTCTAAATCCCCACATATGACAACTCTAAAGTAAAAAGACATCAAAATCATCTGGGAGGATTTTATTTTAATATTATGCTCTTTTTTGCTCAGATTTCTCAGTCCTCTTAAAAGGCAGTAAACAGCAAGAAGGATCCCTGTTGCTTTATTTCTGAGACGTATACCCTGTCCTCCACTAGCCAATCAGAAATCCCATGGCTTTAAGACAACAATCCACAGAAGTTACAATACAGAATGAATGTATCTTGTACACTGAGAGACAAAAAGAAGGCTGCTGGAGGGGAAGGGTCTAGTCCAATAGCTGCATTCTAGGGTATCCTGGATAATCACAGGAAGCATGGATTATCGTACATATCAATCTGCATATTGAAGGACATAAAAGTTTCTTACATGAGCAAGCAACCTCCCTCCCAACCAACCATTGCTTATTCAAGCCTCTTGCAAAATGTGAAAACTCTTAGCTATGTAAAGTGAGTTATAGTGTGGAGGAAAGAAGTAAATAAGGCTTGCTAATTCTTCCAAACATCTGAGACTATTATGTATGCAACAAGATTGATGACTGGGACACAGAGCACTCACATGATTTCATACCCCACCCTCAGTTCTTCTACCAATCTCTTTACATTTACTAAAAAATGAGAAGGGATTTTTGAAAATATTGATGTGTATTTAATTGGTAAGTGACACTTCGGAGACCTCCTGCTTGAATGGAACCCTCTGCATTGGTTATGACTGAGGTTTCCTTTAATTGTTTAAGCTCCCATAAGCTAACTGAGAGAATAAATTAACAGGATGAGACAAGGGAAAGCTTAAAATATTTAACTGCTTGATGCCAGGTAGGTAGGTATTCTAGGAAGGGATCTAGGATCATGTCACAGTTGCTGCTAGGCCATATTGCACCATACCCTACTCTTATTGCAAATAAAAATGTTCCAGGAGCCAGGTTGAAGAGGGATGAAGAACTATTGAGTACAGATGAGATGGAAGTTTTCTGAGTCCGACTCTAAACTTCTACCGAGCTACAACTGCCCTGAACAGAAGTATTTTTACAATTTTTGTTCATATCACAAAGGTACACTGCCTTAATTTCCTGGCTGCACCTGGCTCTGGAGATGTCATATACACAAAATGAGATCTAGTACCGAAACAAAAGTTATGGTGTACTGCACTACTCTGAAGTTAGTGTCCAGTGAGCAGGTACAGCTTTCTCAACGTACCCAGAGCCCTCTCAGAAGTGAGCAGGCACCCCCTTTAAATGCTAAAAGGAGGGTAACTAGCTGAAGGATGAGACAATATATGTACCATGGAACAGAGAGAACGGGAAGCAGGTGAGAACTTCTCAGAATACTCTTCCTGCACATCCTTCACCAGGCGTTCCACTTCTTCACGCTTAATCTTCTTCCTGCGCTGCTGAAATGGAGACTGGCCCTCAATCATCTCATATAGCAAGCATCCTAAGGCCCACCAGTCAGGGCTGAATGTGTACCGCTCATTCTTCACAACTTCAGGAGCTGCAAAAGTAAGAACCATTTGAACAGGCCTGTGGATATTCTTCAAATGCATGGTACTGAGTGTTAAGGGAAAGTTTGTAGCTCAGTGAAGGGGAACATGATTTGCACACAATAGGTCCCAGATTCAGATCCTAGTATCTCCATGTACAGCTGGGAAAATCTGTAACCCTAGTGAGCCATTGCCCATCAACATAGATAGCATTGAGGCAATGTTCAGGCAGCTAGCCATGAGCTCAATAGAACTGGTCAAACTTATGCTTGTGTTGCCAAGCGCAATTCCAAATCTCATGTTTAATGTAGTGGCAGTGTAAGTACAGCACTTGCAACTGCTTTAAGAAGCAGCAGCAGACAGGAAATGGAATGCTTAACAGTCCCCCAGCTAGGGTTCAGTGATGTGCCACAAAGAGGAGCCATCTCATCCTGTACACCTTTGTGATGTACTTTAGTCCTTGGCAGGATTCACCTAATGATTCCCCATCAGCAGAAGCCCTGTGCAAGGTGCCCCCCCCAAAATCCAGAGCCATAGCTATGGTGTGGTGGTGGCGGCTAGCCAGGTTTTTGCCCCAGGTGAAGCTGCCAGAGGGGCACCGTTGAGGCTTCCAGTCTCTCTCTCTCTCTCTCTGTGTGTGTGTGTGTGTGTGTGTGTGTGTGTGTGTGCAAATGCGTGTGCTTGTGCCAAACTGGGTCTTTGACCTGAGTGAAATAAAGCCTAGTTTCGTCCCTGCCTAGGCACTCCTCAAACTTGGTGGGAGGAGGAGATGGGAGAACCCCCAGAACAGAGGGGGTTGTTCCATCTGGCAAACTTAAAAGGTTGTGCAGATGGAAAGTTCAACAGAGCATGATGTTTAATTCCTCCCTTCATCCTTCCACATTGCCCAACAATGTCTCAAATACCATCCTCCTTTCCCCCCCTCCTAACAGCCTAACAATGCAAGGAAGAGTCAATGTCTGTAGAACATCTACCAAGATATACTAATTAAGAGAACGTAGGCTAACTGGCACCATACCAATACTGTATTTTCACCACCACCATGTTTTTGGCTTGCAGTAACTGGAAAGAATTTGTACAGAACATGGCACCACAAGTCAACAGCAACACCGAACTCCACTTGCTTTGCCAGTTCTCCCTAATCCAATGCATCCTTGTTCCGACACTCGAAAGGGGTGCCAATTCTTGCACAATTTTGTTATCTAGACTGCTGCTGTTTGGACACGAGGAAAATGTTAGTCCCAAAGTGTACAAAATTACAGCTTTGCAGAAACAAAGGAGCTTGTTTGTTTTATAAGCACTGTAAAAAGAATTAATTCACCTCCATCTAATTTCCTACAAAACTTAGGGCCCAAATGTAATTGAAGAGAAGGAATGCTTAGGATCAAGTAAGGTATTGCCAAAATAGAAGTAGTGAAATGGATTACACAGCAATGAAGACAAATGCACTTTCTGAGTCAAACTTAAAGATTTAACTGATAATTTATCTTCTTAGGAAACTAATATCTTACCAGAATGTCGAACCTAAGCTTAGGGTTTAAGTTTCACTGGATTTCCAACATACTACAGTAGCACCCACTATTGTTCTGAACTGCAAACTTTGACAAGATGTTGCTTTTACCCAGGGTCCTTAGCTGCTGCGCTTCATGGTCTCCACGTTGACCCCAGTCAATTCAATAGGGCATTTCTTGCATACTCACCCATGTAGCCAACTGTTCCCACCCGACCTTTTATCGTCTGTCCCTCCGGAACATAAACTGCGAGGCCCAGGTCAGAAATGCGGATGTGACCTTATCAAAGGAAAGTGAGTCATGCAAGTGTGCAGTTTGCAGATTTCCCTCAACCCAGAACAAAATCTGATATAAAAACTGCAGAGATAGCAGTGAAGCCAGAGTGTTTAGAACAGACATTTACTCACCATGGTCATCCAACAATATATTTTCTGGCTTCAGGTCCCTGATGGAGGAAAATAGATTGTGTAAGACCTCAATGGGTTGCTTCTCCAGGACAAGCAGAGGAGAAGCATCATAAAACATATAAGCAAGAATTAGTGATGCCAATATCACAGGAAAATATGAGCTATATAGCCATACCTTTCACATATGGAAAATTTGTGAGGCAGAGCCACTTTCCCAGTACAATTCCCCCCCCTTCTTTCTTCCTCTTGAGCATTAATGAGAGTCTGATATGTTTTGGATTCTCAGCTTGGAAGGAGAATGAAAACCTGTGCTGGTGAGTTCTGGGAAACTAGTCCTGCCTCACAGATTTCCTCGCTAAATTCTGAACAACTGCTTTTACAATATAGTAGCAGTGCTTAAGATATTGCACAAATCCTTGTTAACATAAAACCCCAGTGTGACCCCCAGCTGCACCTGGGAGAAAAGACTGTTCTCACCTGTAAACTATCCTTTCATGGTGGAGGTCTTCCAAGCCACAGCAGATTTCAGCAGCATAGAAAACAGCCCGTGGCTCCTCAAAACCGGCTTCTCCCATGTGGTAAATGTGGAACTTCAGGTCCCCTCCGTTCATGAGAGTCAGGACCAAGCACAAGGCATCTTTTGTTTCATATGCATAGGCCAGACTCACCTACAAAACAAGCAGGCCAGTCAACCACTAGAAAAGCAGAACAGCCTTGCACAGCATAGCACCTACATACAACTGGCACAATTCTGCACCAGCTATACACAACAAAATAGATGCTCAAAACAAGATGCAGGATAATTTACGCATCCTGTACACAGGAAGAGTTAACTTTGCATAAAGCTTTTTGGGTAAGAGGTGAGGAGGAGCTGAAAAGTATGGAGGGAGTAGGGTTAATAGCAATGGGTCTCTACATGATAGTAAGTTGCAGATGGAGAGAACAAAAAGAGTAGCCGAGCTACAATTGCTGCCAGGGCACTTTTCAGCCACTGGAGTAGCCTTCCCCAACTCAGTACCCTTCAAATATTTAGGGCTACAACTCCCAGCATTCCTGATTAGCAAAGAGCTGATGGGAGTTGTAGTTGAAAAAATATGGAGGCCACCATGCTGGGGGGGAATGCACTAAATGAAGCACTATTCCCTTATCACTCTCGTCCCCTTCAGTAAGACAGATAAATCCAGCCAGACCCCAGAGTAATGTACCTTTATTATATCATCACAATTCTTCAAAAAGCCAACTGTGTAGGTTCCTCCCTCCTGATAGTTGCCTGGCTAGAAGAGGCAGACAACTGAGTGGGAAAGGCCCACAAAACTGGCCCTGTTCATATGACCATAACTTTCAAGTGTTGCAGTGGCAGTGAGAGACGAAGCCATGGAAAAGCAGCCATGGCACATTTGTGGTCATGCATTAAAGCTTAAAAGGGAGGGAAAGTTTTCTGCATAATATTGTATGAAAAATAATGATTCTCTGTATCTTCCCCACAACATCTCTGGTAAGTGAAGAACCTGCATGAGCTGGCTATTACTAAAGGGATCTCTATACAGCCAGATCCTAGTCTGCAAATGCAGTAATGCGGACTTATGGCCCAGAAATGTAAGTCCAACAGCCTTATCCTTTTCTTGCCATCTGGGTAAGATTCCACATATTGCAGTCCTCCCCTGAATTAGTCACAATTGTTTCACCAGGGTGAGAGAGTCAAAGACATGGCCACGTCCTGTCTCAGCCTCAGTGCAGAAGTAAAGCAGTTCCTATGTACTTACTACAAACCTACTGTTCACTTTCTCCAGTATTTGCTTCTCATTCAAAGCCATGGCTTCCCCCTTCCGCTTTTTTATCCGCTTTTTCTCAAGCTTCTTGCAGGCGTACATCTTCCCGGTGGCCCGCACCTGGCAAGCACACACCTTGAGGGAAGAAGAAAAACAAATAAATTATAATAGGGCAGGTAACTCTTGGAGTATATAGGCTCTGATAAGGGGGTTATTGGATCCCAAAATCATTACTCTCACTTTGAGATACTGAAAGCAAAAGTGATGTGGTACCATAGAGATTAAGTAAATGGTTTATTGTGGCACACCAGGAAAGCCCAAACTTTCACTGGAAAAATTGGTTCACAATTGTGTTGCTGTAACAAGAATGTGACAAACTCAGAGCTCAGAATCAAATCCAAAATGAATGGTTGAAGGACTCAGTCCTGTTGAATCACTCCCAAGTCACACCTAGTATTCTTCTGCTTGTGAAGTGCTGCATGTAAAAGGAGCATAAAAGATACTTAACAGTCAGCAAAATGCCACCCAACATTCAGCTAAATAATTCTAGGTATCAGCATCTTAGGTGACCAAGAGTCCCTTCATATAGGACTCTTATTCTGTGTGAGAGAAAATTTTTCCATGCCCTATAGATTCTTGAAGCAGACATGGGGCTACCTTCTCTACATTGCTCAGACTACATACCTCTCCAAAGCCTCCCTTTCCTAGTACGCGATACTGGCGGAAAGTGTTCTTGGTCACATGCTGCCTGAAAAGAGAACAGAGGAAACGAGATGAACTGAAAGTAGTCCACTAAAAACAGTAAAATGGTTATCCTGATCCCCCATGGTGCAAAACTGCTTTTGGGCAGAATCCAACGTGGTGTGAGCAGACTCCTGTCAGCCCTCTGGAGCAGATTCTGGGGTCTGCAAAGGAGAGGAGTCATGAAAGAGCAGAGGAAAGTGAAGTCTCACTACACAAGCATACATGTTTCACTCACACATGGAAAGTGCTGGATTCAGCCCGTTGTTCTGCAGTTTATGCAAGGCATAGTATACACACAAGCTTGACGAACTAGAATATAGCATGGATTAAGACTACATGGTTAGCAAGTTTCAAGGCTGACAAAATGAAAAGCAAAAAGTGATATTGAAGAGGACTTGTTCTCACTATATGACCAGGAGTCACCAGCTAGCATTTTCTCTTTCACTTATCAGTGAAAGTATCAAGGGCATTAGATTGAAAAGCAAAGCTACACTTATCTCTGACCCCATAGCAAAGTGGAGGTTTACCTTTCCAGATATTTCCATTGCAGGAAACGGTTGAAGTAGATGCTGTCAAGGTAGTCAGCAAAAGGCGCCACACTAAGGTAGTCATGGATGAGCCTAGAGGAAGGAAGCGGAACCCATCAGAAACAGTGAGGTTTCCCTGTGCCACAAAATAAAGAGAACAGAACCTGAGGCACCTCTGGGAGAAAAAAAAAGCTGAAATGAACATCAAGTTTTAAAGCTTGAGATGCTTCAGGGGCTTTGATCATAAGGCCAGGAGACTGCCAGAGACAGCAGACATTGAGAAGGCTCAGGCAACATGCTATCCAATCTGGAGAGCAATAGGAAGAAATATGATGGTTACTTCCCTTTTCAGAGGCTGCCAGAGAAAGCAGGGCTCCAGATCAGAGGCTCTTTGTTCATACACCACAGCCACGAAGGTCACTGCCAGAGCTTTTTGCACAGCTGCAGCAGCAAGACCTGGGGCCAGAAATCTGAATTATATGGGCAAATGCAGCAAGATGAACAGCACAAAGGCAGAGTACTCTAGGCAAGGCTCACTTTTAAGAAAACTCCTTTTGATACTGCCATAGCTTCCAAGCACCACCACTGCCCTCAGTACAAAGTGCCACCACAATGTTATCTGCAATCATCCAAGCCTGGTCTGATATTTGCTGCCAAGGTAGTGAGAGATGTTTTAAAGGTAGGTCTTATTTAAACCCTGCCTTTCTTCCACTGAAATCAAGATGGTATACATATGGCTCTCAGGCAGCCAGTCTTCCATCTAGGTATTAACCAGATAATACCTGCTTGGCTTCAGCAAAGGCTGCTGCATCATGTGCCTTCAGACTATGCCCTGGGACTTCTAATGAAAGTACATTGTTCCCAAGGGAGACAGAATACAAGCCAAAAGCATCATCACAACAGTCTGGGGTGACTCCTTTTCCATTCACCATCAAGAGCAAGGTAAGCCATCTAGCAACTCAAATATTAATAACCTTATAAGACACCTATACACAACATGATGACACCCACTGGCTCTCCTACAGCAGGGAAATAAACAGTACATATGCAATGAATTCCAAGGCTTGCTGGTGACAACCCAATTACAGATGCAACAGGTTGTCTGCAAAGTTAGCCCCTACTAGATAATCAGTGACTAGTGTCCTGGGAAATGTGCACATCATGAGACAAATTCCTCCCAATCCCCCCACTCACTTGGTAGATTCCTTAAAGAGTTCTTTACCCGGTTCCTGCTCCAGTCGCTTAGAACACAGATTAACTAGCTCCAAGGGCACTTCAGGCACATGATCCACACCCTGAGGGTAGACAGGAAAATCAGAGTTCTGTTGTTTTTTATATCTATGAATTCATACCCTGCCCTTCCCATAAATCCCAGAGCAGGTAACAGCATTATTAATGCAATCAACAATACAAGAAAACAATGAATAGTGAGACCAGATAATCTAACCACAATAATTACATATTCATTACTGCAGCAACTAAGTATTTGTAAATGCCTGGGTAAACCAGGAAGGCCTGAGTCTGACCCTGGAATGTCAATGAAGTTAGCACCAAGTGCCCCTCATGTAAGAAGCTGTTCCAAATTTGGGGCATCACCATGGAGAAGGTACTACTAACAGACTGATAGAGTCAGGTTCAGCACCAGGTTTGAAGGGGCTCCTGGGCAAGGTGCCTCTGGGCCCCTCCAAAGCACCATCATGGGGTGACCCCCAGCGAGCATACAGAGTGGCAGGGGTGGACAGCACCAGGGGAATGTGGCAGGGTGTGGCTATGGCAGCTGCCCAACCTTGTGCTTTCCCTTCATCACCAGGCCCTGAAAATTTAAAAAGATTGTAATAATGCCAAGCTTGCTGGGGGGTCAGGTTAACACTTGGGGGAGGCAGCAGTGCTGGCACAAATAATTTTTTTCTTCCGAGTACCTGGCAGTGAAAGGACAAGTGCTGGACAGATGCTGCCACTACTACCTTTCCTCCCAAATGCCTCTGGCTCCAGACATAGTATTGCTCTATTATGGGGAGAGCCTGTGGGACATGGTGGATGCTTCTTATTCTTGGTATTAGCTCTTGGAGTGCCAGGCACTTAAAATTAAACCTGGTGTAAGTCCTCGGAGGTCCGCAGCTCCCCACCCCTGCTGCGAGCTAATGCCAGGCCCAGGTTCCAATGTTTACTCCCTGTTGGTAATATTTAGGCGTGTCCTTGACCCAGCTTGGTCTAGGGCAAGTGCAGCTCTCATTAAGGCAACTTTCCCTTTGTTTAGCTATTGCAAAACTTACCTTAGGGGTCAAATACTTCTCAATCAGGAGCTGCCCACACTCTTTTAGTTTTTCATCAGGGGTTACTTCATACTCTGCCTATGTAAGAATGAGGATAAGAAAGAAATATTCAATTATTCTACATACCTCTCCCAAGAATAAAAAGGCAGATGATGCAAACCAACCACATATTCTTGTATAGTCCAAGAACCACCACCACCTATTCCAGACTCTACTATGAGCAGAATATGAGTACTATGAAAGTAATGAGGTAAGAATAAGGCCACCTCCATACACTCGGATTTGCAATAGGCCACACACCAGGGTCCCTTCCTTCAAAACTTAGTTAATCAGCTCCCATGCTTAATCCCCAGGAAGGGGTTCTCACACAGGTGGGCTTACCACAGCATCCAGGAACTTGACGCAGTGCATAAGCTCAAGCCGTGTTTCACAAAACAGTCTGAAAAGCAAACGGCCAATGGGCTGCTTCTCACACAAACTGTGGTAGTCCCGCTCTGGAAAGAAAAGAAGCATTAGTCAACGGCTACTAACCCATACCACAATCAGGGACCATTTAAGAGAGGACACTAAATCCATTTTCAAAAGAATTTACTTGGATCTGATCTGAAGCAACCACTTTAGCAATCAAAGATTAGGAGGAGAGTCCATTCCAGGTTCTGAAAGCTATTCAATGGAGCAGATAACCTGTGTGTGTGACTCATTTTAATTCCCAGCCATAAGATCTTCATGTTAAATCTTTATCTTCAAGAATTTAAGTGCTCTCTTGAGTAACTGACATTTCCTTCTGGCCACTGCACAGAACTAATTTTGCAAAGTCACTCAACTGCTTATCAGAAAGTTTAGGAACCTGCATGGCCACAGATGAATCAATCAATATATCTTGTAACTCATATAGCAGGAATGGAGAACTTGTCGCTTTCCTGATGATGTTGAACTCCAAACCCCCATCATCCACAGCCAGCCATGTGGCCCAGCAACATCTGGAGAGTTACAGGTTACTCACATCTATACAACAGGATATTAAATCTCTTTGCAGCAGGATGGAAACATCCACTGCAGCATATCTTCTCTAGCAGGATGTCAATAAACCTTTTTCTTCTTTTTCTATGTAACAGAATCACCACAACTCATTGCTCCCTAGGAAGGTGCTGCTGGTATTTTAAATCAAAGTACAGACTATTTAACACTTGTTCAGAAAAGGAGGGGAGATCTTATCATGCACCAGCTTAAGGCTTGCTTCTTTTCACGTTTTTTACCTTTTGAGGCGTCATAGGTTTGTTCGAGTGGATGAGCCCCCCCCCCATTTTGGCTATAACAATAAAGACAGGTCAACTTGTCCACCAGAGGAGTTACCTGGCACAACTACAAGTCAGACATACCAAGTCCCCACATTTAGGTTAATTTTTCATGGCTTGATTTTATGCTCTTAACCTGAAGTCTATACACCAGAGGTGTTGTTCCCTCTCCTTCACATCACTGACATAATTGGAGGGAGTAGGGAAAAGAGGAGTGACATTATTTTTAAATTTTACATTTTATTGCTTTCAATTATTCATACAGAAAGACAATGATCAACAATTTTACTCTCTCTCTCTCTTTCTCACCACAGGAGGAATGACATTATTAAATCATGTTAAAAGGATGCCCCTGATCTGGGCATGTCTTCTAATCTGAACAAAGCTAGAGAAGTGACATCAACAGCGAAGCAACAGGTCAGCCTCCTTAGGGTAACTTAATTCAGCTGTATTAGGTATAACTGAACAGTTAGTTCACACAAGATGCAGAGCTATGGAAGAATTAATGAGTAGAGGCTAACAGAAGGCAGCGAGGCCAGAACAGCAATATCATGCAGAGAAGCAGTAGGCAGTCTCCATCTGTAGGCAAGTGCTTTGGGTTCGCAGAATCCTTTAATTATTAATTTCTTGAAGCACACAGAAAAACCACAATGGTTATGGAGAGGTAGGTTATGGCTGTGGGGTACAGACTGACTAGTGTAGCTAATGGTCCCTTTCCAGGGCCCCCAATTCTCCTTCTAATCAAGATTCATGCTCAGATCAAGAGGCGTGTGCAGAAATACAGGACCTTGTAACTTTGCAAGAAAGAAACAGGCCAGCTATGCTTCCATCCCTATGATGGAGGTGAGGAACCTCAAGCCCAGGTGCCAATACAGCCTCCCAAGCCTCTACCCCAGGCACCCCCAAACTGCGGCCCTCCAGATGTTTTGTCCTACAACTCCCATGATCCCTAGTTAACAGGACCAGTGGTCAGGGATGATGGGGATTGTAGTCCAAAACATCTGGAGGGCCGAAGTTTGGGGATGCCTGCTCTACCCTACCCTCGAGATTCTCCCCATGTCATGTCCCTTCCCCATCCCTGCTTCACACTGTCTTGGAGTGCTTTTGCCTGGCTGAATGGTGTCCCTGAACTGTGATGATGCTTCTTGCAGTTTATGGGTTTGTTTATCTTCCACAGCTGGCAATATTTTGAACGAACCTGGCAGTACTTTGTAGCTCCACCCATAGGTGTAGCCAGGATTTTTTTTGGGGGGACAGGCCTTTTGTTAGGGGGGGCAGAACCTCAGTTAGCTATGTATTTTTATTGATGGGGGGCAACTGCCCCTCCCTGCCCTCCCCCACTATGCCCATGGCCCCACCCACTGTGGTGGAATTAGTTTAATCATCACTTCCTAGGAAGCCTTTCTTCTGTAAATCACCCCACCCCAACTCTCTTATGGAGCATGTTGTAAGTGCTCTCCTCTGTGCAGCAGTTGCTCTAAGGAAGCTGTGGTTTCCTGATGTAAGAATACAGTCGAAGAAAACAAAGCCAATGCAGAAAGTGTGGAGGGGGGAGGGGCCATATGCAAACTGCACCATTTCCTTCTCTTGCAGGAAATGAGTGTATTGAATGAAGGAAGGTGAAGGGGTCAGAGCCTGGCAGGATTAGAGGATTCTTCATAGCTCTAATGGATCATGGACACTTCTGCAGAAAAAATCTTTTCTACCCAGGCCACGTAGAGGCAAGCACTTTGCTCTAGGCAGGCAGCTCTGTGTTAAACCAACCTGGCCCAAGGTCTCCATAATGAGAGGGAGGAAAGGAAATTAACACAAAAGAAGGACAAAAGAGTAGGGAATCTCAAGTTCCCCCCCATTCTTTCAAAGAGAAAGAAGGTCCATACGCAGGGATGGAGAACCTACCATCCAAGTAATGTTGGACCTTAACTCCCAGAAGCCCAAGTCAGCAACATGAATGGCCAGGGTTGATGGAAACCATAGTTTAATAACATCTAGAGGGCCGCAGACTCCCCTGGAATAGGACTACTTCATACTTCCTGGAAAGCTGCAAACTAGACACTATAAGGAGATAGGAGGAGGACAGGGAAATAACAGGGACTTTTCCCTGAGCAAAGATAGTGAGAAAGAAAAATGTTATGCAAACAAAGCCAGGCCAACTGAGTTCAAAGTGGACAAATGGCTAGGCTATAAAGGAAGAATGCGAGTTTCAAGAGCCAGCACTAGAATACTGGCAGAATACCAGCAGTGATTTTTATCTTCAATCGAACACAAGATAATGAACATTGTAAGGAAATGGAATATTAAAGTGAAACCACTTCACAACTGGGCATTATTGTGCACAACACAAAGAAACCCTGACATAGTCCAGTTTGGATCAACCAGGGGGAGGGGGAAGTATACAGGGAGAGAAACTGAAAAGGACATTGAGCTGAAGGGTCACATTAAGTTATTTCAGGGAAAGGACCATAGTGCAGCAGTAAAGCACATTTTTTCATGCAGGGGGTTCCAGGTTCAATTCCCGATATCTCCAGGCAAAGTTGGGAAAGTGAAACCCCAAAGAGCTGCTAAGTCTGTGTAGTCTAGACAATGCTGAGTTTGATGGGCCAATTGTCTGAATGAGATCCAGAAATCAATATTCAGAGTCTTATGAATAGTAGCCCATAAATCAGCATGACCAGAGTGTAAGCAAATCATCGAGTGTTTAATGGAATGAGTTTCTCTCACTCAACTCAGTAACCTTTTATGGTAAACCCATAACTTGATGTTATAAATTTGAAAAATAACAATGTTACTATTGAATGTTTATTAGAATTAAGGAACATCCTTCTACCAAAAACAAAAAAACCAGTACCACGTAAGACCTATTCAAATTGCCAGTTCTTCTTTAAAGAAGCTATAGTGCCAGAAAATAGATTGCACCATTATTCCAGAAATAATCACCACCAAAAGAAATCCAAATCTAACAGATAAATCTTGATTTAGAGTAGCATTCAAGTCATCTATAAAAGGCCTCTTTTTAAATAATTAATGGTACTGCTGTATCAAGGCACATGATCTTGGGAACAAGAACCACTGTTGTCAACTGCAAGGAAATCTGTACAGCTACCATACACCCTTCTTCTAATGCAGCCAGGCTGAGCAAATCCCGCCAGTAACAAGAAACTCTGTGCAGCATTCTTTTCTGCACCTTGCGCTATTTTCACAATTTTGTCACCCCCAAGAATTCCTTTGTCACCAATAATTTGAAGCCTGTCTGGAGAACATGTGCCTCTCCAACTTCCATTAGCCCTGGTCAGCATGGTCAACAGTCAAAGAGCGGAAACATTTGGAGAGTTGAAAGTGCCCCAGGCTTGATTTGAAGGGAAGCCCTACAGAGAAAGTCAACAACTTTCACCCTGGATAGGTCTGTGGGTTGGCATCCTGATAGTGAGAGAGGCTCCAACTAGCATTTAAGAAGAAAAAGCTTTAACTGCAATTCAGAAACCAAGCTTAAGCTAGAAGACTGTATGATTTCAACTTGCCAGGCAACAGCTCAAGTTTCCCCATACCACATCTAACTGTTCACAGCCTTCTCAATGAGCATTTTTTGTTCACTATAATTAGAGATGAAGAGCTGTATAGTTAATAGGTGGAAGAAAACAAGCAAGCAGGCCAACTTGGAGCAGGAATACAGGCTCTAAAGCAGGGGTAGGCAACCTAAGACTCGGAGGCCAGATGTGGCCCAATCGCCTTCTCAATCTGGCCCACGGACAGTCTGGGAATCAGCATGTTTTTACATGAGTAGAATGTGTCCTTTTATTTCAAATGCATCTCTGGGTTATTTGTGGGGCATAGGAATTCGTTCTTTTTTCTTCTCTTTTTCAAAATATAGTCCGCCCCACCACATGGTCTGAGGGGATGGTGGACTGGCCCACGGCTGAAAAAGGTTGCTGACCCCTGCTCTAAAGGGACATGCAGTTCCCCCACAATATTTCATAAGCACTTCAAAGGGATCAGGGAAGACATGACTGGAGTTCCCCAGGAATGATTAAGCCAGTAGAAGTGGGAGAGGAGACTGCTTGGATTTTGACACAGCTGGAATAAAATCACTGGTTCCCAGGGGGAAAGCAAGTGGAATGTGGAATTAAGGAGAGTAGTAAAGTAGCTGCTTAAAATGAGATCGGGTAAACTTTGCAAGAGGAGAAAGGCACC
Organism: Zootoca vivipara; assembly: GCF_963506605.1. Taxonomy (NCBI): domain Eukaryota; kingdom Metazoa; phylum Chordata; class Lepidosauria; order Squamata; family Lacertidae; genus Zootoca; species Zootoca vivipara. Next base: position 57,032,953 of record NC_083277.1, on the reverse strand, counting down.
CCTGAACTTATGAAGATGCCTTGTACCAAGTCTGATCACTGGTCCATCTAGCCCAGGCATCCCCAAACTTTGGCCCTCCAGATGTTTTGGACTACAATTCCCATCATCCCTGACCACTGGTCCTCTTAGCTAGGGATCATGGCAGTTGTAGGCCAAAACATCTGGAGGGCCAAAGTTTGGGGGTGCCTGATCTAGCCCAATACTGCCTACTCTTAAGTAGCAGCTGCTCTACAACATCTCAAGCAGAGGCAGTTCCCAGTTCAGATACCCAAGACTGCATCTGGGACTTAATGCATATAAAGTATTTGCTCTATTACTGAACTAGAACCTCTCACAATGCTGCCAGCGGGTCATGGTGATGCAATATAAGGCAAAATAATTGCACAAGAGTGTTTGGTAATGACAATGCTACCGCGACAAAATCCTGCATAATCAGGCAATCATATGAAGAAGCATAACTTACGAGGGGGTGAATGTACGAGATATTATGCCAAGTACTCGAGGCTTCTTTGCATCCCAGCCACTTCCACTCCACACACAAGAAAGCAGGAAAGACAGCATCTCCCCAGTGCAAGCATGCTCCTTACCCAAAGTACGCCGAAGATCTTCACATTGGCTGATGTGTGGGAACTGTAGCATTTGGCGCCATTTTTTACTCTTGCCTTTTCGGTTTCCTCCTCCACCTGCATGACACAGAATTGGGGGGGGGGGATCAGCAGGAAAACCAAGAAAAGAAGTTGATCAGTATGTTTACCCTCTGATGTTCTGTTATTAACATTTAAGTCTTATTAGAATTCCTTTTAAAGGTGGCCAGGAAATAATTGGCCAAATTTGCTACAAGATGTTCGTGAGCACTGTCCACATCACCATTTCAGAAAAGTTCAAATATTAAGGTTAAGGTCACAGATCGTCTCCCTGCAACTAACCTTCAGTTGGCTGGATATACAATGCACTGAAATATGATCGTTCAGAGTGTCTTCCATACCATAGTTACAGTCAAGTAACCAAATGCCAAGAAGGAAGAATTTATTGACACAGCCATTCCTAAATTTCAACTTAAGTGCTGAAACTGATTCAAAAGTTAGCCATAAGTTAACCACTTCAGTCTGAAACAGTGCATAAGGATATCTATCGCTTTAGTTCTTTCTTTCAATGAATAAAGGGATAGTTAATTAGCATTTTGAACTAAGGAGGCTAACTGGCACTGCATATTTTACCATGCTAATAGGAGGTATTAGGGCTTCTAGCTTGCCTTCAGGCACTATTGTGCATGATAAGATTTAAGGATTGAAAATACTGCTTGTTCTATACATACCACCTACTTCTATACACACAACATACTATCAGAAGAAAAAGTGAGGGGGGGGGAAGCCACCTCCTTCCCACCCAGCAAGGTTGCATAATTAGGCCTTTTTAACAATCCTGAGCAAAGACTTTCAGACTGCATGAGACTACTTAGGTCTCTTTCCCACACTAACAAAACTGAATCGGAACAAGCATAGTTCTAAAATCTGCAGAGCAAAGGGTCTAGAGGCCAAGAAAAAGTGACATGCCAGACTACCCATTAACTTCCTAACTGAAGAAAGATTTAAATCTGCATTTGCCACATACAATTGCAGCATCGACTCACATTTCTTACTACAATTACTGCTCATACAAGAGCAGAACTGAAGTTTGCTAAGCTGTTCAATCTATACATACCTGTCAGCAGTACAAGACAACTAAAACAAGCCAGCCCTCAGCAACATAGTTAAACTACAGGTTGCCAGCCTGGTTTATTGAGTCTACTTACTGCCACTACAACAGGCTATTCAAATGAGGGTAGGACAAGTAGCCAGCTGCATATAATATAGTGCCTACTACATCTTGGTACTGTACCAGCCAACATGGGTTACTAGTCTGCTAAAGGGTTAGTAATCTGTATTTCCATGCTTATGTGCATGGGGGCTCGGAACGTACCCCCCATGTAACGGGGGGGGGGCTGTATTCACCTACATGGAATTTCTGATAGCCTAGAATAGGGGTGGGGGATGTTTTTCAATGCAAGGGACACCTACCTGTGTGGTGAATGGCAGCTATGGTCACATAATAATAATAATAATAATAATAATAATAATAATAATAATAATAATAATAAATTATTATTTATACCCCGCCCATCTGGCTGGGTTTCCCCAGCCACTCTGGGCGGCTTCCAACAGAAAAATAAAACACAATAGTCTATTAAACATTAAAAGCCTATCTGAACAGGGCTGCCTTCAGATGTCTTCTAAAAGTCTGGTAGTTGTTTTCCTCTTTGACATCTGTTGGGAGGGCGTTCCACAGGGCAGGCGCCACCACCGAGAAGGCCCTCTGCCTAGTTCCCTGCAACTTGGGTTCTCGCAACGAGGGAACTGCCAGAAGGCCCTCGGTGCTGGACCTCAGTGTCCGGGCTGAATGATGGAGCTGGAAGACGCTCCTTCAGGTATACTGGACCGAGGCCATTTAGGGCTTTAAAGGTCAGCACCAACACTTTGAATTGTGCTCAGAAACGTACTGGGAGCCAATGTAGATCTTTCAAGACCGGTGTTATGTGGTCTCGGCGGCCACTCCCAGTCACCAGTCTAGCTGCCGCATTCTGGATTAGTTGTAGTTTCCGAGTCACCTTCAACGGTATCCCCACGTAGAGCACATTGCAGTAGTCCAAGCGGGGGATAACTAGAGCATGCACCACTCTGGCTAGACAGTCTGCAGGCAGGTAGGGTCTGAGCCTGCGTACCAGATGGAGCTGATAGACAGCTGCCCTGGACACAGAGTTGACCTGTGCCTCCATGGACAGCTGTGAGTCCAAAATGACTCCCAGGATGCGCACCTGGTCCTTCAGGGGCACAGTTACCCCATTCAGGACCAGGGAATCCTCCACACCTGCCCGCCTCCTGTCCCCCACGAACAGTACTTCTGTCTTGTCAGGATTCAACCTCAATCTGTTAGCCGCCATCCATCCTCCAACCACCTCCAGGCACTCACACAGGACCTTCACCGCCTTCACTGGTTCTGATTTGAAAGAGAGGTAGAGCACAAACAACCCTCTCCATCCAAGCAAGCAAGTAAGAGGTATTGTTGCAGTTCAAGGACACAAACCACTATAGGAAGATGAAGTGCAAGGCCAGTGAGGGGTGTGACCTGGGGAGGAGGCACTGCATTGGCACAGGCCTGAAGGCTAGATAGAGGTCTGAGGGCAACATTTGGCACCTGGGCCTGAGGTTACCCACCCTCAGCCAACTTATTAAATAAAGGCTATATTCACTACAGCTCCATTATAATCAACAGAAACTGGCTGAATGGGAGGAGATAAGCACTTCTAAGAAACATGGCTCCTACATAACATTATTATATGGAAATAATTGCCAGAGTGCTGTCCATTAGGCATATCATTTAAGACAGAAGGGATAGTGGCTTTGAGACAAGCTCTACTTTAAAACATTTTACATTGGCATCCTGCCGTGGGGAAGGTAGGGGCAGAAAGAACACACATGCATGGTCCATAGCAATTCTTGTCTATGTCCCCCTACCCCTCATAAGAAAAGATGCATTGCCTAAAAGAAGCTAAGAGTTGTGCCATATTATTGACTGTACAAATCTAGGAAGGAAGTGAATCAAGGCAGTATAGCTGCACAATACTTTCTCACTGAAGGAAGGTAGGTGGGGCTTTGAGAGATCTCTGCTGCAAAAAAGCCCCCCCCCGTTTCACATCTCAACAAGGCTAGAACTGAAAGTCCACCCCCCCCCCCAATACAACTCTGTACAAAGGGAAAGAAAGAACACAGTACAGTATCTCAACCACCACTCTATGCAATTTTATCTCTGCTGGTCAGCGCTACTGCAGCAGAAGCATTTTTAAAGAGAAAAGGCAGAGGGGTACAGTATCTTCTCCTGAATCTTATCTTCTCCTTTATCACCAGTAAATATAGCCAGCCCCTTTCACAAGTATTTGAACATGGGATCCACTATGTATACAATTCATCCACCTAAGAATTTCAGCATTTAAAATATACATAAAAGAAATGAAGTTAGATGATGAATTAACCCTTATGGTTTAAGACTGGCTTCCAAGGTTTTATGTCATTTTTAAACCAGAAGGGGCTTAGCAGGATTTCCAGTTGCCTTGGTGTCATATCTGGTTGCTTCTTCCTTTGACTAGCAGAAACAAAATGATGTAGCAGCAGTAAACATACATAACTGACATAGGTTGTTGAATTCAGAATTTTCTTAGTATAGATTTTTGGCTAGCTTATAACAACAATATGTTTATTTACATGCACAGTACATACAGCCCTGCACTTAAGCTCACCATCTCATACTCATAGGGATCTATACAATTTAAGTGAACACTATAATCAATTCCCTCCTAATTCTGCTGTTATTACCATAAGAGGGTTGCCCTAAAAAGTATGAGAATCTGTTAATGAGGCAGAAGTCGCAGCCCCATAAGTCAGCAGTGAGCCTGCAGACTGAACCAGAATATAGTTTTTTAACAAGCAGTAATAATAATAATTATTTATTTAATTTGTATTCTGCTATACCTGTGGATTCAGGGCAGTTCACAACATTTGAGTTGCGAAACATTTCAGTTTGGAATAAGCCAAGGCTAGAAGCACATGAAGAGGCAATATAGAGTGGTGTGAGGTGTTGCTTCTCCTGTAAGTAGCTCTGAACAGAGGAGGATTGGGCAACTTGTTCAGCATCAAAGGCTATTTCAAATGAATAGTTCCTAGACACAGTACTCCCATGTAAGACCATGCAAATGGTGTAAAACAACCAAGTGTATATCTTTTTGTACACAAGCTGCTAAGTGGGTTTCAGTGCATGTACTGAAATATTTGTGTGCTAATAAATGCATGTGTAGCACATCTTCTGTAGCAGATCTCGTCTACCCATGCGTCCATTTCCCTTCCTCCATTGCTTCCCTATGTTTATTTTAGATTATAAGTCCAACTAGGGACCTGTTATCTATTTTTTGTGAAGTGTTCATATGGTGCTAGGTTAATCATCATCATCATCTTGAATGTGTACAGGCACTTTCATTGCTGTTTTCCTGCACAGAAGTGTTTTTTCTATATAGAAAAATGGTCACATTTGGCTTTAAGAGGGCAAGCTGGAAATGTACAATGAGCTCAACGGCTTCATCTAATTTACATAGCTACTTAAACTCAATTACAGTACAAAACAGTGATAAAAAATTCATGGAAATGGTAGTTCTTAGTGGCTATTGTATATAAAGCAACTTCTAGAATGCTACCATAGCCATTTCTGAGTAGTTGCATTTCCTTCTATGAGATAGATAGAACAACAATCTATACATGGCAAACTTTTATATGCCTACTTTAAAATAAGATGACTTTTCTTATTGATTTTAGTCTTCACAAGCTTACCTTCCTTGAGGCTGTATACCCAAGAAATAATTCCTGACAAGCTAAAAGGTCAGGGAGAGGGAGAGAATTGAAGTTGTACACAATCTAAGCTTTTCAGCCACCTGGCGCGATCAGGAACTCCAGCCTGCTTAGCTTCATATGTTCACAATTAGGAGCAAGCCCATCGCTTATTATATGGATTCAGAGAGACCCAATTCACAAGATGTAAAAATTGTATATCTTATTGTTCACACCCTGAAGACCTAGTGCCATCAAATTTTCAAAGTACGTACGGTATGTAGAAACTTACTTTTAACAGTTAAAGCAGATGTCTTCAGGACCTTAAAACCCATGTACAATGCAGAAATGTCTGGTCATCTTCTATTGCCCAGCCAAATGTGAAACATTTAATGGATATTTAAATTGGACCCAATTCCATTTGGACAAAAACTGAATAGAAGAAGTGATGGGGAACCCTAAACTCTTGCCAGAAGGCCTTTCAGCCCTAATGGCCTGGCAGCTTCTCTTAAAAACAAAGGTCAGTAATTCATGGCAAGGAATTCCTAGGCCTCTGTATCAAATACAGATTTCATACAGCCTTAAGTTTATCAATGCTGAATTCAATTTTAATTTCTCATCAAAAAATCCATTCCTCAATTCTCTCATCCCAATCTGATGAGAGAAAGAAGCTGCCCACGTTATTTTCACTTCACAACCCACATCATAAAACTTAGTATAAATAAAAAACTCCAATTTTAATCTTTCACCAAATTATTACTCTTGGCTTCCCATGATTCAGTATATGTATACATGGCAGTACAAAACCCTGTGAATTAAGTACGGTACTTTGAATATACATTTGCTGTAATTCTAAGGTTTAGGGTTTGTTTCTTTTTAACAAGGCCTTTAACAAGAGCAATTCTTAGAAATTCTAACTTTATACAGCTTCTGTCTGTTGAAGTTACCAAATGATCAAGAAACACCTGTTTCTCTAGATGAAAGGAACCCAGATTCATTGCCAAAGAGCCAGAGAGTACAAAGCTCTTAAAACCTCTTTTGATTAGCATTATGTTGTAGCTCTTTCATGCTTGGGCCACTTCCACTATAAAACGTTCTTCATTTAAGACTCTCACTACAGTTTGGTTGATTTACTTTCATTTCACACAAATTATGCATTTAGATGGCTGGTGGGGGGTTGTATATATAACAAAAAAGCTTTTAGAATAATGGCATGTATGGCAGAAAAAGGTAAGGTGGCAAGCTAAGAATGGACGACAATGGTTTTAATATTCACTGTCTTTAGAGTGAAATGCCAGGACAACTTAGGTAGCCAAAACCCACAGCAACACAACCTCAGCTATCAATAATTTTGCATTAAAGGCTGAGAATTGTCTGGCTGGAATGAAGATATCAATTAGGCAGTGTGTTTATAGCATATTGTAAAGTAAGCTAATTGAAAACTATGGAGTAGGTGTAATCTACTGTGCTGCCATAACGTTATACAGAATTTGATTCTGAGTTGAGAACTGAGCAACTGGAGGCACCCAGTTTTCATTTACAATACGTAAGTGCTTGGAAGTCTCAGGAACTAAACCAGAGGGGGATAGGAATTCCACATTCAGGTGGTGTGACTTCAGTATCCTCATGCTCCTTCTTAAAAAGGTAAATGGACCCCTGACCATTAGGTCCAGTCGTGACTGACTCTGGGGTTGCGGTGCTCATCTCGCTTTATGGCCGAGGGAGCCGGTGCACAGCTTCCAGGTCATGTGGCCAGCATGACTAAGCCACTTCTGGCGAACCAGAGCAGCACATGGAAATGCCGTTTACCTTCCCGCTTCCCGCCTATGTATCTACTTGCACTTTGACGTGCTTTTGAACTGCTAGGTTGGCAGGAGCTGGGACCGAGCAACGGGAGCTCACCCCATCGCAGGGATTCGAACCGTCGACCTTCTGATCAGCAAGCCTTAGGCTCTGTGGTTTAACCCAAAGCGCCACCCGCCCCTTCTTACTGACTAGCAAAAAGAGGATAAACAATTCAAAATAAGTGGCTCTATAGAGATTCATATGCAACTACAAAATTCTACCAAATCCTGCTGTAGAGGACAGAAATTATCCCTGTAAATTTTAGAGGTCACAAAACACACACAAAGATAGTGACAGGTTTCCAGTTGCAAGTATATAGCTGCATAGTAACACTGTCCATGGGGAAACACAAATATTCTCATGACAAGATCCTTCCCCATCTGTGAGTCCCCAGATATTGTTGACCTACAGCTCCCTTCACCCTCAGCCAGTATAGCCAGCAGTCACGGAATGGATTATGAAAGTTGTAGTCCAGCAACATCTGAAGACCCAAAGTTGGGAAAGCTGCCTTATAGACTATCATTTTTACTATGGAACAAGCTTTTGGGGACAAAAATATAGTCCACAGAAGCTTATGCCATATAATACATGGTTTTTAAGGTGCTACAATACTTTGTTTTTTGTTGCAACAGGTGGTTGTCCCACTGGAAATTATCAGGTGGTGTTCTACTTACTAAGATATGCAACGAGTAAAGTTGAGGAGCAAACTAAACTGATACTTCTGCTCCAGGATGGTATCTAAGCCTGTGGAAAGAATGTATTCTGCAGTAAGGGAAAAGGTTGCTCCATCTTCTTCCTCATTCATTTTCTTCTCCATGTGCAGATGATCAAAAGAAAGATGGTGATAGAAGCTGCTTTCACATTTCACATTACCTCATTAGTGAGGTAAACCCACTGTTTTTCAGACTCTTAAATATAAGCCTGTGTCTGGTTATACACAAAAATGACTCATACTACAAAGCGAAATTATTCCCTTAAATTTAAGGCTTACAATTTTGACACTGAGGAAAATATATGGTAACAGAATATCCCAATAAAAAGCATTGCCAAAGTCTGCTAAAGAAAGTGGGGGAAGATTCCAGCACTCAGACCTGTGTTTTTTAATGCAGCAGTCCCTTCTTATGGAATCTCATGCACATATGCCAAGTCAGAAGCCAATTCTAGAAAATCTCTGCTGCTCTATGGCAAGAGAACATTGTACCTGTGAGGAAACCCATTCAAGAGACTTATACTACTACTACTACAATGCTTTTTAAAAACCAACAACTGCTGATGCTCCACCTAGAGTTATGTAGTACAATGGGTAGCACGCCTCTGATTCTACTAGCATCCAAAATCCTGAAGACTTTCAAATCTTGTCAATTTATCTCAGACTAGGGAGGTGAGATGGCAGCCCTATATTTGGGCGAGTGTTTCTTATGAGTGTGAGTGCAAACTTTCACTGATCTCTACATCGGTGCCGGGGAACAAGAACAGTTCAAATCCTTTATCAAGAGGAAGTTGCCAAATAAAAGCAACGAACCGTGTCTGCAGAAAGCATCATTTGGCCGCAACTCACGTCACTACGTTCCTCGATCTTTTGTGAGTCCTCTATAAGCATGTGCTGGCTGGTCCATAACTCCAAAGCTCCGCAGTTTTTCTACTTTCGATATTACCACCCCCCCCCCAGCACACAGGGAGGGAGGAAAGAGGGGTGGGGTGGCGGGGGAGGAGGAAGGAGGAGAAAGAGCTCGCGGGCCGGGTCATAACACGCAACGCCGCCTCTCCGCCTCCCTCCCGCGCCTCTGACAGCGGCCACCCATCGCCATCCCACCGCTGCCGGGCATTCAACGCCGGGCTCCGAAGAGCTCAGTCTCAGCAAAGGGAGCGCGCTTCTCGCCTCGCCCAGCCCGCGAACCTCGCTCGCTCGCTGCCTCAGGCGTCGGCGCCGCTCCACGCGCAGCTCTGCGGCTCGTGCGAAAGGAGTGACCCCAAGCAGGAGGGAAGATGCCCGGGCCGGGAGGGCGCCGCCATGCCCTCGCTCGCCCAACGGCGCCGGGGGCTTCCTGGGCTCCTTCTTCACTCTCCCTCGCTTTCCCTCACGCGCTCGCCCCCTGCGACCCCAGGCCGGCTCCTCACCCTCTCGCGCCTTGAGCAGCACCGTATTGGCCACGATATTCTCGAGCTCCATCGGGGCCCGCCCGCGGCGCCTCAGCCGTTCCTGCTGCTGCTGCCGCCGTCACCTCTTACCACTCAGGCTCGGAGGCCCCCCCCACACCTCGCTCCGCCCGCTGGGTCCGGCACCTCAGCAACCTCCAACGCCTACCTCCAGCATAGCCCCGCCCACTGCCTGCAGGCCCCGGCCAATGCCCGCTCCGGCACGGCCCGCATCGGCTCCCGGTTGGCCGGGCGGGCCCCCCTCCTCCTTCTCTCTGCCCTTCTTTTTCATTGGAGGGGCAGGAGGGGCGGGCCGGGAGCGCAGAGATCCTCCCTCGCAGGGCGATTGGCTCCAACGGCCTTTTTGGAGGTGGGGTGTGGCGCGGGTGCGGGGGGGGAGCCTTGAATAAGGAGCGGCCAATCCGGTCACTTGCAGGGAGGAATTGGACGGGCTTCAGTGGGGAAGCTCGGCTCCACGCGTTCGCCCGCCCTCCCTCGGCTGGAAGCGTTGCCCGTGCAAAAGTGATTGGGGGAGAAGTTGCTCGTCAGAAGTCCTACATGTGGTTCGCGTGCAGATTGCAGAGGAACCAGGATGGGCTCCTTTGGGTCGCCGTTAGGAATAAGGTTGCAGGTGAAACGTATAGGTAGGCCAGGAACGCCCCGATCCTGTAGTGTATACCGGTACGTTCCTTGGAAGTAAAAGCCCCATGAATCCAGTGGGAGTTACTTAATCCAGAATGGATGTGCATTTAGGTCTTCCAATGAGAAGGAATGGAAAATCTCCCAAAGAGAAGGAATGGAAAAACTATCTCCCACACCTCCTTTGAACACTAAACCAATCTTCATTAACTAGTCCTCATTATAACTAAGCGTTAGCATTCTCACAGGGCAGGCTATTTAATTTAATTATTTAGATAATTCTTCACCATACCATCATAGTAAAACAAATACATTAACAGAAAATAAAAAGTAAAGTAAAGGAGATCCAGTGTGGTGTAGTGGGTAGTGTGTCATACAAGAACCTGGGAGATCAGTGTTCAAATCCCTACTCAGCCATGAACTTGGGTGAAGTTGGGCCAGTGGCTGCCTCTCAACCTACCTCACAGAGTTTTTATGCTGTGCCCACACCACTCTTCAAAAAGGAGGCGCAGAGGACATGGTTTTTGTTGGATCAACTTATTTTGTGCTAAACCATGTATTTATGCCTCTTATATACTTGCTGTCCCCTTCATGGATCAATGCCTTGTCGTGGCGAAGGGGCTTGAATAACTCAGAGAAGCTATGAGCTATGCCATGCAGGGCCACCCAAGATGGACAGGTCATAGTGGAGAGTTTTGACTAAACGTGATCCACCTGGAGAAGGAACTGGCAAGCCACTCCAGTATCCCTGCCAAGAAAACTCCATGGACAAAGACAACAGGCATATAAAAGTTATGACGCTGGAAGATGAGCCCCTCAGGTCGGAAGGCGTCCAACATGCTACTGAGGAAGAGCGGAGGACAAGTACAAGTAGATTCAGAGCTGATGAAGCGGCTGGGCCAAAGCCGAAAGGACGCTCAGTTGCGGATATGCCTGGAAGCGAAAGGAAAGTCCGATGCTGTAAAGAAAAATATTGCATAGGAACCTGGAATGTAAGAACCATGAGTGGAGGTAAGCTGGATGTGGTCAAAAATGAGATGACAAGAATAAATATCGACATCCTGGGCATCAGTGAACTAAAATGGAAGGGAATGGGCGAATTCAGTTCGGATGACTATCATATCTACTACTGTGGGCAAGAATCCTGTAGCAGAAATGGAGTGGCCCTCATAGTCAACAAAAGAGTGGCAAAAGCTGTAATGGGATGCAATCTCAAAAATGACAGAATGATCTCGATACGAATCCAAGGCAGACCTTTTAACATCACAGTAATCCAAGTTTATGCACCAACTACCGGTGCTGAAGAAAGTGAAATTGACCAATTCTATGAAGACCTACAACACCTTCTAGAAATGACACCAAAGAAGGATGTTCTTCTCATTACAGGGGACTGGAATGCTAAAGTAGGGAATCAAGAGATAAAAGGAACAACTGGCAAGTTTGGCCTTGGAGTTCAAAATGAAGCAGGGCAAAGGCTAATAGAGTTCTGTCAAGAGAACAAGCTGGTCATCACAAACACTCTATTCCAACAACACAAGAGACGACTCTACACATGGATATCACCAAATGGACAGCATCGAAATCAGATTGATTATATTCTCTGCAGCCAAAGATGGAGAAGCTCTATACAGTCAGCAAAAACAAGACCTGGAGCTGACTGTAACTCAGATCATCAGCTTCTTATAGCAAAATTCCAGCTTAAACTGAAGAAAGTAGGAAAAACCACTGGGCCAGTAAGATACAATCTGAATCAAATCCCTTATGAATACACAGTGGAAGTGAGGAACAGTTTAAGGATTTAGATTTGGTGGACAGAGTGCCTGAAGAACTATGGATGGAGGCTCGTAACATTATACAGGAGGCAGCAATGAAAACCATCCCAAGGAAAAGGAAATGCAAGAAAGCAAAATGGCTGTCCAACGAGGCCTTACAAATAGCGGAGGAGAGGAGGCAAGCAAAATGCAAGGGAGATAGGGAAAGATACAGGAAACTGAATGCAGATTTCCAAAAAACAGCAAGGAGAGACAAGAGGGTCTTCTTAAATGAGCAATGCAAAGAAATAGAGGAAAACAATAGAATGGGGAAAACCAGAGATCTGTTCAAGGAAATTGGAGATATGAAAGGAACATTTCGTACAAAGATTACCATAATCAAGGACAAAAGTGGTAAGGACCTAACAGAAGCAGAAGACATCAAGAAGAGGTGGCAAGAATACACAGAGGAATTATACCAGAAAGATATGGAGGTCTCGTACACCTCAGGTAGTGTGGTTGCTGACCTTGAGCCAGACATCTTGGAGAGTGAAGTCAAATGGGCCTTAGAAAGCATTGCTAATAACAAGGCCAGTGGAAGTGATGATATTCCAGCTGAACTGTTTAAAATTTTAAAAGATGATGCTGTTAAGGTGCTACACCCAATATGCCAGCAAGTTTGGAAAACTCAGCAATGGCCAGAGGATTGGAGAAGATCAGTCTACATCCCAATTCCAAAGAAGGGCAGTGCCAAAGAATGCTGCAACTACCGCACAATTGCGCTCATTTCACATGCTAGCAAGGTTATGCTTAAAATTCTACAAGGCAGGCTTAGGCAGTATGTGGACCGAGAACTCCCAGAAGTGCAAGCTGGATTTCGAAAGGGCAGAGGAACCAGAGACCAAATAGCAAACATGCGCTGGATTATGGAGAAAGCTAGAGAGTTCCAGAAAAACGTCTACTTCTGCTTCATTGACTATGCAAAAGCCTTTGACTGTGTCGACCACAGCAAACTATGGCAAGTTCTTAAAGAAATGGGAGTGCCTGATCACCTCATCTGTCTCCTGAGAAATCTCTATGTGGGACAAGAAGCTACAGTTAGAACTGGATATGGAACAACTGATTGGTTCAAAATTGGGAAAGGAGTACGACAAGGTTGTATATTGTCTCCCTGCTTATTTAACTTATATGCAGAATTCATCATGCGAAAGGCTGGACTAGATGAATCCCAAGCCGGAATTAAGATTGCTGGAAGAAATATCAACAACCTCAGATATGCAGATGACACAACCTTGATGGCAGAAAGCGAGGAGGAATTAAAGAACCTTTTAATGAGGGTGAAAGAGGAGAGCGCAAAATATGGTCTGAAGCTCAACATCAAAAAAACCAAGATCATGGCCACTGGTCCCATCACCTCCTGGCAAATAGAAGGGGAAGAAATGGAGGCAGTGAGAGATTTTACTTTCTTGGGCTCCTTGATCACTGCAGATGGTGACAGCAGTCACGAAATTAAAAGACGCCTGCTTCTTGGGAGAAAAGCAATGACAAACCTAGACAGCATCTTAAAAAGCAGAGACATCACCTTGCCGACAAAGGTCCGTATAGTTAAAGCTATGGTTTTCCCAGTAGTGATGTATGGAAGTGAGAGTTGGACCATAAAGAAGGCTGATCGCCGAAGAATTGATGCTTTTGAATTATGGTGCTGGAGGAGACTCTTGAGAGTCCCATGGACTGCAAGAAGATCAAACCTATCCATTCTTAAGGAAATCAGCCCTGAGTGCTCCCTGGAAGGACAGATCGTGAAGCTGAGGCTCCAATACTTTGGCCACCTCATGAGAAGAGAAGAATCCTTGGAAAAGACCCTGATGTTGGGAAAGATTGAGGGCACTAGGAGAAGGGGACGACAGAGGACAAGATGGTTGGACAGTGTTCTCGAAGCTACGAACATGAGTTTGACCAAACTGCGGGAGGCAGTGCAAGACAGGAGTGCCTGGCGTGCTCTGGTCCATGGGGTCACGAAGAGTCGGACACGACTAAACGACTAAACAACAACAACATATACTTGCTGTACTGTGTAACCTTGCCCATGAACAGTTCTGAATTATGCATTAAAACCTTTGGCAGAAACCAGTATGGGAGTTCTTCATCCAGCAATGAGGGCTAGGACACATTCTGGGGTTCAGTTGACTTATGGAGGCTTCAGTCCTACACCTGCTTACCTGGGAGTAAACCCTATTGAATTCAGTGAGCTTTTGTTCTGAGTTGTCTGGGAATTGGAGAAGCTTTCACTAACTGAGAGTCCCCTGGGTCAACCAGCCTGACCTAAGGAAGAATCAGGGCATGATGAAAAGGTAAAGGAAAGGAAGAATGATCGCAGATGGTTGAATGATGTGGATAGAGACATACTGTAAGCCGGAGTTCTGGGATTCCATTGACCTTGCATTGAACAGACCTTTGAGCGTGAGGGCTGATTCATACATTGATTTTGACAGATGAAAAACTTATTACATATGCAAAAAAAACCCAAGAAATACAAGTACATAAGCAGGAAACTGGGTCTCCACCTGGGTATCAAGAATGAGAAGTACCCTCAAGATAAAAAAGGGAAATGTAACACCACAAAAACCACTGCCCCACATCAAGAGCAGGCAAGTCTATTCTAATCCCACATCATTAACTTCTCTGTTATATTCAACTGAATTCAATGGGACATATTTTAAGTAGGCAGTTGCCACAGAAATTTTAGAAAATAATGGGCTCGCACCACAATGTGAATTTACCCAATGCATAACGCAGAAATATGTTACTAGGCAAGCTCCTTTGTCCCTGAAAAGGGTGTCCTGATCATAATTTAATCAGCATGTGACGAGTTTTATGTGCCTGCGCAATCTGTATTGCCAGGACTAGTTGCTCAATAAGGCAGTTGCTGTGCTGGTGATTGGCACAGGTTCCTTGATGACTGAAACCAACTTGAACTTCTTTAAAATGCGTATGTAATTTGCAAAACAATACTTTGGCTCCTGAGTTCTGGACTTGAGCAATTGTTATGCCCCAAAGGGCAGGGCATGCATCATGTAAATGTTACATTTACAAAAGCAAATCACAAGTCCAATTGTTGTGGAAACAGACCTCTTGAGTCTTACCATTTGGAGGGGAGGGGAAACTTGCTTAATTAACAATAAATCTACCAACTTTTTTTTAAAAGTAAGACAAACAAATAAAAAGATTTGCATTCCAACTGGTATAGGTGACATGCAACCAATTGTGGGATCATACAATCAAACTGTATAGTTGGAAGGAATCCCAGAGAGTCATCTAGTCCAATCCCCTGCAATGCAGGAATATCAACTAGATCATACATGACAGATGGGCATCCAATCTCTGCTTTAAAACCTCCAAGGAAGGAGAGTCCACCACCTGTAGTGGGAGTCTGTTCCACAGCTCTTACTATCAGAAAGTTATTCCTGATGTTTAGTGTAATCTCCTTTCTTGTAACTTGAATCCATTGGTTCAGGTCCTAGCCTCCGGAGCAGGAATAAACATGACAGCCCTTGAGATGGCTATCATATGACCTCTTAGTCTCCTCTCTACCAGGCTAAACATACATAAAGCAAGCTGACAAATTTAAAAATCTTGCATCATAGAATGATAAAGAGTTGAAGGGGGCTTTGTAAAGTACAGTAGACCTTTAGTCTCTATCTCTGCTTGAGGCAGAAAATCATGCTAAAGCATCTTTGTCCAGCTCCTGCTTAAAGACCTCCAGTGAAGAAGAGCCCACCACCCCTTTAGGTAATCGATTCTGTTATTAAACCTCTTATTAGCATCAATATGTGTCTCCTAATGTTCAGATGAAATCTACCTTCTTGTAACTTAAGCCTATTAGATCTAGTCATTCCTTCTGGAGCAGGAGAACAAGACTTTGCCCTCCTGTATGCAGCAGCCCTTTGGGTATTTGAAGAGTGCTAGCATGTCCGCTCTATGCTTTCTCTTCTCCATACCAAATTCTTTCAACCTCCTCTCAAAGGACTTGTTTTCCAGAGGGGGGGGGAGATATTTTTCCGAGCATTCTCAAGCTACACTTGTAATTAGAATAATAGAATTCTAGGATGGTAGAGTTGGACGAGATCCTGAGGATCATGTTGTCCTGCAGTGCAGGAAATGGATGAGTCAATTGTCATTTGAATTGATCCATCACTACTAGGATTGGACCACACATTTGCTTCCTCTCATTTGGCCATAATTCTTTGCAAAACCTGTCCAGTAAATTCACTGGACAGTTAAGCAAAGCACTGAACTCCCATGTCTGAGCCATGGCCATAAAAGATGCAACTTAGGGCTTATCCACACTTACCTTTGCTCTGCATTTCTAGGCACAGGTACAGGCTATCCGGGTCGGTATCACTTTTTCCCCCTTTCCCCCATGAAAACCTGCTCTTTATCACTGAATCAGAACAAATGGCAATCTGCATAAAACTCAAATTGCCATTTGCTCCAATACAATGGTAAAGATTGGGTTTTCCAGGGCAAAAAGAGAGAAAGAAGTTTGTGGACACACACTGGGAGGGAAAGTGCAGACCTGTGCCTAGAAAGCGCAGGACAAAAGGTACATGTGGATAAGCCATAAGAATAAATATGGGACATGGTTGGTATTAGCAGGCCACATGTGGGAAGTGGTTTTGCTACCTGCATCTGCTTTATACTGGGTGAATCGGTACACATGCCTATATTCCCACTTATAATTGCATAAAGCCTTAACAGTAGGCTTGGTCTCATACTTCCCGATGAATCTAGATGTGATAATGGAGATGTGTGAATGACTCTCCATATTTTAAGTCTGCATATGTTGGATCTGGATTCGGGACAGTGGTGTGGGGTTAACCCTTTTTTCAATGAAAATCAGACTTCTAGGTCTGCTATTTACCCCCAGTTAAGGGAAGGGGGTGTACAAATATGTTTTTCCTGCTTGAGTAAACAGCAACTTTAGGAGGATCATTTATCTTCTTTGGGGGCAGGGAGCAGAATAGTGAAATGGGAAAGGGCTAAGCATACCACCACCACTGTTGTAATCTGGGTTCTCTCAACCACAGCTGCTACTTGCATAATGTTTTTAAAGACTGAGATGCACCCAAGTATCTGCATGGTAACGCCTTGTAGTGTCATGAACTCCAGAGAATGAGACTTCCCAGGGATAAAAGTCAATGAACTATGGTGCTGTTTCATGCTCTGGCATAGCCAGAGCAGCAGGTGGCACTGCAGGAAAGCAAAAAAGGTTGCTCCAAGTGGTTGGCATATCCTTTTCTTGGAACTCCAGAGCCTCCTGCCTGCTCTATGTTTAGTTCCCATGTATGCAGCTGGGATCAGCTGTTTGCTAACTATATGCTCAGCATTATTGGTCATGGCTTATCAGAGGCCTTGCGGAAGGGCTGATGTGGCAGGAACAGGAAGTGTTTCATTTTCAGACAAAGGTTCCTCTTGAGAGATAAAAACATTTTTTTACGGAGGTGCTGGCAAAAGGGAAGAAGATGATATGTGATTATTTTAATTCTTAAACAAAAGGCATTACTGAACAGGAGTACAGGGTGAGGCAAGGCAATATGGTGGAGTATAGGTATATAATACTACTAGGGAAACCAAAACAATGTTACAGTGCTGAACCCAAACTATATTTCTCTTTAGCATGGGTGTTGTTAAGAGGGTGGTGCAGGAAGCAAAAAGGGGCTTTTTGCCTTGGACTCACATTCCCCTCCTCCTTGAGAGATTCTCATGTTGATTATACATTCTGGTATCTGATCTGAGGGTTGGAGGAAATGTGGGCCAGCCAGGAAAGGGGTGAAGAGGCCATGCTCTTGCTTATGGAAGTGCTTGTCACACAGATGGCATGCTAGGGTCCAGGCAGAGCACTCTGGGAAGTGGTGCTTTTCCAGGGACTCATCTAGCAGGAGTCAGGACTTGTCACTTGACTTCAATGTAGCCGAAAGCCACACATCCAAGTCATGTGTACAAGCATGGTTTTATAAGAACAGAATTCAAAAGAACAGCTAGCCACCTGGGTGGGCCCACTCATGAGGCAATGTGAGGTGATTGTTTCAGGCAGGATCCACCGGGACAGCAAATCCCAATGTTGATATTTCTTCCCCCCTTGTTCCTGATGTAGATCTTCCCACACCCCTTCTTCCCTGGCGGGGAGAAGGTGAGCCATTTTGGGTTCTGCTTCAGGTGCCAAAATGTCTTGGCCAGCCCTGCTAACCACACAATTCTTTCCTCAAAAAGCCCACCCACAACCGGCCAGCACAGGAACCCATGAATATACTGTCACTTTGATAAAAAAAAGAAGCAACCAATAAAAACAAAATGCAAACATTGCACTAGTATCTTGCACACTGCTCAGTTGTGGATATTCTTTCTGTTCTAATTTGCTGAATCCAGAAGATCAGAGGACTGATTTTGTGTAAATATGGGTGAAGTTGAGTGCGAACATTAGAACGAACTCTAAAAAATGAAGGTCCAAGGCTCCAAGCTGAGTCTTAAGACAGCAGAGGCGCAACAGTATTCAAGCGCTAGGCCAGGAGCGTAATGCCACCCCTGAAGTCAAGAGCCTCATAACCATGGGCACCCAAAATAAAAATTTTATTCTTAAACTGCACAAGTCTAAGCCAAGAACAGGAAACAAGGACAGGCTGATAGGGGCACCCACACTTTCCTTCCTGAGCAATTCCAACTGCATCTCTCTCAAATTCCACAGAACCACCAGAGGAGCAGGCATGTCTCTGGATGTCTGACATACAGATGGTATGAATGGCATACCGTAGATTTCTGGGGCTAGCCATATTTGGGTTTTTGGTGTTCTGAACAGCAAATAACAGGACCAGCCCTACCATTAGGCAGACTGAGGTAAGTGTTTTGGGTGGCAAATACTGGGAGTGGGGGGCACCCCACATTTGTTTCTCCTCAGCCTCCTGATCATACCCTTCTGTTGGAGCTGTGTTTGCCATTTGGTCTGTCCTGAGCCCCCAGAACTAGCCTGTTGCCCTCAGGTACAGTGCAGGATACTAACCCATTGCCAGTACTGAAATAAGATTCAATCACTAGTCCAGCTGACTTCCAAACATGGAATGTGGGGTGTATATTATTGGCGTTTGCTCCAGGCAGCAAAATGTATAGAGCCAGAGTCCCTGGGGTTGATGAGCAGCATGGGAGCAATAGCACCAGCAAAAAAGATGCCCCAGCACCCGGCGCAAAGGGATACTGAACTCTGCAAAGCCCTAAGGACCTACCCAGAAGTAGGATGTCAAGGGGTTGTGTAGGAAGGAGGGCTGGAATATAGTTTGTGGGATGAGGTGGAAGGCTAAGGATGAGAGCAGCCAGAAGATATCCTTGAGGAGGACATCTAGGTGGATGGTGACTGCCTTTTGAATGCTTGGGATGTGCAGATTCCTTAGAATGTCAGTCATTGAGGGTTTGGTGTTGCACACTGGGGCAAATGGTGCCCTTATCGAATAGCTGATCCTGTCATCTTTCCCTCGGAACAACACTGCCACATTTCTGAGTGTTCTCCAAGATTTAAACTTAGGGGCTTCCTGAAAGGATTCCAAGAATAGCCAACACATGCAGGATTAATCTGACCCGTGGATCTTCTCTTCGCTTTGCAGATGTGGGCAAATGGCACGTACCCCCTAGGCGAGGCCTTCCCTAACCATTCAGCCTCTTTGCAGTGTGCTGCTGAAGCCCAGTTCCAGCACCTGCTCCTGCCGATCACGTACAGCCTGGTTTGCGCCCTGAGCTTGGCCTCCAACACTGTAGCCTTGTGGAGCAGCTGGGCCACCCGGGCCCAGGCACCCCCAATCATGATTTTCACCTACAACCTCATCGTCATCGACCTGCTGTTTGCCCTGTCGCTGCCATTACAGGCCGTGTACCATGCCAGGCGCAACGACTGGCCCTTTGGCGAAGGCCTGTGCAAGGCCACCAACGCCCTCTTTCTGGCCAACATGTTCAGCTGCACGCTTTTCCTGGCCTGCATTTGCCTGGAGCGCTACCTGGCCGTCATCCACCCCATCCTCTACCTGCGCCTGCGGTGGCCCCTCTACCGTGTGCTGATCTCTATGGCTATCTGGTCCGTAGTAGGGATCGGGCTGCTGACCCTCTTCTCCAAGAGCACTGTGACCCGTCGCTTCCCCAACGGGAATACAGCCTGCATGGAGCACTTCCCAGCCCGTGTCTGGAGCGGAGGCCTGGCCGCCATGGTTCTGGTCTCCTCGGTGCTGGGCTTCTTTCTGCCTTTCTTCACCATCATCATCTGCTCCGTCGTGATTGCCCGGCGCATCGTGAACCTGAGCCATGGCTCAGCCCAAGCTTCTTTGCTGCGGAGGAACCCGCTGCACACCCTCCTGATGGTGACCACCCTGCTCACCGTCTGCTTCCTGCCCTTCCATATCATCCACATCCTACACACACTGGGCCGAATTGGGGTCCTGTCTGCTCCGTGGTTGCTGCACTTCACTTGTTCAGCCCAGCGGGCTGCCATGGCCCTGGCTAGCATCAACAGTGCTCTTGACCCTCTAGTGTACTATTTCAACATGAAGCCTCCCGACTGGAGGATGCCCTGCTGTGGTGCAAGCAGCCAGAACCTCGTGGATTCAGGCAATCTTGCGGCAGAGGGCCTAAGGAGCATGAACTAGCTGGAGGTCCTACCTAGGATCCACAGCATTGTCCGACTTCTTGTGGAGTGCTCAACACCAGCACCATCAGATGGTATTACCCATTGCCTTTTGAAGAACATCAACTACTAGAATGGCCTCCTGGTTTGAATAAGGCAAAAGGATAGAATAATCTTAATGACAAGACACCCTAAACTGGTTGGGGTTTTTTTGGGGGGGAAGGGGGGGTACAGTGGCAGATGGTATGCCTGTAATTTGGATGTGACTGTTCCAAGCCAAGTTATGAAGGAATGAGTCAGAGTTCAAAGACTGAATCAGGTTTGTAGCCAGAGAGACAATCCAAAGGCAATGGAAGCAGGAACAGCTCTAGAAAGAAGTGCAAGCAGACTGGGAGCCCAGACAGCAGTGTGATTGGGGAAGCAACGCAGAAGTGTGCTTGTTGAAGAGATCAAGATTAAAAGAGGTGTTTGGCAGGCACGAATCAGAAATCAAGGGAAATAATAGTAATAATAATAATAATAATAATACTGGTATAATTTATTACTTATACCCCGCCCACTCTGGGCAGCTCCTAATAGAATATTAAAAACACAATAAAACATCAAACACCAAACATCAATAACTTCCCTAAACAGGACTGCCTTCAGATAAAACAGCATGTAATGGTCCTTGCAATATTTCTTTGGCTAAGTGGGATAAATTCCTGCTCAAAATTATATTGGACATTATATTGAGGTACAATCTGCTGTATGTCCACTGGGACATGAAGAACCTTAGGGCAAACCTTAATCCCTAGGCACTGCTGTACATATGTGGTACATTCAAAGAAGCTGGCAGCCATAGGAAGTCACTCACCCCATAGTTCCCAGCTTTCCTTGACACACTGTAAACAAGTAGCAACAACTCGGCTCTCAGGAGCCACTGTGATATACCTGGCCCAAATGGAACCCTCCACCTCTGCAACCTATAGGGCTTTTCCTGCCTGTGTTAAAACTCACAAGCTAGAACACTTCTAAGTTTTCTATGTGATTACTGTGAATGGATCTACAGCACTATGTTTTGCCAAACGTTACTTAGGCTGTGATCCTGTATTCACTGAAGAGTAAGCCCCATTGAAATTAATGGATGTAGTTTTTGGTAGACAGTTTGGAGATTGTACCATCAGGGTAGGAATTGGTGATTGAGCAAATGAACCTGATGACTCTGGATGTTTCTTGAATCAACAGTTCACCTGCAGGTCTGTTTTGAGTAGGGGTTGGCAGATTTTGTGTAAGTATGAGAAACAGCAGATTTGAAGCTGGGGTTACAGAGACAGAGGGAGTCGTGGCCTGGCAAACACCAGAAACTCTCTGATGTGGATGGGGAAACTGCTTCCTTATGTGAGTGCCTGTTTGTCTCCACTTATGCGCCAATTTTGTATTAGTAAATAAAGCAAATGTTACAAAGACAATAAAAGATTCCAATGCTTTCTGCGTGGCTCTGGGGGCTTCTTGCTGCTTCGGAAAGTGGGGAGATGATAATGATACCAACAGGAGCCCCAAAGACACACCCCTACTTTGAACCTGCATACTACCACTTCCACTTTTGCATGTGCCCTCTTTACCTCTTCTTGTTATGCACACAAAATAGTCTGTCTTTCATTCATTCATTCATTCTCACCATTCCATAGGTGAGGCTACAGTTCTGAACAGGTATACCTGCAAAACAAACTTAAGATCCTGTGTGCAATTACTGAGAAGTAAATTCCACTGTTAGATAAATACAGAATTACAATTGCTTCAATAGGCAGAAAAATAATTAAGTGGACCGCCCAGAACCTCAGCATTTTTAAAGTGGCCCATTGGAGGAAGGGAAAAGTATGGGAACCACTGAACAAGAAAAAATAAAAACAATAAACTCCAGTGGAAGCATGCCATATAATTTAAACTTTAAAAAAAGAAGAAGCTTTCATCCCATTCTGTGCAGGCCATGAGGGTGATTCATCCCATGATTAGCAGCTGTGATGTTCTAAGGAGGCTTCTCACCCTTGCACACTCCATGATAGACAGTTATACAATAGATGATTGTGTCCCTACATACGCCTACTTAGAAGTAAGCCTCAGTGACAAGGGCGTACCCACCATGGGGCAAGTTAGGGCAGCTGCCCTACTCTAGAAGCAGGGCTGGTGGGCAGAGGCGGAGCACAGCCCGGCGGAGCGCGAGTTCGCCATTCCCGCCGCGCCGCACCCTCCCTCCAGCTCCCCGGCGCGCCCTCAGGCAAGGCCAAGCGCGGCGTGGAACCAGAGAACGTGGCGCGGTGGGTGGGAACACCGAACCCGCGCTCCGCTGGGCTGGGCTCTGCCTCCGCCCACCAGCCCTGCTTCTAGGGAGGGGCACAGCCCGGCGGAGCGCGAGTTCGCCGTTCCAGCCCGCCGCGCTGCGCCCTCCCTCCACCTCCCCGTCGCGCCCTCTGGCAAGGCCAAGCGCGGCGGGGAACCAGAGAACGCGGCGGGCGGGAACGCTGAACTCGCGCTCCGCTGGGCTGGGCTCCGCCTCCGCCCACCAGCCCTGCTTCTAGGGAGGGGCACAGCCCGGCGGAGCGCGAGTTCGCAGTTCCCGCCCACTTTGTGGCCCCTCCCCTTCCGTGCCTTGGCCCCTCCCCTTGCCCCCCCCTAGTTTTGATCCCGGGTACGCCCATGCTCAGTGAGTTTAATGGATCGTTCTGTATGCTTTTATAAGGTTATCTCCAAGCATCACCTCATTCTCAGGGACTGGGTACTTTCAAAACAAATACAGTATGCAGCTCCAGCCAGATTGAGTAAATAATGAAGAATAACCCACAACAATAATCAGAAAGCTCACAGCTTTCGAGTCACTACAGATTTTGCATGGGCAGGGCAAAAGGAAGGATCAAAGGATCACATGTTCCTGACTATATACCCTTGAAATACGCTGGATGAAGCTGGCTGTTTTGCTGTGTTACAAAAACCAGGCGATCAGTTGGAGAGCAAGACCTCAGTGGGAAGATGTTGCTGCTGCAAACAAAGCATCTGTGATGTTTAGTGGAAAGAGCTCAGAGGCTGGAGCCCTTGCTGACTGATTGCAGCACCACTGTTTGTATCCAAAATACTGTAGCTGTAGCCAGAGTGAACCTGTCAGACCTCTCCTCATTGCACTGCTTATTTTGTATTAAAGGCCCATCAAGTTTGACAGGTAGCTAAAAGCCCATTATGCTTGGAAGATGGGGAAGTATGGCAAGTTCCTGTTCTTTCCCCCAAAATGTAGCCCTGACCTGTGCCCCACTCCCCACAAAATGCTCACTGTCCCTACAAAAGCATGGTGTGACTGAAAGATCACCACAACAAACAAGTAGCTATTGAGCATCTTTTATATGAAAAGGCCAATCAACCTCTAGTATCTTCCTCAATAATGCTCAGTTCTCACCAACAAGCCCTGTATGTGTTACTTTGGAGAGATTTGTAGAGATGCAAAGATTGCAAGGGAGAGAGGCTCTTGCTATTCAAGTGGGGGTTTAAGAAGAACTGAAGAATGTCCCCAAATGCTCTTTTAATGGGTTCAGGGCCATTACAAAACCTCTTTGCCTTCCTGATGCAACACCACCAACTGGTACTGCTCTACTTTTAATAGATATTCTATTATAAATGGTACTTTTGTATTTAATTGTTCTTGTAAACCGCTTTGGGATTCCTTCTGGTTCTGTGAAGTGATATATAAATCTACTAAACTAATTAGCCACGGAGGAGGAAAAACATTCAGGCATGATAATAATAATAATAATAATAATTTATTATTTATACCCCGCCCATCTGGCCGGGTTCCCCCAGCCACTCTGGGCGGCTTCCAACAAAACAGAAATTCTAAAATACAGAGATCCATCAAACATTAAAATACAGAAATCCATCAAACATTAAAAGCTTCCCTAAACAGGGCTGCCTTGAGATGCCTTCTAAAGGTCTGGTAATTGTTGTTCTCTTTGACCTCTAGTGGGAGGGCATTCCACAGGGTGGGTGCCACTACCGAGAAGGCCCTCTGCCTGGTTCCCTGTAACTTGGCTTCTCGTAGTGAGGGAACCGCCAGAAGGCCCTCGGAGCTGGACCTCAGTGTCCGGGCAGAACGATGGGGGTGGAGACGCTCCTTCAGGTATACCGGACCGAGGCCGTTTAGGGCTTTAAAGGTCAACACCAACACTTTGAATTGTGCTCGGAAACGTACTGGGAGCCAATGTAGGTCTTTCAGGACCGGTGTTATGTGGTCTCGGCGGCCGCTCCCAGTCACCAGTCTAGCTGCCGCATTCTGGATTAGTTGTAGTTTCCGGGTCACCTTCAAAGGTAGCCCCACGTAGAGCGCATTGCAGTAGTCCAAGCGAGAGATAACTAGAGCATGCACCACTCTGGAGAGACAGTCAGTGGGCAGGTAGGGACTCAGCCTGCGTACCAGATGGAGCTGATAAACAGCTGTCTTGGACACAGAGTTGACCTGTGCCTCCATGGACAGCTGTGAGTCTAAGATGACTCCCAGGCTGCGCACCTGGTCTTTCAGGGGCACAGTTACCCCATTCAGGACCAGGGAGTCCTCCACACCCGCCCGCCTCCTGTCCCCCACAAACAGTACTTCTGTCTTGTCAGGATTCAATCTCAATCTGTTAGCCGCCATCCATCCTCCAACCGCCTCCAAGCACTCACACAGGACCTTCACCGCCTTCACTGGTTCTGATTTAAAAGAGAGGTAGAGCTGGGTATCATCAGCATACTGATGGACACCCAGCCCAAACCCCCTGATGATCTCTCCCAGCGGCTGCATATAGATGTTAAAAAGCATGGGGGAGAGGACAGAACCCTGAGGCACCCCACAAGTGAGAGCCCAGGGGTCTGAACACTCATCCCCCACCACCATTTTCTGAACACGGCCCAGGAGGAAGGAGCGGAACCACTGCATGACAGTGCCCCCAGCTCCCAAACCCTCTAGACGATCCAGAAGGATGTTATGGTCGATGGTGTCAAAAGCCGCTGAGAGATCCAGCAGAACAAGGAAACAGCTCTTACCTTTGTCCCTAGCCCGCCGGAGATCATCGACCAGTGCGACCAAGGCAGTTTCAGTCCCATGGTGAGGCCTGAATCCTGACTGGAAGGGATCCAAATGGTCCGCTTCTTCCAGGCGTGCCTGAAGTTGTTCAGCAACTGATATGGCTAGATGGGGTAAAGGCCAAAGAGAGAGTGAGCCAGATAAAATCTTTGGCCAATGTAACTTCCACAGTGATGCCCCCTTCAGTAACTGAAATTAAGCAGACCCACTTCCAAGTGTTCCTTTGCAATAGCATGTTTTTCTCCACCACCCCCTCTAGGAAAAAAAGGCAATCAACTAACATTCTCACAATACTTGACATCTGGTTTTTGTGCTGGCTGAAGAGATGTTGTGGACACAGAAAACAGACACATGGATCTGTAGGGGGAGTCCAACCATATTTTAAATTTCTGGCTCCCAGCCCTATCCTTCTATTTTAGTCTAGTCTAGTATAGTCTAGTGTTTGTTTCCATGCTGCAATCCCTACACTGCTGATTAAATCCCACCTAAAGACCTTTGCTTTGAGCTGCATCGATCCGGGGCTGTTTGCTTTGCCAGAAGCAAAGGAACAAAGATCACCATTTTGTCCTTCCCCAGGTGCCGCCATGACATCCCTGCTGCTTCTGCTTCTGCTAATCTTTGTGGTCCTTATTCCAGGGCAACCATTCCAGGTGAGACTCCTGTATCCCTATTTTCCAGGGACAGTCCTGAATTTACAGAGGCCACCCTGGTTTCTGATTTGATCTCATAATGCCCCACTTTCCCTTAGGATGTCCCTATTTTCATCGGAGAAATGCTGGAGGGTAGGGTAAAGGTAAAGGGACCCCTGACCATTAGGTCCAGTCGTGACCGACTCTGGGGTTGCGGTGCTCATCTCCCGTTATTGGCCGAGGGAGCTGGCGTACAGCTTCCAGGTCATGTGGCCAGCATGACAAAACCGCTTCTGGCGAACCAGAGCAGCACACGGAAAGGCCGTTTACCTTCCCGCTGTAGTGGTACCTATTTATCTACTTGCACTTTGATGTGCTTTCGAACTGCTAGGTTGGCAGGAGCAGGGACCGAACAACGGGAGCTCACCCCATTGCGGGGATTCGAACCGCCGACCTTCTGATCAGCAAGCCCTAGGCGCCACCCGCAAGCCCACAGCGCCACCCGCGCCCCACATAGAGCGCATTGCAGTAATCCGAGAGATAACCAGAGCATGCACCACTCTAGCGAGGCAGTCTGCCGGCAGGTAGGGTCTCAGCCTGCGCACCAGATGGAGCTGATAGACAGCTGCCCTGGACACAGAATTGACCTGCGCCTCCTTGGACAGCTGTGAGTCCAAAATGACTCCCAGGCTGCACACCTGGTCTTTCAGGGGCAAAGTTACCTCATTTAGGACCAGGGAGTCCTCCACACCTGCCCGCCTCCTGTCCCCCACAAACAGTACTTCTGTCTTGTCAGGATTCAATCTCAAATGAATGGGATATGTGGTTCACCCACCCACTGCTTGAAGTCAGTTTGCGAAACCATGGGAGCTCTGTGGGTTAGCGGCAAGCAACACATTCCGATCCTTTCCCAATGCCTGCGCAAAATGATGTGAAAGATTTTAAGAGCTTCATGTTTATTTTTTCTGGCTTTAGAGGACGAGCAGTCCCCCTTTACTGCTCCCAAGGGAGTCCCAGTGTAGCCATGGTGGGAGAGGGAAATCTCCCCTACACCCCCCTAAAATCTGGAAAACATGTGCAAGGCTGCTTCCTCCCTCACAGAATTGCCTCAGCCATTTTTGCATACCCCCTCCCCAAAAAATGTATTTATAGGGTTGTGTTTCCTTCTGCACAGGAAACATGTCTATTGTGCCATTTAAAACAGAAAGCAGCTGACAAGCCATCCTTCAGGGTTGCTACAACCCCCCATCTCACACATGCTTTATGATGAGGGGGCTTCCACTCACTCCTATCATCCCTGCTGTGGGCTGTGTGTGTATCAATACATCAGGGTAACCAATGCTGATTCCATCTCCCAGCATTCCTAGCAAGCGTGGCAAATGGTCAGGGATGCTGGGAATTGTACCTGGAAGCAACATGCTGGCAACCCAGATGTATACATTATGTGAGAATAGAAGCTATTCCTTTTGCCTTCATTCCCATTCCTCCTTCAAGTTACCATTTCGTCATGGGTCTCGGCCCTCAGCTGGAAGGAAGAGGAAATTTTCTACCACCTTGTCATATTACAATTAGCTGTGCACAAGTTTTTAATTCCCTCCCTGATCCTCTCTCTCACTCTCCACTTTTATACCTCCACTTCATAGGCATCCCTAAGGATTTTTAGACAGATTTTACTTATTTGCTAAGGCATGACAGCTTCCAAAACAATGACACAATCAGTCAAAACACATTGAAAATAAAAGAATGCAGAATAAGTATGGAAACTAGGGCTTCATTTGAAATGATTAACTGATTAAATAATTTTTAAAAATAAAACAAATTATTTTCTAAGCACAAGTACTTATAAAAGCTGCATATGGCAAGCACCCCACCTTTCATACACAGGAGGAGATACCTTTCCTAAGACAAAACACATCAATATAATCTAAAAAGAAAAAAGTGGAAGCTTTTGGCTTCAGAGCCATGATTCATATATAAATTTAGGCTATAAACACTTAGCTGGGATTAAGTTGCACTGACCTCTGGGGCTTATTCTGAATAGACCTACCAAACACTGCACTGTTAATTGATTAATCAACTAAATCAAAATTATGATGAATAAACAAAGATTTCTTTAATCAGATGACTGCTCCGATTAAAAAAACAAAAATTACAAATCACAAATAAAATTCATTAAAAGGGTAGCCTGCCTCTCACACTATCCCTTTACAATATAGAGGTGTTGTAGAATGGAAAAGGAAAGATATTTTGTAAATTATTTATATTACTTTAAAAAATGGTCTAAAAGCTTTTAAGGATGCATATGCTATACAGAATATATGTATATGTAGAATAGAAAGGCTCATTTGAACCTTCTGGGGCTTGTTGAATGCAAGCCCCAAATGGGCCTTTGAGGTGTTTATGTCGCAGAACAGAAAATGGTATGTTTAAACCTGCTGCAACACATCCGTTTTCTTTTCCGAGTAGGGTCCGCATCATGGCAGGCCGTTTAGGGGGATGCATGAAGGTGAGTTTCAACTCTGTGCTTGTGCCAATGAAAGGAACAGTAGCCACAACATGAACTATACCTTCCAAGCGCATTCACAGCATTCCCTGCCCCCAAGAATTGTGGGAACTTTAGTACTTATGCTAAGGACACTTAGTAGTTGTAGCTCTGTGAGATCCCAGGATTATTTTTATGCAGTGCTTTTTTTCCTTTAAAAGTGTTTAGGGGTACTCTTATTTTGACTCGTTTTTATGTGTTTTGAATGTGCTGTAAAAGTATGCTGTGTACACAGTCTAGGATTCCAAGATTGGGATCCTACGGTCTTAGCCAGGAGGCACTATCCCCTCTCTCCCTGCCTTTGCACTTAAGTAGTGCAATAGTCTTTCACCTTGCAATAGAAGTGAAGGAATGGGAGGCTGGTTTCTGGATTAATAACCATGCCTGGGATGGAAGAGAATTGGTTATTTCCCTGCAATAGAAGTGCTCATTTGAGGAAAGAAGCCTAGAGTCCATGGCACAATTGCATGAAAAGTGTAGGTGTCTTATATCAGCTTAGAAGGCACATGGATGTGACTCCTGCCAGGTGGCCAGGCAGGACAGAAGTGTGATTTGCCAGCATTTATATTATTGCACACCACCTCAATCGCCAAGCGGTGCAAGAGCCCAGGGATCCCAGGGTTCGCGTTTCCTTTTGGGAGTGAGGCACAGCAGGGACAGTGCTGTCTTTATGGTACATGGTTTATTAACACATATATACAACCTGAGCCTACAATGGAGGGGTTTATAACATTAGCACCCCAAAGGGTCTTGTTTCTCCCATAGCCGCAGCCTTGGATTCAAACAGAAAGCAAACATGGCTCTGAAGCGTTCCTCTGACTTTCTCTCCAACTTATGCTTTACCTCTCAGTCACATCGCTGCAAAACTCAGCCTTTGGCCATCTTGCTATCTTGCACAGAGATCCTTTTCCTTTGTTCTCTTAATGGCCCACCCAGGCAATTACCACAACACAGGAAGTTAGCCTGGCTTACATTTTAACACTTGCTGGTTCCAGGGGTTAGAAGGGTCTCAGCTCCCCCTATCTGAACTCATAACAATATTTCTGAGCCCGTATCCTCAGTGGAAGCAGCCCATTTATTTTTGCCTTGCAGAGACAGCACTCAGTGAGCACAAGCCCTGCCATTTCCCTTTCCGCTTCCAACGTGAAATGCACCATTCTTGCATCCCGAGTTTTTCCGTATTTCATAAGCACTGGTAAGCTTCTCTTCTTCACGAGAAAGAGTCGTAGGGGGAGTACAAACAGTAGAACACGCTAGGGGAACGGGGACGGTGGACTTAGAGGTGGTATGTGGGGAAAGGCACAATGGCCTGCAGCTTCCCGCTTTGGATCAGGCCCAGCTTCTAGGTTTTCCTTCCATGACTCAAAATGTTTCTCTGTCAGGTGCGCCACCACAGAGAACTATGACCGAGATGGGGAATGGAGGTACTGTGGGAAAGAGGAGAGGCCAAGAGGTGAGTCAGTAGGGGGAAGTGGGAATGAATGAATCTGCTCAAACCACAGCAGGCAGTGAGGGAAGAAGCTTCACCAAGGTGTGCAAGCCCCCCTCCCCTTCCCCAGTTGTTGAGCCTAAAGTGATGCTGGTCCTCAAGAAAGCAATAAATAAATTTGTACAGCCTCCAGCGGTGCCAGTCTTTACAGCCAGCAGCATGCAGCACCCAGGCCTTACTCCAACATCCACATAGCCCACAGGTTGAAAAGCTCAGGCCCACCGGCCAAACACAGAATTATCCTCAGCCCTCAGGGCTCTTCCTGGGCTAAGCCACACCTACTCTCCCTAAGTCAAACCCCTCACAATCCCTCCTTCACACTCCGTGTTTTTGCCCGGCTTAAATGTGCCCTTGAACTCTGAGAACGCCTCTTGCTTGTCGGGATGGAGGATAGAGAGGGGTGTGTGAATGTGTGTAGAAACCAACCTAGGGGCAAAATTCATTTGTTCCAACCTTTAGTACTTATGACCTTCACAGAATCACAGAATTGTAAAATTGGCAGGGACCCTGAGGATCATCTAGTCCAGGCATCCCCAAACTGCGGCCCTCCAGATGTTTTGGCCTACAACTCCCATGATCCCTAGCTAACAGGACCAGTGGTCGGGGAAGATGGGAACTGTAGTCCAAAACATCTGGAGGGCCGAAGTTTGGGGATGCCTGATCTAGTTCAACCCTCTGAAGAGAACATAACTCTTGGGCTGAAAAAAATTCTCTGTCCCCGACATAGCCCAAAGCCTGAGACTTCCAGCCATGACTGACTACTGGATTTATTTATTTTTGGGCAGGACACTGTGACCCTAACCCATGCCAGAATGGTGGGGACTGTGAAGCTAGGCGAATGGGATTCCATTGTATCTGTGCAGCTGGCTTCCATGGGAAACACTGTGAGAAAGGTATCTGAGGCTGGTTCCTGGAACTATAGACCCTCCTTAGCACATGGAGACCTGGCCTTGGATATCTGCCCTCTCTCCCTGGCACCCTGGCCAACTTAAGAAGGTCTTTACTCTGGGGCAAACCTGATCTTATGTCTCCTCCCTAAGACTGAGAACCAGCAGCACATCAAGCAACATGGCTGACAGCCATGCCTCCATTACGAAAGGGGCTGGTGGACCTCCAGAACCTCACAGTGTTAGGTTGGGTAGCTCTTTTTTACTCCTGGTACATAAAAACTCAGTATGGAGATTATTAAGGACCATGACATATTGGCACATATGGTGACCTGGCTGTTTCCACGCCCCATGAGATACTCTATGAATCAACCTTTGCCAACTTGATGCCCTTCAGATGTTTTGAACCACAGCTCCTATCAGTCCCGCCAGCTGTGCTCTGGTCCATAACACCCCATCACTTTATTTTGCAGAAGACTGCTTTGGAACTAAAGGACTGCTGCACATTGGCAGGAAGGACACCTGGGTGCGGCACCGGCCCACTGGACCAGAGGAGTGCCATTGCGCATGGAAGAAGCTTGTCTGCAAGCCCATGCATGGAAAGGGTCAGAGCTGAGCAGAAGTTGACATAAAGTGGGGGTGGGTGGGTGGGGCAAAACAAGGCAGATAGGTGTGTGGTCACTACGTTGCCTGGGCTTCATTTGAAATAACTATCAACAAAGGTAATAGTTTCTAATTCACTTTCCTGACAAAGACAGACAACACAAAGTGTCATCACTGAGTATCGCTCACTATATCATATCTAGATTTCCGATTTTTCACTGGATAAAATTAAGCATTGCACACAAGTGCATGTAACAAATCTTCAATAATGAAAAAACCAAACGAAACCAGAAAAGCTGCTTGTGGAAACTTTGATTTGGGGTGGGGGTGGGGTGTTGCAGGGAGATGCATAAACCTTTCTTTGCCTGTCTGTTATTTTTCTGTTCCAGGGGCTTTAGGAGCACCTTTTCCTTTAGAAAAATTAAAAAAAGGCTGCTAGCATTTTGTTACATGCATCTGTATGTAATATTTAGTTAGGTCCTTGGTATCCCAGTGATGCTGCATCTAAAAGGCTTGAGGCACAGTCTTTTCATGCCCACCCTTGGTTGCAGCCACTGTAATTCTAAAATGATTAGAACTCCTATAATCTTTTGAACCTCATCATAACAAAATATAAACTCCTCCAAGCAGGTATCTTTGTATTGTTGTCATGAGGGTTCTTATATCCTCATCATCCCTGTAATATAGTAATGGTACGTGAGGTTGGATCCAGTCTATCTTAGAGTGCATTCCTATATATGCCTACACAGATATAAGTTTCATTGATTTCCAGTGAGGCTTACTCCCAGGAAAGTTGGTACAGGATTGTGACCTTGGTTGAACTTAGGTTCCATTGAAATCAATAGAATGAGTGACATTTGACTATTTGCCAATGGATTTCAACGGGAACTAGGTTCAACTAACATGTTCTGGCTTCAACCCATAAAGATCATAGTCCTGCATTTTAAGCCCAACACAATATGTATTATTTTAATCAAAACACAATTTTTAAGAAATCACAACACATTAGAGCCATGGCTCACAGGGAATTTACACAAGAGGCTGTTTTCAACGCAAGACTTGAGTCTGAGGGCTCATCCATGCTTCCTCTTGTCTTGCTGCTTCCCTCCCCCCAAAATTCAACTCTTTAGAAAAACATGTTCCCTCCTGCCTCTGTGACTGTAAAAGCTGCTTGATATTCATATCTATATCACTGAATCCTTTCACAGCTTGGAGATAAGCAGTGTCTCATGCTAACCTCTGCACATGAAACAACTTTTAAAGGCATGGACAGAAGCAGAGGCCAGTCATTAGACCTGGAACGTTAAAACTAAAACCAATGTGTCGTATTGGTTTTAGTTTTAAAAGCCCACTCCCATGCATCTGGAATTAGGAAGAATGGCTTCTGGGGACCCAGCAATGCTGGTGCCTGCATTATAGGTGGTGGACTTGTCTCATAATGCACAAGGCAAAGATGAAAGATGGGCATAGAGAGGTAATCTTGTCATGCCAGAGCACAAGGGATGCAGCTGTCACACTGTATATGGAACGAGAGATAGGATTATCCCTTAGTTGATGGGTCAGCAGGTCAAAAACATCATAGCAGGGAAGGGAAGGAGTTATAGTAGGCTGTTAAGCAGATACTAGATTGATGGAGTCTCAACGGCACTGTTAATTCTTGAACCAGACCTTGCTCTCAGTTGTCTCTGAGGGTCAATAGCTCATTGGCAGAGCGTATGATTTGTATGCAGAGGGTTCCAGGTTCAATCCCTGGCGTTAGGGGATCAGATAGTCTCTGGATATAAAAGATCCCTGCCTAAGACCCTAGACTGGTGCTGCTGCCAGTCAGAGCAGAGTAAGACAATGTTGGGCTACATGGGGCAAAACAGTCTGACCTCATACAAGGCAACTTCCTGTGATCTATATCACTTTCTCTGACCCACAGCATGTGCAACAAACCCTTGTATGAATGGAGGCCGCTGTCTACAAGTGAAGCACAACTTGGTGTGCAGCTGCCCTGAAGGGTTTTCTGGGCCACTGTGTGATATAGGTATGTTTCTATTTTTAAAATATTTAAGAATCCTACAGTTATAAATCCTACAGTTGTAAGTGGTTTACAACAGAATAAAATGCACCATGAATGCCGTATTAAAAATAGTAAAGTAGTAAAATATATCAGTTTGCATGTATGCATGTTTAAAACTGCCCAACTTTGAAAACCAGTGTTGGCTAATGAAATGGAAAGTGGGAACTGCTGCTGTTGGCAAAATAAAAGCAAAAACATGCACACCGGGTAAAGTTACTTCAGTCACATACTTAATGACCTATTCTTCAATTCTGAATGTTGTATGTGGCCCTTGAACTGAAACATAGATTCCTCACCCCTGAGGCAATAGTGAGAAGGGGCTGTTCTCTTTGGAGAGGGTAGACAGGGGCATACAAATATTACCTTATTCAAGACCTAACCTTTTCTCCAAAGCACCTGAGGGTCCCTGGTCTTTTTATTCCCTAGAGCACACCCAGACCTGCTACAGAGAGAATGGGCGGCTATACCGAGGCATGGCCCACTACACTGTCTCAGGGGCACCGTGCCTGCCCTGGGACTCTCCACTCCTGTTAAATGAGTACTCCAGCAGTATGAACAACGCATCCCTCTTTGGCCTGGGGCCACACGCCTTTTGCAGGTGAGATATGTTTTTTAGCATGGGAAACGGGGATGCTTGCCACAGAACACAGGAAATGTTAGTGAGAGGCAGCGCCGGCTCTACCAATTGACAAAGTAAGGCAGCTGCCTCAGGCAGCAGATGTTGGGGGTGGGAGTCAGGGAGTGGTGGCATGAGATTGAAGGACAGAATAGTCTGTGCCACACACAGTCTGCCCTGTGCCTCCTACACCCCTCAGATGCAGCAGAAGATACTGTCCTGTCGCTGAAGTATAATTCAGCAGGTGTGATTCCAGAATCCAGATGGCTTTTGGAAGTGAGAGAGGAGCACCATACAGTATTGGCTTTTGCCTCAGGCAGCAAAATGCCTTGGTCTGGCACTGGTTCAGAGGGCATCTGGGGGGAAGTGTCCAGGTATGGGAAGGGCCACAACTAACATCCAAGGAGTAGAGCAGATGAGAGGAAATTAAAATGCTAGGGGGTGGGGTGGGGTGAGGTGATGTGATGTAAAGGAATGCAGCTGGCACATGGACAGGGGACAGATTGGGGGTACACAAAATATAATAATAATAATAATAATAATAATAATAATAATAATAATAATTGCAAGGTTGCTGAGCATTGCCCTTGCTTAAGAGAGGACTGGGCCTTTTTTTGTGCAGAAACCCAGACGGTGACAGCCAGCCATGGTGTTATGTGCTGCGCAATATGCAGCTCAGCTGGGAATTCTGCAATATCACCAGCTGCCCTCCCCAATATACAGGTGAGGCATACCATTCGCTCTGGAAGAAACGGCATGTGTGGCTAAACCTGACATGAATGAGAGCTAAACTGTTTTCTCCCCAGGTACCATGGCAGCACCGGTAGCAGAACAGCCTCTGGCACCTTTGGAAACAGAGTCAATGGCTCAGAAGAAGCCTGAGAGCGTCAGGCCAACAACTGGACCAACCCAAACTGTCCCCATCCCAGCTCCAGTGTGTGGGCTGCGCTTTCCCAAGACCACCACCTCCTCACGCAGTCGTGTAGTGAGAGGCATGGTGGCACTTCGTGGCTCCCACCCCTACATGGCTGCCATCTACATAGGGGATCAGTTCTGTGGAGGAAGCCTCATTGCTTCCTGCTGGGTCCTGACAGCTGCACACTGCCTAGAGTTCAGGTAAGTCTTACCATCCATCCCAAAAGCCACTGACACTAGGCTGCATCCAGGCTACTTGAACATAGTGCACAATGAAATCAGTGGAAGTTAGGTTGTGGCTAGCTTGCCCCACTGAGGCCAGAGTTTGGAATGATGGTAGAAATCCTTATCAGATTGATGGAGGTAACAGACATGTTAATTTATTGATGGTCACTCGTTAATGCTCTCCCCACCCCCCCACTGCATCTCATGTTATGTGGCCCAATCCTATGTCTGTTCAATGAGACATGTCTCACTAAGCTCAGTGAGATATACTACCAAGTTAGTGTGCATAGGATTGTTGGGAAACTTGCGTCTCTCCACATGTTGTTTGACCACCACTCTCATCCTCCCTGGCTGTTGGACATGCTGGCTGGGGCTGATAGGAATTGGGAGTCCAACAACATTTGGAGAAAACCATGTTGGCTGCACCAAAATCTGGAGAATCCTGTTCTGAGCCATGAAAGGCTCTGCTGACCACAGATCTTGTACCGTAGGCCAGATGTTTCCAAGATTTCAGTGGTGCTGGGCCAGACCCAATACAACAGAAGCACAGATGGCTCCGTGAAGTTCCAAGTACAGAATTATCTACTGCATGAGCATTATTCTGAGATCACCAAACGCCATGACATTGGTGAGAGCCTCTTTTAATGTCCTGCACCCCCTCACCACCACAAGGTAGCCAGACTTGCCTGAGCCTTTGTTG
Source organism: Zootoca vivipara (assembly GCF_963506605.1). Classification (NCBI taxonomy): domain Eukaryota; kingdom Metazoa; phylum Chordata; class Lepidosauria; order Squamata; family Lacertidae; genus Zootoca; species Zootoca vivipara. Next base: position 56,996,764 of record NC_083277.1, on the reverse strand, counting down.
GCCACAACAACCAGTCCAATCTCCTCTGCCCAAGTTGCTCATGAAACATTTTGGGGGCTCTATATGGCATTCAACCTCACCAAGACCCACCCAGAAGAGCCCCTAGTCTTTCTAGACTTGTGTGTCTCTCTCAAGGACATGAACTGCAAGGCCCTAATCTGGTGCTGGGGGACCTGAGGCCCTCCAAATGTTGTTGGACTCCATCTCCCATCATCCCTGACAATTGGATAAGAGGTGGTGGGAGTTGGGAGCCCAGCAATATTTGAAAGGCCACAGGTTGACCATTTCTGCCATGATCCATGCCATGCTGTCCCAGGAGGGAGTGGAAAATATGATATTGGATTATGGTAGGCCAGGTGTCTGCTCACCTGCCTTGTTGGTGGGGGTCTTCATTCTAAGTCTCTGTTCCCAGCCTCAGCCCAGAATCCATCAAGGAAGAGAAGGCTTTCATCCACTCCTCACTGCCTACCTGTCTGCCCACCCACTCCTGCAAGCCTTTTCCCTGAGCCCCAATTCTAACCTGCTCTCTTGTACTCTCCCCAGCACTGGTGCGATTGAAGGAAAAGGCGCCAGGACACTGTGCTGAGTTGTCACACTCCATCTTGCCAGTGTGCCTACCAAATTCAACAAAGACATTTGACACCAGCAAGCCATGCCAGATCGCAGGATGGGGACATATGTATGAAGGTGAGAAGGGAGTAGTCAGATGAAGACATGAAGTTTAGGCAGGCCTTATTATAGTTCCCTTAAACATCCATGCCTGCTGCCTGGCCACCTTTTCCCACAGAGAGGGAGGGCATGATGCTGTCTCATATTCTTCCCTACCCCTCCCTTATCAGACATTTCTGAAATCCACATTCATGTTGGAGGAGGATAAACAAAGTACCAGGTGGTGCCTGCAAGTCCTTAGCATCTTTTCCATCTTGATCTACCATATTGAGCAGGGGGTTTTCACTGATCAGCAAAGGCAGCCCACAGCTAAACTCTTCCGTACAAGAAGGATTGTTTGGGATTGGCAGCAGACTCGTGAGGTCTCAGGATGCCCAGTTTTCTCAATGGCCACAAGGCCAAACTTGGATTGTGCGCTTGGATGGATTGGTTCACTGGGGTCATCTTCTTTCCCTGCAGGAGCTGACAAACTCTCTGTGTACCTGCAGGAGGCAGATATGCCTATTATTCCTCATGAGCAGTGTCGTTCCAAAGAGGTCCATGGGACCCACATTGCAGAAGACATGTTGTGTGCTGGGTACATGGATGGAAGAGCTGATGCTTGTCAGGTGAGCCTATTTTGAATTACCGGCAGCACAGGGAGATCTCTGGCACACAGAACAGAGCAGGCTTTGTGGTGGAGACAAGCATTCATGTTTGCGAATTCATTCATTTACTGTATTCCATTTATATCCCACCCATAGGAGCCAACTCCTAGGGGCCAAGGTCCCTTTAACTCCCCCCCCCCCATAAAATATTTGAGGAGGCATTGCCATTCAAAAGGTGTGCACATGCAGCATCATGTGATTGATTATGCAGGGTGGGGCTTGTGCCCGATCCCACCTTTTTCTCCAAGGAGTTCAAGGTGGCATACATCAGAAGGCAAGATACCGGCCCATTAGGCTAGGAGCAAGTGTGAAGGCTAAAACCTTGAATTTATGTTCTGTTCCTCCTACCCCCATGCTCTTCCTATGCTCTGCTATTAATCTCTGTACCTTCCCTGTATGAAGTACCAGGGGCATTTGTAACAAGAATGGTCTCCCTTGGAAGGTGGTGGATGTTTCAGCTGAGATTCCTGCATCTGAACAGTTGGACGGATGAGCCTTGTGTGATCCCTTCTAACTCTACAATTCTATGATTCTATGATGTGTTGATCTCAATATCAAAGCGTGAAGTGGGAAGGGGATGGGTTTGATTCTGGCCTCTGCTTATGTATTCACACCCCTGCTTTCTATGTTGCAGGGAGATTCTGGTGGGCCCCTGGTGTGTAATGAGCAAGGCAAGGCCACCCTGCATGGCATCATCAGCTGGGGCACAGGCTGTGCGTTGGAGAACAAGCCTGGGGTCTATACCAGTGTCACTCACTATCTTGACTGGATCCAAAACCACATGCGTTAGCAAGCTGCAGATGGCAGTTTCACAAAGCCAAAACCTATGCAGCTGCCTTTTGCGGGGGTGGGGGGCGTGCAGTGTCTTTCTCTGCAGCTATTGATCTGCTCTGTGTATGTATGTAAGCATGTGTGTGTGCAATTCTGCAAGACTAGACAGTGAGCATTTCAGATTTTTTTTTTGAAGTCAGATCATGTCTGTGTCATTTACCCACCATAAAATAAACCAAATTCCCAACAAAGGGAAATTGTCAATTGTCCAATATTGGCACTATCATTTCTGAGGAAACGCTACCTGGGATTTTAGTGCTACCTGACATTGATTGGTCCAGCTGATTGCCCCTCATCTCCACTAGGAGACTGTTTTCATGCTCTTTGTCTTGCCTTCTCCCCTGAACACCTCACATTTCTCCTCCTCACTTCCATCTTCCTCACAGAACACTGGCATGTTTCTCCCACCCCCGCCGTACAGCCCATATTCTTCAGCTCCAGGCAACACCGTCTGCATTATTCTTGAGGGGGATGAAGAGCCTGAGCAGGTGTGGTTTTGAATGCTCACAGAGCTATGAAGCTGTGTCCTGTGGCCAAGCCCATGGCCGCTCAAAACTGGCTCTCAGAAGAAGAGCTTCTAGGAAAGGAGTGCCAAGATCACAGGCCTAATTTGAGCATGTTAGTATCTTGTGCACGTGCTCCCCCAAGAGGAATAAATAAACAAAAACATGTTGAAGTGTTGGGGGGGGAGTTTAAGAAGTTTTATTAATTTCTGAACACCAGAGGGCAGCCCATGTCCTCACTATCTCCAGTAAGAGACTCCAGAGCATGGACGGAAAATTTGCATTGGCTGAGACTAGGAAAGTCATTGAACATAATTTTTATCACCACTTTATGACATACACTAGGTAAGAAAGCCCAGAGATTGGTGGGATGACAAGCAAGGGCATGCCCAGCCTACCAGGATTCAAGCAGCATAGAAATTGGGACACAGTGACAGAGACCAGCTAGAAAAAGAAATCCGCAAGTGCTATTTGCACAATGCAGAAGGACTAAAGAGTTTGTTACAGAACTTATATTCTCAGAAGAAAGTACACAGTACACTGCACTGGGCCCTTTTCAACTACAGTACATGTTCTTACCCTGGCAGAGAACCACAGCATTATACAGGGCATGGCAAAGCACGTGTCTCAGGGCTCATCTCATCTCATCTCATCCATAGTTAAAACCATGCTCAAGACAGCTCACAACATGGGAGAAACCCACCTAATTACAAACATAGTTGTAAACAATAAAAAGTGCACTAAGTTTCCACAAAAATCGTAATTTCATTGTTGTTGGCATTCCTGTGTCTAAAATAAAACTATAAAAAATGAAGATCAATAATAACAACAACAACCTCCCTCCCCCTCACAAAACCCTCTGAACAAAACCCCAGCGCAACAGTCTGTTTGGCAGCCTCAGCTTCTGTAGCTGGGGTCAGTCAGGGTCTTCCCCTCCCAGGCCAGGTGGAAAAAGACCTGAAAGGCAGGGGGCAGGTCTTCTAGGACTCACAGCCAGGATGGGCTGGCTCATTCTCCTTAACATGTAAGACATGTAGCACTTCAGATGTTGCTGCACTACAAGTCTCTTTGTCCATCAACATCTGGACAGCCACCGGTTCCTCATCCTTGACTTCATGTCTCCTTGAGAAATGTGTGTGTTACAAGGACCCAGGCTGCCAAGGGACCCATGTTTTACACATAACTCTGTGTACAAATCACCGTTAATTGAGGCTCACGTATTTCTTTGACACAACAGTAACTGAAAGCTTACATTTCTGACTAGCAAATCATCCTAACCTATATGTACAAGATATGCCTGCATCATCTTCATGATGTTCAAGCTTGTGATAAGACAGACCTCTGGTAACCAGCTCTGAATATATCTGTCTGTCAATCCCTGAACCTTTTTAAACAGAAAGCCAGACTATGTGCCATAGAATTTGGGGTGTCAAGTCTTCAGGTTCTGCCAAAGGCATCCTAAATCCCTGCATTACAAGGAGTTGGACTAGACAAACGCTACAATTCTGATTCTATGAAAACTCTTTAAAGATGTGGCAGTGCTACTCTATGCCAGGACTGGCTATGATGGGCTTGCCAACAAATCAATATTGTGAAAGCAAAGTTCACACAGGGGCATCCTATCAAGGCAGCGGTCTGCTGTCTGTTGTCTAAACATGTGGAGGAGGCCCAAAGTTTCTTTACAGACACAATGATGGGACAGTCTTCTTTTCAACACCTTCCAAGGATCTATCTGGCATTAAAATCAACTCAGCCACTTTGACAGTACCTCTCCACCTGTGATTTTGTGGCTGTTTTCTCAGATTGCCCCCTGAATCCCTGGTACTGCCAGCATTATCCTGTGTGGCTCAAGGTACCCTAGGTCAGTGTTTCTCAACCTTTTTTGGGCCACGGCACACTTGTTCCGTGAAAAAAATCACGAGGCACACCACCATTAAAAAAGTTAAAAAATTTAACTCTGTGCCGCCCTATATTATAATTATGACTGTAAGAAACACTTGCCAAATATTGCTTTCCGGTGGATCAGTGCTGAGCATTGGCGGCCGCCAGGCTCGTTTGCACTGAGCTTTGGGAAAGAGGAGGAGAAATATTGCTTTCCGGCGGGTCAGTGCTGTTTATTGGCGGCCGCCAGGCACGTGACAATGCAAATCACCCTTCTCGTCGCCGCACGTCGCGGCACACCAGCCAGCGTCTCGTGGCACACTAGTGTGCCACGGAACAGTGGTTGAGAAACGCTGCCCTAGGTTAAGGTTACCAGATTTTTTTTCAATGAATCTGGGGACACTTTAATTAATTAAGTAATTAAATTCTACATGTTCGGGATGGTGGCAGAGGGGTGGCCGCTGCCTTGACCTGAGCCGCCACGTTTCCCCTTCCTGTGAGGCTTCTATCTCCTTTCTCCATGAGCCTGGGCAGCCCCTGAGTTGTTGGTTCTTCAGTGGTGGTGGTGGGGAAGCGGTATGCAGTGGGTCAGGCATGGAAGGCAGAGAAGGAGGGCCAAGAGTGGCAATGGCAAGGCTTGGGCAGCATGATGCCTCCTTTCCCATCGGAGCAGCCCCATTCCCATTCCTACTTGCGTGCAAGCAGGAGGGGGCGGGGATCCCTCAGCTGGGAAGCGAGGCTTCACATTGCCTTTCAGAGCAGCCCCATCCCAACTCCTACTTGCATGCAAGCAGGAGGGGGCGGGGATCCCTCAGCTGGGGAGGCTTCCCATTGCCTAACTGAGAGATCCCTGCCCCCTCCTGCTTGCATGCAAGCTCTGATAGCCTCCCTTCACAGCTGAGAGATCCCTGCCCCCTCCTGCTTGCACGCAAGTAGGAGTTGGGAGGCTGCTCCGATAGACAGCATGAAGCCTCCCTTCACAGCTTAGTTGCTGGAGTCAGGGAAGGTGGAGGCAGCCCAGAAGCTGCATCTTAGAGCCCCTGCACCACCATCATATGGGGACTTCCGAGCAGCTCCTGAAGCCAGCTAGAGGTAACTGCTCCAGGCTGCTGAGACTACCACTGCTGCATTTCCCGGGGACATTAGATGAAATCCGGCGACATTCCGGGGATGAAATTTGTCCGGGGACTTATTCACAAATCTGTGGACTGTCTCTGGGAAACAGGGACGTCTGATAACCCTACCCTAGGTGGACTAGCTAGGAGACCATGAGCAGCCAGGGCTTACAATTTTGCATGTACTTTACTACTGAGCTGTAGTCCTCCTGCAAAGAGTTGAAAGCAGCATGAAAGATGCATCGTTTTCCATGGACAGATCCACCCCACTCCTGTGTTGCTCCAATCAAACAGGCTTTAAAAACTGGGGGAAACAGTCCAGAACCTATTTCCAGGGGCAACAAATCAGCAGCAGCAACCCATTTTTCAAGCCACTTCCAACTCATGGGTCAGGGTGGGGGCGGGAAACTGCGGCGTGCCTCCAGCCTCGATCAGTGTTCCTGAGCGCTGGAAATGTTACCGAGGAATGCTGGCTGCAGATTCTATTCAGAGCCACAGGAAGAGAGTGGAGACCATCAAACCCTCTCCCCCACCCCCCACGAGCCTGTGCCAGACCACAGCTATGATGGAGGCTTGGCCCAGCGTCCCCTTGAGAACTGGTGCCCGATGGTTCTGGGCCTGTCTCCTTATCGCACAGCATCACTGGGCTTGGAAGCTAAAGGGAGTGCAGAAGTTTGGAGCTGGGCCCCAGGCCTTGTGGAGTCCAGCTCCCATGGCGCCAACAGCTGTTTTTAGATGGGTGAAGGGTCAATGTTTCAAGTTTTTCTATTTTGAGCCACAAAGCTGGGGAAATTAGTCAGCCTCTGGCCTCTGCGTGTCTGAGCCAAGCAGCCCGGCCAGCCTGGCTTGAGATTCCCATCCTAGCTCATGAGCAGACTCACCCTCCTCTGTCCCCTAATCCTCTCAGCGCCCCCCCCACCTTCCCCCATCTCCAAGGCCTTAGTTGCAGCTTGGCTACATTCATCTGCTGAGCCAGGATGGAATTTTTGCACAAACAGGTTCCGTATCAGCTCAGCTCCTGCTCCCTCAGAGTCCACACTTCCGCTGGTCCTGCGCCTAGAAAGCACGGGTCCAAGTACGTTTCAGCTTCTCCTGTGCTTTCTGGGCATAGGCGTGAGCGGTTTTGCATTTGCCCTGCCGCTCCCCCCCCCCATAAACTGCTCTTTAGCTCTAAATCGGGGCAGAGAAAACTTGATTGATGTTTGCTCTGACTTGGCAGCAAACACCAGGTTTCCCCAGGGAAAGTGGAAATGTGGATGAGCCCCCAGTTCTGGGTTGCCTTTTGTCACCCCTGTACAAATACAGTGGAACCTCGGTTTATGAACACCTCGGTTTATGAATTTTCGGTTAATGAACGCCCCGGACCCATCTGGAACGGATTAATTCATTTTCCATTACTTTCAATGGGAAAGTTCGCTTCAGTTTATGAACGCTTCAGTTTATGAACAGACTTCCGGAACCAATTACACCCATGCTTCAGTTTATGAACATTTCAGTTTAAGTACTCCATGGACCCGTCTGGAACGGATTAATCCACTTTCCATTACTTTCAATGGGAAAGTTTGCTTCAGTTTATGAACGCTTCAGTTTAAGTACTCCGCGGACTGTCTGGAACGGATTAATCCACTTTCCATTACTTTCAATGGGAAAGTTCGCTTCAGTTTATGAACGCTTCAGTTTATGAACAGACTTCCGGAACCAATTGTGTTCATAAACCGAGGTACCACTGTAGGGCTATACCGCACCCGTGGCAAAGCTACTACAGTAGGTGTACGGAACATTTGGCCTTCCAGGTGTTGCTGCACTACAATTCCCATCAGCCCCAGCAAGCATGGTCAATGGCCAAGGATGATTAGTAACATCTGGGGGAGCAAAGGTTCCCCTCTGTACTACAGCCTGTCCCTTTGCACTTCCAGCAGCAAAATGCAACGCCAAATCCCCTCCCCCCCGCCTCTCATAGTTGTGGCACCCATGAAGCCCGGCACCCAGTGCGACTGAATAGATTGTGCTCTCCTATATCCACCTTTGATGTTGCAGTTACCCTTCTGAAAGTTCTGCTCTGGACTTGACCTGCACCTCTCAGGTGGGCGCCATTGCCGTTCTAAGAGAACGAGGAAAGAGTTTGTGGTGAGTTCTGGCACCTCTCTCTCTAGAAAAATAACACTGCCTACTACAGTGCATTTTTATAAGTTATTTTCATTAATGCAAGCATTTTTGCTCACATATCACCCTAGTACATGCATTTCTTCACACACTACTTGGCTAAAGAACAGCACTGCAAAATTTGGAGAAGTGTGAATTTTCTTCCAGTGTGTGAACTGTTTCAGAAAGTGCACATCTGATAGGTTCACCCTTAAGTGCAAACTGAATCCAGTTTCTCCCCCATCGCAAATGGGGGCATTAAACTTTCAGAACTTTTGGAAACATAGGACAGGGCTAGACTTGGGTCTTTCGAATTTCAGTGGCACTCTGTGTGAGGCCAGAATTCAGCACCCTTTGCCTCTTGACTTCTGTTCTGCTCAATTCACAATGTCACATTTATGGTACCCTGCAGCACCCCCTAGGCTCAGTGCCCAGTGCAGTGCAACCAGTCGCGGTCCCCTAAATCCACCTCTGCCTACGTAGGACTGAAGTCCAAAGAAGAGCTCAGTTAGTGCAGTGAATTTTTCCTGTCTCCAGCTTTGAGATGGCAGGAAGGCTCAGTTCAAGACATCTTTTTCTCCAAACTGACACCTCTACAGGGAAATTGCAGAGAGTAAGGAGGGGGTGTGAGAATAGCAAGAGGGTCAGGGGGCATCCAAGAAACATCCTGAGAACATATTGCTCTTCTTACCTCCTTGCACAATCATTAACTATACAGCTCCCTGGGGGCCCATCCCTCCATTCAGACATCAAAGCCATTTCCAGTCCTAGTGTCCCCTAGGCCAGCTGGCTGCCGCTCAGAGATGCAGAGTGGGAGGGGCTTACTGACACAAGAATTTTAATGCAACCCCGTTGAGGCCCTCCCCTATTGCCTGGGATGTAGGGTCATTTATTCCCAACACACCAGGCTTCAAAGAGGAAGCAGATCTTGGCCAAACACTGCTTTTGAGGGGCACTCAAAAAAACCCAGAGCAGAGCAGTTGGTCTGGGTCTATTTTTTCTTCAGCGACAGAACTTCCTGCATACATAAATATAATCGGAGAGGGAGAAATAGAATAGGCAGCCATTGCTGGTGGGAGGCACGTCATGCTCTTTCTGGGGTAGTTCGTCCATCTTTGGTCCCCACCCTGCACTGTGGCTCCTAGAAGCAGTAAGCATGTGACAGAAATCACACCCTGGGAAATAGCTTTGACTGGTCAGCTAAAACAGGTGAGGGTAGCCAATGGGTCTCAAAACCTTGGTGAGTTAAGGACCTACATACGAAGACAGCCTCTAGCAAATTGAGTGAACGAGACCAATAGTGGGTCCAACAGTCAAGAAGGCTGTTTCTGCACATGCTGTAGTAGAGGGAAGCAAGGGGCAGATGGGGCTCATCAATCTGGGAAGATAGCCCATCTAGGAAACGGAAAATTCTGATCCTAAACCTCCACTGTCTTGTGGAATATCTTCAGGAGAAGGAAAGGCTGAGGAGTAAACCCTACACGAATTCAGAGTGGAGTCCCTAAGGCGGTTGGAGGGAGCCTTGTTTGCTTCCTTCCAGAAACTCCTGCAGCCAAGCCGGTGCCAAATGTATTGCTTTGCTTTCCTTTGGACCTTGTCAGTGAGTCTGAGAGGGGGAGGCTCCCACATCAACTAACCTGCTGGGCAGCACACCTAGAATCTTTGCTTGCTACGCAGGTGGTTGTGGTGGATGGTTGCTTAGAGTATGAATGGTCAAGGGAAGCTATAGCTGCTGCATTGCTTGCTTTATTGGTGGTAATCTAAAATCAGTGTAAAAAGGCAAAGCAATTTTTTGAATGCCAGCACCACACTCTACATTATTTGCCTTCTGTTGCGGTCTGACATGCTTTATAGGACATGCTTGTGAAGATGCCTGAGATGCCTTGAAAGGATCACCCATGATGTTTGGTACAAGGAACAATCCTCATTTTCCAACCCTGTGGAATCGGGGGGGGGGGGTTAACTGGGAAAGAAGATCCTTCAGGTATGGCTACATGGGTTTGGCCCATATCTAGGGCAGAGCTTTGACACTTGGGGGACATTGCATGTCCAACATATACACAGAAGATGAGCCACTGGCACCTTTCAGCACTGCTTGGAAGGTGGAAGTGAAAGAAGAAACCTGGAAGATATTTCCAATCTGCTCCTGTGTCCTGATAGGTAGACTAGAAACATCAGGAAATTTTGATCTGTGCACATGGAAGATGCTTGTGGCAGATAAACTGATGTAAAATGGGGAGGCTGACCCATGGTGCCGGGCACATTGCAGTTTTAAAGAGACAGGCATTTTATTATCAGGCCTTTCTGCACCGTGGTACCCAAGTGGGCAGTCAATACATGAGAACAGAACCCAACAAGGCTCTGTCAGGGGGAAAAGTGCCAAACTGATAACAGCCAGGCACCAGCTGCCCCCTTCTAAGCTGCTGGAACTGGGGTAGATTACTAACAGGATTAATAGGGCCTGTCTCCATGGAAACCTTTCTGCCTTGCCACCACCCTTGAGTTGCTGTTTTCTGGGAAGATGTTTTTATGTGAGCTATTAATTTGTTTGTCTCTATAGTTAGATAATAGGTAAAGTTAGGGGGACTAACTATGCAGTCCTGTTCCCACACTGATGTGTATGTATGTGTGGTAAGAGAGTGGTGTTCATCATTGTTAATTCATTTCTGCTAGGAATTTGAGGCTTGGTTCTTACATTAGCCAACCATAGGATCACTTGAAAACATGGAAGAGGCAGGTTGATAGGAAAGCAATTTACACATGTAAAACTTTCAAATACACACCAGGCACCTAGTTAAGGGGAATCACACACACAAAAAAACCCCACCAGAGGCCCTGTCAGGAGAAAGTACAATTTGGGACACATCCTTCAGTACTAAGGTTGCCACCTTTCCCCACTCTCCCTTAGAGAGACTCTACTCACTTTAACAGAAAAAGCAGAAGTTAAATAAGTATAGCTTCCCCTTCTCACCATGCCTGGAAAAGCTACACCTGTTGAATGCCTGTCTGCCACATAGCTATCAAAAGGTCAGGGGAAAGAGGAAATTCTAGCTATACAGTCTGTTTATACAGCAGCAGCCTGGTACCTGAGGCCAGCATTCAAGGGGTGGTGATGTTTGGAACTATGTTGTGTGTTGAGGAATAGGAAGTAGGCTCCTGGAATTGATAGTTGGGTTGGGTGCATTACAAAGAGCAGGCTGCTGTGCTGTGGCACCAGCTCCAACCTGTGGAACTAATTGCTACAAACTAGAATAAGAGATATAGCCAGAGACCCCCAAAGTAGCTGGCTGCATGCACAACCTTTCTCCCAACCCCATACACACATCTGAAATACTGGATCCTCTCCTGACTACAACTCTAAATAGTGGAGGAAACACAGCTGGGGGAAGCAACACAAACACCCAATAACTGTCATTCCACGCAGGAAACAAGGGATTCCTGCCGCCGCCCCCCAAAGCCAAATATCCCCAGAGCTTTGCTCCCTGTGGCTGGCCAGCGGAAACCCACTTTTCAGTGGCTGGCATCTGACCAGCAGTGGGATCAGGGGTAAATATCTGTTTCCCAGAGCCAGATGGCTGATTCAGCATCCGGCCTCCCTCTTGGCTTTGCCCAGCTCCCCTCGGATCAGCAAAACAGACTAACTGAGGCAGAGGCAGACATCCCAAAACTAAAACGTGATTGCCGAACAAAGGGGGCAGGCAGAGGAGATGCAGCAATTCCAGGGGTTCCACCAGCACTAACCTTGACCTTGCAGGAAGGAAACTCCGCACTGTGCACAACTGAGAGGAAAGTCTTCTTTTCTGCAAAGTCACTCATGGAAGTGGGGGACACAGAGAGGGGAGAATGAACTAGAACATGCTGATCCTTTGCTCAAGTACTTCAGCTCCAGTACATGGTGCCCTTGGGTCACCAGTGACTTTGCCTGCCGTCTCTTTATTGCTGCTCTCTCTGGGGAAGGTGTAGGCCCAAACCCCGGCCTCTCAGGCCCAAAGGTGACAGAGAAACATTCAGAGGCAGTGGTAATGCTTCTGGCTACTGATATTGAAGCCAAATAGGCTGGGCTATCGCCATCACGACCTGTTGGCAAGCTTCTCAGGGGCATCTGGCTGGCCAAGGTTTACAGACAGAGGACTGGTCCACTAAATCAAGGGTGGACAATCTGGGGAAATGGGGGTGTGGGGGTGGCTCAGTCTAATTTCAAAA